>NC_058135.1:103880307-103953818 GCF_016433145.1 Gracilinanus agilis
AAGGCTAGTCAAATTTTAAATAATTATAAAAAAACCTTCTCTCTCTCTCTCTCTCTCTCTCTCTCTCTCTCTCTCTCTCTCTCTCTCTCTCCCTTTCCCCTTATCCTTCTCCCACAAGGTGAAACTGCTTTATTCAGATTTAGAGAATCTGGCTTTTCAGTCTCTTTTCCAATCAAGAATCATATCTTCCTATACACATGCACAGTTCAGGATTGTCCTATACCCATCTCTCTTGATTAAGAGTAAGTGTTACTAATATGTAATAATTAGAAAGGCGTACTAACAACTGGGCGAATCAGGAAAAGTCATTTTGAAGAAGTGTTACTTGAAGATGAATTTTTAAGGGGGCTAGGTATTGTATGGGACAGACCTGTGCAAGAAAAACAAAAACAAGATTTAGAGACCATATCTGACAATGTATATAATATTCTGTTCTAGCAGCACTCTACTTTTCTGCCATGAGGGAAGAAATGTGTTTCATTGTAGCTTCTTCAGCATAGCCATTAGGGTCTTGGTTTCTCAGAATTTGACTTGCTTTGAGTGATTTTTTTTTCATTTACATTGTTGCGTCATTAGTATATTGTTCACTTAGTGCTGCTTTTTCATTCAGCATAATTTCATAAACATTTTCCCAATGTTTCCCTGAGTGCCTCATTGGCACCATTCTGTCCTACATAATAATACTGTTCCTGTAATGTACCATATTTTTTCACCCTTTCTTTAATTGTTGGTAATAGATACCCACCTGATTTCCATTTCCTTGTTACCATAGAAAGTGCTGTGGTTAGTATTTTGGTTTATGTGCAATAGTAAGAGCACTGGGGAAAAGGGAATTGAAAATTTAGATACTTCATGTTCCAAGATGAAATCTAGAAGGTTAAGACCACTTCAAAACTCTACCAGTAGTGCCCAGAAACTCATCAACATTGATTGTGCCCATTAATTGTCATCTTTGTCCATTTGAATAGTGAGAAGTGAAACTTCAGAATTGTTTTATCATTGCTATTAGTGATTGGAAGCTTGTATTCATTAATGAGTCATTTATAGTCTGGAGTTCTTTTGAAAACTGCTTAAATTCTTTGATCACTTGTCTTACAGAATGAATTTAAGTGTTACATGTTTATGTATATAATGATTAAAAGAAACAATTGCATTAGACTCTTAGTAAGTGTGAAAGGAGGGGTACTTCAAATTCTTGACTGATTAACTTAAAATAAAAAAAGAGTTTTAAATTCTCTATCACATGTAGGTTATCTTCTTATTTTAGATATATTTTTATCAGTGATATGCAAATATTGGTCATGAGTTAGTATCACTCAATCAATAAACCTTTATGAAATGCCTACCATGTGCCAGACACTGTGCAAAATGTTGGGGATAGAAAAAGAAGCAAAAACTAGTTCCTGCCCTCAGTGGTCTTACAATCTAATGGGAAACACAGCATTCAAACAAATATATGCAAAACAAGCTACAATCAGAGTTAAGATGAGTTGGGGGAGGCTTCTTAAAGAAGGTGAGATTTTAGTTGGGACTTCAAAGAAGCCAGGAAGGTCAGTAGTCATCATGGGGGAAGGAGACCATTCCAATCATGGGGTGAAGCCAAAGAAAATGCTCAAAGCTGAAAGATTTAGTGTTTCGAACATGTTACAGCCAGGAGGTCTGTGTTACGAAGAATATATACATATATGGAGAGTAAAGTAGAAGAAAACTGGAAAGGTAGGAAAGAGTTAGGTTATAAAGAGCTTTGACTGTTGAACAAATACTTTTATATTTGATCCTGGAGACAATTGGAAGACACTGCAATTTATTGAGTGGGAAATTGATAACATGGTTGGAAAAAGTCCCTTTAGTGTCTGAATGGAGGATGGATTGAAGAGGGGTAAAACTTGAGCAGCGAGAATCACCAGTCACCTATTCCTGTAATAGAGGCATGAAGTGATGCAGGACAACACTAGAGTAGTGGCAGAAAAAGCGGCATATTCAGGAGAGGTTGGCAAAGGTGAATTCTTTAGACTTTGGCACCAACTTGGATATGGGGGTGAGAGATAGGGGAGAATCCAGGATGATTCCTAGGCTGTGAACCTGAGGAATTGGGAGAATGATGGGACCTTCTATAGTAATAGGAGCAGGGTCTTCAGAGAAGAATGATGAGTTCTGTTTTGGATGTATTGAGTTTAAGATATCTACTGGACATCTAGTGTGGCATGTTTGGAGGGCAGTTGGAGATGTGAAACTGAAGATCAACAGAAAGGTTGGGGCAATGATGGTAAATTTGAGAATCATTAGCATAGAGATGACAAGTAGATTTAGACATACCATCTAAATTCACCAGGACTTCTGCTGAAATGTTCAACAAATTCTTTAAAAGAAAGCCAGTAGGAGTTTGTATTAAAAGGAAAAACAAAATAACTTACAGTATTACAGTTAGAGAGTTTTATAGAGATTTACTTGTCTGAGCAAACTGTTACAAGTGCTTAACAGTTTATGTTGCTTGGGGGCTTAGTTCTTTGGCTAGGCAGTATGTTGTAGAGGAGAGAAATGGAATTTTTTTAGGAGGGATGGGCTGTAGATCTGGCCCTTTCACTTACTACTTTCATGACCCTGGGATAGGATGGACGCTACTCCCCTTGTACATGTTTTATGAAGAAAGGGTTCTCTTTAGTGTTATGTCAGTATGATCTGGGTTTTTGAAAAGTGGTTTACATTTCTTGG
This sequence comes from Gracilinanus agilis, assembly GCF_016433145.1. NCBI lineage: Eukaryota > Metazoa > Chordata > Mammalia > Didelphimorphia > Didelphidae > Gracilinanus > Gracilinanus agilis. The sequence goes on from NC_058135.1 coordinate 103,883,020, forward strand.
AATACAAATTTAACACTTTGACTTTAATGCTGTTCCATTGTGTTTCATTCAGACTGTTAATATTAGATATTAAAATACATGGTCAATGATAGTTTAGCTAAAATGTTTTTAATCCACCAGCATGATGGTGAACTTGGGAAACAGGCACAAATATAACTTATTGAGATAGCATGGTACAGTGGAAAAGAGTGCTCACTACTTCTAGAGTTATAAGATCTGAGTTTAAATCCTAGCCCTGCTACTTTCTATCTGTATTACCTCAGCAGAGTCATTTAACCTTCTTAGGCCTCAGTTTGCTTATTTTTAAAATGAATGGGATGGGTGAGATTGCCTGTGAAATCCCTTCAGGGTGCCAATCTCTACCCTTGGATCAACTGAAAATTTTTAGGGTCGATTGTTACATTTGCTAAGGAATATGTGTGAAAGTCAGAGGGACTGGCAGATGCATTTAAGAATGAAGCCTCAGATACAATAATTGTGTGCATGTGAGTGTGAGTGAGTGAGTGTGTGTGTGTGTGTGTGTGTGTGTGTGTGTGTGTGTATGTGTAAAGTTCTAGGACTCATGTGGTTGGTTTTATGCATTTGATAGAGTAGAATTGAAAGGTCCCAGGAAGGCTTTCTTCCCCACAGACGCCCCAGACATCTGCTTGTCATAGTATCTGAAATTCTACCAGAAGAGGAACAATTTGGTGTTAAAAGATTTTAAAGTATTTTCTTTTGGAATGCATTACTCCCTCCAACGGTATGTGTATAGAGTCAGTAATTCACACCTTAGTGTTTTTTCTCAGACAGCTAATTGCCGGCCAGACTCTGAGGAGGAAGAAGTTTTGATAGGGAGCCAAGTAAGGGAGAGAAATATGTTTAGAGAACAGAACATTGCTTAGGTAGAGCAGGACAGAAAGGGATAGCTAGACTAACAAAGTCACTCAATATTTTGGGAGATTTTATAGTTGTTTTTAAACCTTTAATAAGAAGCACCAGCCTTGAATTGCATGACAATCTGGGGAGCAGAATTCATTTCAACATTTAGTAAGTACTACTCTATTTCTGATATATAGCATGGTTAGTGAGCTGGCACTAGTGTCAGGAAGACCTGGGTTTGGATTCTGCCTTTGCTACATACTATCTCTGGGGCCATGGGTAAATTATTTAACCACTCAGTACTCTAGGTTTTCTGAGATGATAAGTCATAGAATGGGTGAATTCTTATTTTTGGAGGAATTATTTTACTAATATCTTCCTTGACTGAGGAAAGCCTAGGTTTGGTTAAAAAAAAAGTATTAGGTCCCATACTAGGCCTTGGGTCTAAAAATCCAAAAAATAGTGTCTTGGTACCTAATAAATATGGTTGAATTATACTACTACCTTGAGATAAAGGAATAGAAAAGAGAAGACCTGGAGCAACTTCATGAGCTTTTAGTGACAACAAGAGAGGTAAGAATTTCTGTGATTTCATTAGATGTGCTGGTATAGGCAAAGGAGAAGATAGAAGGGACAGGAAAGAAAGGAGATCATTTAGAAGGAGGTAGGTAGGATTGGGGGAAAAAAGGCAAAGGAATGAGAAGGAAGGAGGTGCCTGGCAAAAGGACGTATTCCCCCAGTGAATACATTGAACTGTTATCATTTGTTGTTCCACAAACTGGAGGGTTCTTTAATCCCCCTGGTCCTGCCATCCACAATTCAATAAACTGCCCAAAGAAACAATATGCTGGTGGTATGTAGTATAGTTGGTTTCTGACCAACCATCCCAAGCCTAGGAAGCACAGAATCTAAACAGAAAATAAATTGCTGATAATAGTTTCAGCTAATTGTAAAAAATATATAGCTATGCATAGTAATCTTTTTATGTTAAGTTTAAGTTAGAGTGAAGTTAAGTTAAAATAAATTGCTTGACTGAAATAGAGCGGGAGCCTAACTATTGGCTGAAAAATGATTTACCACACCTCTTGGTAGTCATTAAAAATAGCTGAAGAGTTAGAGAGGAGTTAGTTCACGTGAGTTCAAGCTAGGAGCAACTTTGTAGAGTGTGACTATTTTGGTGTAGGCAAAGTAAACAAGATCAAATACAAAATGCCTTGTTCAGCATTTAAAGCCTTAGTCCTCTCCTACCTTTCCAGTTTTCTTACACCTTTCTCTTTGAGATATACTCTTTAAAAAACTCCAAAAACTTTACCTTCCATATTAGGGAGTTCTTTGATGGCTTGTTCATTTTCTTTTTCTGAGATTGGATTGTTTAGATATTCTATTTCCTCTTTTGTTAGTCTAGGCAGTTTATATTTTTGTAAATATTCACCCATTTCACCTAGATTGTCATATTTGTTGCCATATAATTGACAAAATAACTCTTAATAATTACTTTAATTTCCTCTTCATTAAAGGTGAGGTCACTCTTTTCATCTTTGATACTGCTAATTTGATTTTCTTCTTTCTTTTTTTATTAGATTAACCAGTACTTTATTTTATTTTTTTTCAAAGTACCAGCTCCTGATCTTATTTATTAGTTCAATAGTTCTCTTTTATTCTCTTCAATGAAACCAGTAATTGTTTCTATCATTTGTTCTTTGACACACCAATTTTGAAGAATTAAATTATTTAGTTTCCAATTAATTTTAAATTTGTCTTTCCATAAGCCCTTATTGATTATGATTTTTATTGCTTTGTGATCTGAAAAATTGCATTTCTTATTTCTGCTTTTCTACATTTGTTTGCTCTAGTACAGTGATGGGCAAACTTTATAAAGAGGGGGCCAAAGTAAAGGAAATGCTCATCTGTCAGTCTATTTCTAAGGCAATTCTTTCGAAGTTTCATTGTATTGTATCCTACTCATTGTATTCATCAGATTAGCAATAATGTCATGCAGCCTGGATAGAACATTTCAGGGGGCCCACATCTGGCCCATGGGCTGTAGTTTGCCCATCACTGCTCTAGTATATGGTCAATCTTTGTGTATGTTCCATGGATGCTGAAAATAGGTTTTTATTCCTTTTTATCTCTATTTTTCTGCAGATATCTATTAGCTCTAATTTTTCCAACATTTCATTTACTTCCCTTACTTCTTTCTTATTTATCTTTTGTTTCTATTTATCTAGTTCTGATAGGGGAAGGTTGACGTCCCCTACTAGTATGGTTTTACTATCTATTTCCTCCTTAAGTTCCTTTAGTTTCTCCTTTAGAAATATGAATGCTGTACCATTTGGTGCATATATGTTGAATAGTGATATTTCGTTATTATTTATACTGCATTTCATCAAGCTATAATTACCTTCCTTATCTCTTTTAATCAGATCTATTTTTGCTTTAGCTTTGTCTGAGATCATAATTGCTACTCCTGCCTTCTTTGTCTCAGTTGTAGCCCAGTAAATTCTGCTCCACCCTCTTACCTTTACCCTGTGTATGTCTACCTGTTTCAAGTGTGTTTCTTGTAGACAATATATGGTAGGATTCTGGATTTTAGTCCATTCTGCTGCTTCCTTTTTGTGGGTGAGTTCGTCCCATTCACATTCACAGTTATGATTACTGTCTGTATTCCCCTCTGTTTTGATTTCCTCTGATTTTCCTCCAACTTTTCACTTTTAGTCAGTTCCCCCCTTCCGTTCCCTAATGTTAATCCCCTTCCCCTCCCCTCCCTTCTTATTATTCCCCTCTTAATGCCTTTTAAATGACCCCCAACATCTCCCTCCTTTGTATTGCTTCCCTCCCCACCAGCCTGTTTATTACTCTTCTACTTCTCTATAGGGCATGATACAATTCTCTGCCCCAATGGATCTGACTGCTCTTCCCTCTCTGAGCCAATTCTAATGAGTTTATGATTTCAGTATTACCTGTCCCCAACCTCTTCCTCCCTTCCATTGTATTGGTCTTCTCCCACCCTCCCCCATGCACATCTTTATGAAATATATATTTACCACATTTTATTTCTTTTCCCATTTCTCTTAGTATTATCCTCTTTTTTACCCCTAGTTTTTAATATTTTTCAACATATTGTCCTATATAGTTTTTCACTATACCCTCTCTATATATTTCTTCTAGTTACTCCAATGATAATAACAATTTTTAAGAGTTACCAATATCATCTTATTGTATAGGAATATAAATCATTTGGACTTTTGGGGTCCCTTAAATTTTTTTCTTTCTTAATTACCTTTTGGTGATTCCCTTCAGTTCTGTATTTGGGCATTAAATTTTCTAAGTGTTTTCTGTTTTTCAGGAATGCTGGGATTAAATGTCCATATTTTCTTTTTGCGGTAAATGGCAAGAATATGGCTAATTTTGCTGGGTAGTTGATTCTTGATTGTAGGCCCAATTTCCTTGCTTTTTGGAATGTCATATTCCATCCCTTCTGGTCCTTCAGTATGGATGCAGCCATGTCCTGTGTAATCCTGATTGTGGCTCCATGATATCTTAATTATTTCTTTTTAACAGCTTCTAGTATCTTTTCCTTGGTCTGTAAGTTCTTGAATTTGGCTATAACATTCCTGGATATTGTCAATTTGAGATTTAATGTAGGAGGTGTTTGGTGTATTCTTTCAATCTCTACTTTACCCTCTTATTTAAGAATATTAGGGCAGCTTTCTTGAATAATTTCCTGTAGAATAATGTCTAGGATTTTTCTTTGCTCATGATTTTCAGGTAGTCCAACATTTTTCTCTTTTGGATCTTTTTTTCCAGGTTTGTTGTTTTATCAATGAGGTGTTTCATTTTTTTCCCCTTTTTAAATTTTGTTATAGATTCTTGATGCCTTGTGAAATCAGCTTCTAATTGCTCAATTCTAATTTTTAAAGATTGAATTTCATCTCTGAATTTTTCATCCTCCTTTTGCTTTTGATCTATTTTTTTTGTAGGTCATTGTTTTTAACTTTTACTTTCTTTGCCTTGTTTTCGAGCTGGTCATTTCTGACTTTTAGGACACTATTTTCTTGTTTTAGTTCATGAGCCTCTATTTCCTGATGACCTATTTTGCTTTTTAAGTTCTTTTCCCATTTTTTTCAACCTCTCTTAATTTTTTTTTTGAATTGTGTTTTGAATTATTCCAGAGCCTCAGTCCAATTTGTTAGAGTTCCTGAGTTTTTGCTTGGTGTTTCTTGACTCTCCTCTGTTTGATTTGTTTTTTGTTCATTACCTGAATAGAAGCAATCAATTGTAATTTCTTTTTTCTTTTTTTTTTTGGTTGTTTACTCATATTTTCCCCCTCCCCCCTCCTTATTGGCTATATTCTTACTTCTCTGTTTATTTGCTGGTTCTGTGAGTTTGGGCTTTTCTGCCCTGATGGGGCTTCTTCTCTGCTCTGCAGATTAACTGGATTAGGTTGATGGAATTTATCAGTTGTATTAATGTGCCCTAAGGCCAGACCTTCCTCAGCTGCCAGCAGAGGCTGAAGGTAAAGTGAAAGTGTGGAGACTGAAGGTAGTTAAGGTCCTCCATTCTAGTCTTTTCTGCCAGCCAACTCCCTGTCAGTTACAGGGACAGAGCTCTGAGCTTCCCTTAGTGGTACCAAGGTACTCCATTGCAATTGCAGCTTTCACCCTGGAATCCTACAGTCAGCCAGATTGATTCCTACTGCAGGTCTCAGTGTAGTATGTGGGAGAGGAGTGTTGGATCTTTCTTTGAGACCCAAGAATTCAACTTTATCTGTGTACCTTTCAGGTTGAATCAAGTGGGAGCGACCTTTGGCTCTCTCTTGTTGAGTCTGGCTTTCTGTCTATTTTGTACACTTGCTCTTCTGGTTGTTTGCTAGCTGTATGAGTTTGAGCTTTTCTGCCCTCTAAAGGCTTCTTTTCTGCACTGTTGATAAACTGGATTAAGTCAGTTAAGCTGATCTGTAGAATTGAATGTGCCCTGAGGCCAAAATTTCCAGAGGCAGAGGCCCAAGATGGAGATGTGGTGGCTGAAGGCTGCAACCAGCCTGCCCTCTTCTCTGCTTCTCTCCTTCGGCTATCTCCTTGCCAGCTATGGTCAGAGCCCTGAGCTTCATGTAGTTGTGATAGCAAGGTACTCTGTCCCAGTTGGAGCCTTCAACCTGAGATCCTACCAACCGCCCAAGATTCATCAGAGTAGGTGGGAAAGGGGCATTGGGACCTTCTTTCTTTCTTTTCCTTAGCCAGGAATTCAACCTTCTTTGCATACCTCTTAAGTTGAATAGAGCAGGAGGGTCTCTAGTTCTGTCTTATATTTGGTTTTCTGTTCCCCTTGAAGTGCTTTGTTTTTTATTTTGATTGGTGTGGAAGGGTTTTCACAGAGGAATCAATTTTTGCTGCTTCTAAGCCACCATCTTGACTGCCCCTGCCCCCTTACCTTCTATCTTAGAATCAATACTGTGTATTAGTTTCAAATCTAAAGAATGGTAAGGGTTAGGCTCTGGGGATTTTCTCTGCCTGTCATCTGTATCTGAAATCCTCACATTCCTCCATTCTGACAGTCTAAACTAAAAGTAAGCTAAAATTTCATCTTTTTAAAATGAAAAAACATTATTTATTTATTTGCAAAAATTTGCCTTCTAAAAGAAGCTTACCCTAAGCCCTCTTAGTTCTTCTGCTTTCCCTCTGTTAATTATTTCCTACTTATCCAATGTATATTTTTTGTACATATTTGCTTGCATGTTGTCTTCCCTTTTAGATTGTGAGTTCCTTGAGGGTAGGGACTGTCTTGTGCCTCTTTTTATATCTTCAGAGCTTAGCACAATGCCTGGCATATAGTAGACACCCAAAAATTTACTGATTGCTTGATTGTGCCCTTCAGACCTATACCAGAGAGCAGAAGTTGAGTAGGACATTTCTTCATCATGTCATCTAGCAGCAGAGTTATTTGTGCAGTAGGAGATAACCGATCTACCAATTTGAGAATCTGTCAATTCAGTAGCATCCAGGAGGGAGCCAGCAGTCAAGTAGAGACTTGCACTCTCCAGGCAGGCACAAATAGAAAGAGGTATTCTCTTAAGGAAAACAGCCTTTTCAAGGAGCATGACCTGTAGCAGCAGAGAAGAGAGAAACTACCAAGCATTCAGGGAAAGCTAGCTCCAGCAAGAGAGGAGCCCTGTGAAAGGACTCTTAAAAGAACAGAAAAGGGAATTGGGCCATCTTATTCCTGGAGAAATACGTTTCTTTGGACCCGTATATTTCCTACATCTTTCTTTTGCTTCTGCTTTATTATCCATTTCTGTCAAGTCTATCTCTCCTGATAGACTTGGTGTGTGTTTGGGTGAACATATGTCATAAGTTTGTACAGGAAAGTGCTTTTTAGTCCCTATTTTTTCTGTGCCATCTTGGTAAAGATAGGTTTTTTCTCTGAGCAAATTATATCTGACTGTCAGTAGAAACTCCACCATCAAGGTCTTGTGAACTAAAGTAAGAGACATAGTCACTCATAGGGTATCCAAGAACCTAGGAGAGCAATTATCTCTGTCTTTCCTCCAGCCTCAGCCCAACTCAACTTTCAGATCTCCAAGTTGCAAGTTGTAGGAGGAACCCAATGAGAATGTTGCAAATCCTTACGCCCAATCTCATAATGTGGGCTGTCGATGCCAACCCTCCCACGTTTCTGACCGCAATATTCAGTTTAAATTCGGACTCAGCATCCTTTCCGTGAGAATCCCCTCACCACTTAATTTCAAAGCAGGGACGATCGATTGAAACGGAACAGACACGCTTCCATAGAGCCAGGCTGAGCACTGCTGCCACTTCCTGGTATCTGCGTTCCTCAGGGAGAAGTTCATGAACTCTCGCAGAGGGACCAATTTAGCCCAAATTTCATCTTGTTTAACTTGACCATTTAAAGGGCTGACCCTCTTCTAATGTGGTTCCTTTAATAGCTACCATATCTCTTTTATGAGTGAACTGTTCTTTTTTCTAACTTAGTATTTTTTTTCCATGTGTGAAAGGCTTTAGATTAGATACAGAGAAGCTCATGACACTAAAGGGGGCTTAATTAAAGCCAATGGAAAATTCAGCAGTAATAGAAAATAAGAGCAGTAAGAAATAGGAATAACACAGGCTGGATCTTGAAGCCAATCCCTGGATAAATCCGGGAGGCTTAATGCCTACAGGACAATCAATATTAGATCAAGGGATGGAGTATAACAAGTCAGAGCTAAGTTTAAAAAAATCCCTAATGACAAACATCTTGAAATCTAAATCCTGTGTTTGGAATATACTAGAGAAACAAATACATAGGGTCAAATTCTTTGGTTTATTCTTTTTATTTCTGTTAAACTAGCTTATTGTGATCACAATAACGTGTTGTGGAACAACTCTTCTAGGAATGGCATTAACAGGATGCACACATAGAAGGAAGAGGATGTGTTTAGGGATAGTAACTGAGAACTGGAACACTTTGGTGGATCATATGCACATGAATTAATGTCATTTGGAGTGAAGAGAATTGGAGGTTGACTCTATTCCCCTGACAAGAAAAAAGCCTTTACTTAGGTAGTGTTGACATAGTTGTAGATTCTGAGTCTACACTGGGCAGGCAACCATAGTCCTCCTCTTCTAAGTTTCAGGTCATTAATGCCCTCTGCTTTCCCTGGTCATTAATTATTCCACTTAATAGCAATCTCTTACACTTAGTGGGTGCTTAATAGATACTAATTGAATTACATTTAATTAATTCAGTACTAAATAACATGCCCTAATACCATGAAACAAAGTGAGATGAAGCTTAGAAAGGGGTCTTCAGTGAGAATAGCCCAAGGGGGATAGACTTGAAGATATTTGTAACGTCTATGATGTTACCATCAATCTTTATTTCATATGGTCTTCATTGCAAGGACATCAGGAGTTGTGGGAGAATTCTTATCAGGCCTAATGTGTTCTATGTGGTTGCTGTGGAAATATTCAAGGGTTTACCATCTGTCCAGTCACACAATAACAATCTCAAGCATGACTGTTCCTCTGCATGTTCAGCAGGACATCACTGTTTAGTACTTTCTTATAAAATTATAATTTACTATGTCTGAGTGAGAGGAAGGCCTAGCCTAGACTGATTAAACTAAGGGAGGTGTTAATAAAAATGGGAAGTGATTGACCGCTTGGTTTCACTGCCTTGCTTTCTTGCCATTCTTTACTCATTTTCACAGCTATAGCATTTGAGAATAAATGTATTATTTACTGATTTTTAGCTGGCTTTGTTATTCTTTAAATCCACATATGTGACACGCACACGGTCATATTAGGACAGAGTTCTACTATTTATTTGAAATATAATGAATCCAATGAAAATAGAAAATTATTTCTAATGAGACTTTTCTTCAGTCCTGTAAATAAATATGTGAAGAATGTACAATTTCTGCATCAGAGGGAACTCCTAGTATGGTCACTCCCTCTATGAATTTATATCATAATCCTGGCAGTCTGGCCCATAAGAGACTGGTTTCTGTTTGTTTATAGTCCCTCCTCCAAAGGGTCAAATTCCAGAGAAATCTATATCACAGATTGAAATGATGGGACCTTAGAGGTCACTTAGTCTAATAACTTCTTTATTTTGTACATGAAGACTAGCAAAGTGGTGACATGTCCAAAGTTGCATAGCTAGTAAGTGGTCTAGCTGGCCTTTGAACCCAGGTCCCTTGACTCCCAAACTATAATTTTCTCTATAACATTATACTGCTTTGATCTTAGGAATGTATTCACCCAGGCTTCATTTATTTATTTATTAATCACCTAATCAAATTAATTAATTAACTGTATGTGAATAAATAAATTTATTATCAACCAGCTAGCAGGTAGTTAAGTGTCAGAAGTAGGATCCGAATTGACTCCAAGTCTGTTGCTGTTTATGTTCCATAGTGGTCCTCTTTATCCATCCATTATCTGGGCACATTTTTCTGTAATCTTATTCATTATTGAATCCCACTTCTTCTGTTGGCTGCCTCTTCCCAGCCCTGTAAATGACTGACATACATGCTGAGGCATAGGCAGGCAGTATTGGGGTAATTGTCTGCATTTGTATTTAGGAGACCATTTAGGCATTCTCTTTGTGAGATGGAAGGCATAAAGTATTGTTTCACAATGTTTTGGCCCTTCTTGATCATGTCAGATCAAGGAATGGAGTATTACAAGTAGAAGTCAAGTTGTTTGCTTTTTTTAAACCTTTACCTTCCATCTTAGAATCAGTACTGTATATTGGTTCCAAGGCAGAAGAGCAGTAAGGGCTAGGCAATGGGGGCTTAAGTGACTTACCCAGGGTCACACAGCTGGGAAGTGTTTGTGTTTTTTGTGGCCACATTGGAACCTAGGACCTCCTTCTCTAGGCCTGGCTCTCAATTTACTGAGTCACTCAGCTGCCTCCAGAAGTCAATTTAATTTTTTTTTAATTTAAATTTTAAATTTTAATTAATTAATAATTAAATAAAAATAAAATGTTAAAAAAATTCCTGACAAACATGTCTAAAACTAAATCCTGTGTTTAGAATATATTAGCAAAAATTATTATGGAAGAGGTTTCAAAAGCATGGCTCATAGCATTTTCAATCAGATGAAAATAAAATTGGTAAATTATCAAAATAAATGAAAACACAGTAGATCATACATAATATTACTATGTGGTATCTTAAGTAAATATATGGATGTAAATGAAATTATATATATAATACATGTGTGTATATATATGTATATATAAATATATATGTGTATATATATATGTATATATATATATTGTAGTTTGTAAACCTTAAGGTGCTATATAAATGCTAGTGATGATGGTGATGATGATGATGATGATGTCTGTATTTTGAATTCAAGGTATGGATTTCTCAGGCTAGAGCTCTAGATTCCTGGAGAGCTAAATAGTAGGGATAGTAGCTTGGGTAAGATGCTTCTCTCAGAGACAGTGGCAAATGTTCAAATATAGACATTTTTGAGTGAAAGATATAAATAAAGCAAGTGTGCAAGGAAAAGAGATGGATAAGTTTGGTTTATGTCTCATAGTTGAGCAGGGAATATATGTGCTTTACTAAACATAACTGACTTATAAAAGCTATAGAAGAATTGCTTAATGAGGTCACCCAGCACTGGGGAGATTTTTGATCCATGCCTAGTCAAATACTTTTACCTGCAGTGGCTGACCAACTCTTGAAAGTGAAGTCAACAAAATTAGTCATCTGAAATTCTAGTGCCTATATTGCACTTTCTTAGTATTTAGCTCCTTGTCACTGTCACCATCCGGGAATGATACCTCCTAATTGAGGCTGTGCAGTAGTGCCCAGAGGCTGCTCTGCCTTAGAGTCCCAAGAGGGCCTCTATTTATCCTATTTAGATTCAGTAGACTATTTGATAAAGAAAGGCATTAGTGTCAGCAGAAGGAGATAACTTGGGAACATCATGAAGTGTCCAGCCACACGTATGCCAATCATTCTGCATTCTACGCCACAGATAACCTCCCCAAACAATAACAACAACAATAAAACACAGCTAAGACATCCTGAGAGCAAGGAGGAGAACTACTATTTAAGGAGTTGAGAGATAAGGAGACTTATTCTCTGTCACTAAGCAGAATCAGGCCAAGGAAGATTCAGTCTCCCAGAATGAACTAAGTGTGGTAGAGTGCGTAGTACCCCCAAAGCAGAATTCATAAAAAAGTTGGATTTTTCAGAGGTTCTTCTCCTCGGATTGCTTCCTTTGTCCTCCATTGGTATCTTTGTGCTGCTAAAATTGAGAGTGCCTCCAGCTCTATGGTTTAGACTCCTTATGAATTTATAGGAAAACTAATAGGAGAACATGGATGAGAATTATACCAGATAGGAAGGCATGGATAAATTAGCACCTGTATCATTGGAAAAAAATGCCCCAAATTATATGTATGGTATTATGTTTATATTTGAGTGCTGGAATAAATGAGTCAGAATGAGTAGTGTTTCTCTCTCCCATTGATAAATTGGGTTAAAGTGTCATAATGTAATCAATTTTTGGAGTCAGCAAACCTGGGTTCAAATTCTGACTGCTCTGTTCTATCTACATGCCTTTGGACAAACCACTTCAATCCCTCTGGGCCTTGGTTTCCCAAGATGTTAGTTAAAGAGGTACTTCTAGGCAGTCTTCACGGTGCCTGGAAGCTCTAAATCTCATAAGATTATAATCTATCAAAGCAGGACATGTCTTGACCAGCTGTCACTGTGCTGTAGGCAAAAGCCTTGTTTTCTTATGATGGTAACTCTTGGGAATAATAACGTCCTCAAACAGTCATAAATACCACCTGGAATAAATTGTGTTTCAAATATGAATATTGAGTTGTGACTAAGTCAATGAGCAGCATATAAAAAACAAATGTCCATTACTTTGGATTGATATCTAACGTGAGGCTCTTGCTTTAGTACCAGTTGAGTACGTTCCTTCAGTTTCCTTATACATGATGAGAAATTTTGACTAATTCATCAACTCTCCCCCCAAATCTTCTCATGACCAGGAGTGTTCATTCGTTAGTTAGGTGACAGAGATACTATCTGTGATTGTAGAAGTCCTTTTAAGACACTCATCTTGGTGTTGCCTTCCATGATCTGACACTACAAGTCAAAGAAGTAACCTTTCCAACTTGGAAATTTAATCCCTCTCTAAATAAGAATGTATTGATTTGTGGGCACATAATAAAACTTAATTAGGGTTCAAGGCCCAAGTGACATCAGTTTGTTAATAAATCCTAGGTCAAAAACTCATAATTTTTAGCTCTTTGTATTCGAGTTGTACTTAGTTATTCTACTGCCAAAGGCAAATTTAATGGAGCAGGACCTTCGCCAGAGCTTGGAGTCTGCTACAGTTGGGTAAAGGAATGGCTCATCCCTCCAAGCATCCAGAAGTAGCCCCTGTGGCTGGGCTGATTTATTCCAACTTCCTAACTGCTTAGGAAAAAGTGGTAAGGAGGTACAGGGATGGGAGAATACAAAGACGGGAGAATACAAATTCTATAAAAAGAGTAGGACACTTAAAGGTGGGGTCATGTGTCATGGAGCTAGCCAATAGACCAGAGAATCACTATGAGGAACAACCCTCCTCATTGGCATCCTGGGGGCAAATTTCTGGTGCTAGAAACCTCATTATATTTCTAGTTTATATACAATTAAGGATACCAAAATTGGGTCTGTTTTTGATAAAACCTGTCCATGGTGTTTACTGTTGAAATGGGAGCAAGATTTCTTTTTAATTTTAGAAAAGAAACCTTGATAATAAAAGATGCAAACTACTTCCAATTATAATCTTTTTTTTTTAACCCTTAATTTTTTTTGGTGTATTGTCTTATAGGTGGAAGAGTGGTAAGGGTGGGCAATGGGGGTCAAGTGACTTGCCCAGGGTCACACAGCTGTCCAATTATAATCTTAAGAATTGCTAAGACATACAATTTAAAATAAACAAAATACAAATAAAATCATTAATGCTTTCATGGTTTAAAAAATTGCTAAGGACAGAGATCAGAACCTCATTTTCAGTAAATATAGTAATATATTAGATGACCTACATCAGTGGTTCCCAAACTTTTTTGGCCTACTGCCCCCTTCCTAGAAAAAATATTATTTAGCCCCCTGGAAATTAATTATTTTTAAATTTTAATAGCAATTAGTAGGAAAGATAAATTCACCTGTGGCCATCACCACCACCTTGGATTGCTGCAGCACCCACTAGGGAGCAGTGGCACCCACTTTGGGAATCACTGACCTACGTAATTGATAGTCACAGCATATAAGAGATATAGGTGACCTTACATCAATAACCACATACTCCTAGTTTCATGTCATGATAAATTACCAGCACCAAAAGCCAATTCATAAGAAGAATAACATTAGAGAAATCACCTGTTGGTATTACTGTGAATATGTTATTATTACTTTAACATATAATTGTTAGGACAAAAGTTACCATACCTATCCCATTACTAAGGTTCCTTCTTGATGCCATACTGTCTCTCCCTCATGGTACATTCCATATACATATCTCACAGTTACCTGATGGCAGCTCTGACCAGAATAGCAATATTCTGGCTCTAGATGAAACCCTAGTAACATAAGTTCATTGACAGGCCTTTATTCTCCAAGAACCCTCATCATTGAAGTGTTTCCATATACACCAAACCCCTTTCAATTCCCCTATTTTTAATTTTTGCCAAAAGGCAGAGAGCCTCTACTAATACCCTATTCCAATGTCTCATGGCATATAGGCAACCTTGGATTCTCAAAGACTATGCCACTGCAGTTCAAGCAAACAGCCCGATTTTTTGGAGTCAGAAGACCTAGGGTTTAAATTTAACTACATACAACTATAGTCTGGGTCACCTTGGACAAGTCATTAAGTCTCATTGAGCCTCAGTTTTCTCATCTGTAAAATGAAGGATGTGTGCTAAGTCTCTTCTTATTCTCTCTCTATGATTTCATGACATGGATTTTAAGTTTATCTTAGCTTAATAACTATGTGACTTGGGTGATTCAATAGCTCTGTATCTTAGCATTCTTGCCTCTAAAATAAAGAATTTAACTAGATAGCTCTAAGCTTTAAATCCATGTAAGGGGTAGGGATGGGAACCATATCTTCAATGAAACAGGCAGCTCCTTCAACAAGGAAATTCCAACTACCTTCTCTACAATTTGTAGTCTTGGAGAGTTACTCAGAGCACTGACAGGTGAAATGACTTGCCCATGGCTACCCAGGCAGTATGTGAGATGGGTAGCAGTGACGGAATGATGGTACTGGAACTCAAGTCATCCTGGTTGCTCGGTGAACCCTCTCTTCCTTATACCACATTGACTCTCCATCCATATAATTCATTGATCCTTAAAAGGCTGAAATGTTAAAGAAAACAGTAAATGGCAGAAGTGGTAGTGCTTGCTAACAAGGTCTTTTGTTAATGCCTCCTTTGCTTGTCTACTCCTTCTTATTGCATTCTGGGAATAATAACTGAGTTATCATGGTTCTAATAAAAAATTGTAAGATTCCTTTGAATTGGAGTACAACCATCTAACTTAATTTGGAGATGTATCCGATACTCATAGGACAGTAGGTTAAAACCTACAGGGAATGGCTACACTTTAGTCTGAAATTCTTCAGTTGTTTTTTTTTTAATTCTCTTTTATCAAAGGAACCAAGGCATTTAAAGTCTTTAATTGCTTATATCACTTCAACCACTTGGTATTCTACAAAAATAGTTAAACAATGTGTTTTGTGGAAGAAGCAAACTAAGTCTAATTTTCATGTAATTTGATGTACATTTTGCTCCTGGCATGAGCTGGAGAACAGAGATTGTTTGAACTCAGTAGCCTTTACATTCAATTGTTTATTAATTGTAATTCTCAGCATGTTTCCATGGCATTTGAAGTATACCAGGGATTAATTTGTCACCTGTAAATTACAATGATTTGTAACTCAGACTGTGAGCTTGACTCAGAATTTTACCATTTCAGACTGAATTGAAATAAAAATTGGTCTTAGAGGGCATTATATTTCATTAGAGATGTGTAGTTTCATTTGGTTATAGGTTCAGTGAACTCTTCTATCAGATCTGGTTCTCCCGGATTCAGACCCCTGAAGTTCAAAAGGAAGTTTCCAGTTCAAAAAACTCTAAGATTCAAAGCAAACCTCAGGCAAAAGCATGAGCTTGGAAATAAAACACGTGCCTGGTATTTTAAAAAAAAAGTTGTTTCAAAAGCTTAGAGAGTAGAGATTGTGTTTCATCTGGTCTCTTCAGAATGCTTAATATGGTTCAATTTCTTACAAGTTAGAGCTCTAATAAATACTTAATTCAAAATAAATGCTTTAATATTGTGAAGGATCTATGATCTCATCATTGTGAGTACTTTCAATGGTACAGAAGGTACCACTTCCTCATTCTGTACCACTCTTGTCTGTATCCTTCCCTAAATGCACCATAGGAAGTACAAACACTATTCTTTGGATCCTTTTGCTGAACTCTTGATAATGTAGAAGTAGTGATGGAGCGTATTAGACCATTTATTCATCATTCTTTGTTGTTAACACATTAATTATTCCTGCTCTACAGGACGGGAGTGAGAGGAAGGGAGGGAAAGAACATGAATCATGTTACCACGGAAAAATATTCTAAATTAATTAAATAAAAAATTTCAAATCACACAAAAAAATAAAAAAGAATTCTAAAAATATATAATTATTCCATTTCTTTTTCTTTTCATACATCTTTTTGATATCCCTGTATGTCTGGCCTGTTTCAGGAAGTCTAGCACTTGAGGTTCAGGATTTCAATGAAAAATGATGCTCAAAACACCATCTAACAGATAACAAAAGGAAGTTTACTTACAATAACATGGAATGCATTTTCAGTAAGAATATAATTATCCCCTTATAGAAATTTATCTGAGGGGAATCTAGATGGCTAAGTAGATAGAACAGAAGGACTAGAGTCAGGAGGACCTGTGCTAGAAACTAGCCTCAGATACTTCCTAGCTGTGTGACCTTGAGCAAGTCACTTAACCCTGTTTGCCTAACACTTGTCCTCTGTCCTAGAGTTGTTTCAAGACATACAGTAAGTTTTTTTCCAAAGAAATCTATCTGATCAGCAGGAGATATTAGATCAGATGGGGAGGGTGACTTTGATGGCAGTTTGTTGTCTTCCAAGTCTTAGGGAAACTGATTTCTATATGCTGTAGATCAGGGTTTCTTAACGTTTTTTGTGTCTTGGAGACCTTTGGCAGTTTTGCAAAAATTATGCTTGGATCCCTTCTTGGAAAAATGACATCATTTATTTATTTATTATTAAAAAATTAAAAAAAATTAATTATACATAGAAACAGTTTTTGACAATTCTTATCTGACATTTTACTATTCAGATTTTCTTCCTCCCTCTCACAATACATATTTCCATATTCTTCATGCAGTGATAGAAGACATCACTTATACAAAAAAAAACTCATGAAGGAAATAGTGGAAAATGGCATGCTTTGATCTGCAATCAGACTTCAACAGTTCCTTCTTTGGCTGTGGAGAGCATTTTTCATCATGATTCCCTTGGGATTGTCCTTCATAGCTACTTATTGTACAATATTTCTATTACTGTATACAATGTTCCCCTGGTTCCACTTGCTTCATCAGTTCATCTAAATTACGGAATAATGTTTTTAAATGTGTAAAATATAATATGTAGGATTACCAATCAAAACTACCTAACTAATTCTCTCTCTCTCTCTCTCTCTCTCTCTCTCTCTCTCTCTCTCTCTCTACCTCTATCCTCCTTCTTCCCCCCCCCCCCCAGATTAAGAACCTTTGGTATAGGTGATTAGACCTCCATGTAAATGACTTGACCATTTTCCCTCAGTCCAATCAATCTTAGGGACAACTTCTTTACCTTAAAGGGGCAAACAAACAAGACCAACTAAAAATCCCTTGATCAGCCTTCATGACAACTTTAGAAGTAGCACAATCAAACGTTTGCAATGCTTTTCAAAGATGCTAACTTTCGTGACTTTTGACAGCAGTTCTTCATTTATGTTAAGCTGTAAGCCGTTTACACTCAACTACACATTTTTCTATTGTCACTGAAAAGCGACCAGCAATTTTCAGAATTTAGATTGATATTCCATGTATCTCAGCTATGTAATATCTCTAAAGAATATTGGTGGTCATCAGAAACACTGAGAAATGTCTAAAATCGAATACAAGCTCTTGTTTCTATTCATTTTTTGGACCCATTTCACTAGCTGTTTGAAGTATCGATCCTGTGTGTCTTTGAAGGCACTATTCTGAAGTATTCTTTCTTCTCCCTTCCTATTGGTAGCAATTTGACTTGATGTCTTTTGCATTAGGCTACTGCTAGTGACTTCTCTATCTCTGAAGAAGTAACCCATAATCTCCTTCTTTCCTTCCTTCCTTGTTAGTCATAGGTGTGTGTATTTTTTTTTTGTGGTAGGAGATGAGCCAATGAGTGTCAATAGGGCAACTTAGATAAACTGACTCATCAAAAGTGAAGAAAACATTACAGTTATTCATCTCAGATGATGGTTGCTTTCTTCTGCATTCTACTCCAGACCAATTTTGAAGTATTCCTATTGTAAGCATGATGGAAGAGCAAGAATATATAACTGAGTGTGAAGAGATATAGGGGATACTTAGGATGAATCACTCTCCAGTGAAATGGACTAAAGCTAAAATCTTAACATGACAACTAGCATTTTTTAAAAAGGAAGATTATGTTGATTACTTTTGTTTTTACATTTCCTACACTTATCCCTTTGTCACACCCTTTATTCACAAAGGACCATGCTTTATATATATATATATATATATATATATATATATATATATATATATATATAAGAAATGGAAGAAGAGAAAAATATCCCAGTAAATCCAACCAGTCAAAAATGAATACTACATACAATGTTTTAAGCCCATGGATCCCCTATTTTTCAAGAGAATTGGGGGAAATAATTTCTTATATCTCTTTTTAGATGCTGATTGATATTCATAATTTTGTAATAGTTTTTACTGTTCTTTGTGTTTTCTTTCCATTAATATTGTGGTAGTCATTGTGTATATTATTTTCTTGACTCTGCATGCTTAACTTTGTTCTCATGCACATATATCTTTCTATGCTTTTCTGTGTTCATCATCTTCCCTGTACAAAGTAGGAATATTTCCTTACATCCATGTATCACAATATGTTGAGCCATTCTGTAACCAANTTCCTCCTCTTCATCCTTCTCCTCCTCCTCTTCCTCCTCCTCTTGTTTCTCCTTCTCCTCTTCCTTCTCCTCTTCTTCTTCCTTCTCCTCCTTCTTCTCCTTCTTCACTTATAGTTGTCAGGCCTCCAACATGATAATGACTTTATTTCCTAAGTCTTCTATTGCTCTCTTGAGTTCTAACGATGCTAAATCACTCAGTCTCACTGCACTTCAATTTCCTCATCTATAAAATGAGGACATAATACCAGACAGGGCCTTAAGCTCTTCCTTGTAGCTCAATGATACTATAATCTGGGTTCAAATCCCATCTCTGATAGTTATTGCCCATATGACTTTGGGAAAGTCAGTTAACTTCCTTGTAATTTCATTCTTAGAAAAGACGATATTGGATTATATACCCTCTATTGTCCCTGCCATTTCTATATCTGAGATCTTATGGTCCTTTGTAGCCCAGTCATTTCATAGAAGCATCACTAACATCCTTACTGAGTAGAATAATGTGAGTACAGCTATTTTATAAGTAGAGAATTGAGAGAATTAATGATTGATATACTAGAACACAGGAGTTGTATCCATGTCATTATATTTATATACTTTCTGGCAGAGCCTCTCAAATATCATTTATTTCACTCATCTAAACTCCTTGTGGCAATGTTTTTGGGGCTTAGGAGTAGTATATGATTTAAGTCAAACCAAGGTATCAGTCATTTTCTATATATAGTTTAATTTTAGGTCACAAGATTTGACTCATGCCATATCCAAATTCATATAATAATGACACTTGTTATAATGGAGTTTCATTACAAATGCACTTAGAAGCAGATGAATCAACATTCAATCAATGAATCAACATGTAGTTCCAGTGTGAGGTTGTAGTTTTTAATCTAGCATAAGGTTAATCAATTTCGACTTCATATTTGTCAACCCTGTGATTAAGTCTTAGTACAGAGGGGAAACTTAAAAATACAATAACAGACTAATTCATTGAACTTGATTGTTTAAACAATGGGCCATTTTCCAGCTGTGTTGCTTTTACATTGATGTGGCTTAACTTTGCTTTTTCTGGCTTAGGTTTTGTAAAATGTAAATAATTTATAATCACAGGTAACATATTTTAGCCTCTTGCTGAAATAACAGTGGGGCTAATAATCCTTTCCATCATGCTAATCCCAATAGATCCCAAACTTTTGTTATGCTACTTTGATGAAAGCTAATTACGTCTATCTTTCCTTGATCTTTCTATCATGCCAAAGAACTTGGATCAGGAAATTGCCAGATGGATTCCCATCTTCCTTCATTCAAACTCTGTCAAATATTTTATTTATTACTGAGATGGAAAGCATCTTCCTTCCTGTCTTAGAACTTCTATGTAAAATTATGACAACCTGCTCTTTTATAAAGACACTATGCCAATCTAAAAACTATAGTTTTCATTACTGGGAATGAATATGAAATTCTAAGAGTGGAGGAGAACCACTTTAAGTTCAAATTTAAAAGGAATTTCAAACCAACTAGGATTAGGTGAATACATAAAAAAGTTGAGGTACAGTCATCTTTGTGGCTTTCCCTTGGCAAGATCTCCTTGAAAGGTTGAATATTTTTGACTACCACTATTATTGAGTTACCACCATATATCAGGAATCCATTGGTTGATATTTCCTACTCTACATTTGAGCTATGGTTAGGGCTTATCTTGGAGAACTCTACCCTAAAATATTCCTCATAGGCATGATGAGAGGCCAAGATGTACAGAAATAACATGGATCTTTGAGGAAGAACATTTATATACAATGTAGGATGAGTACCTTTGAAAGATTTGGCAGATTCAATTCCAAAAAATCCAAACACTTGACTGGGTCTAAATATGTAGCTCTCTTCCCATTTGCTTTGCTTTACGGAGCCGCATGTGAACTAAATTTTAACTTCCAGTACAGTTTTAAGGTCTGACATTCCCCAGAAATACATCCACAACATTACAGCATGACCTTCCACTGTCAACAGGCTACCAAAGTAGTTATAATTTGTGTCTTTTTACTTCACTACCTTCCCTGTTCACCACAGCACATAGCCTCCCCAAGGCATATTCTCTAAACAGATATAAAATGCCAATTTAACTGAAAGGTCAGATAAAACTAAGGCTAGGGTTAACAGATGAGTCTTGTACTTTGTCCAGAATAGCCTCCAGCTTGAAATGCCTAATCCAAAAACATGACCACAGGGAGACAAATGACATGACTAGAATACTACAGGTAGCCAAAGGGCTTTTCTCAACTTAAGATGCCCTTGTATCACTTGAGTTTGATTTTTTTGGTCTATCCTCACTCATTTCTCCTTCTATTGTACCAAGAAGTCTTGCAGATGTGTTTCTTCAAATAAAATTTAAAATTCTTTAATTTTAAATTTAAATTCATTAATTTTAATTTGAAATTTAAATTCTTTTCCCATCTACTTTCCGACTTTTAATCTCCTCTGAAAAGGAAGAAAGAAGGATGGAATTAAGGAAGGAAGACCATATTGCATAAGTACTTATTTCCAAATTTGTCACTTCCAAAAATGGACCTCTCATTATATATATAGTCCATCATCTCTCTGTCATGAGATGTGTAGTAGTTTTCCTATTCAGTTGTCTAGAATCATAGTTGTTCATTTAGCTGATCAGAGTTCTTAAATTAATCAAGATTATTTTTCTTTTTAAAATATCAATGTTAGACAATTTTCTGGTTCTGTTCATTTCACTCTGCAACAGTTCACACAAGTGTTCTACATTTTTTTGAAATCATCTTTTTCTTTATTTCTTACTAAAATAATCTTTTATTACATTAATGTACCAAAATTTGTTCAGCCATTCCCAAACGATGGGCATCACTTTAGTTTCCTGTTTGTTTTGTTGTTGTTGTTTTCATCTACACAAAGGGCTGCTATAAATATTTTTGTACATAACGATCCTTTCCCCCTCTTTGATCTCTTTTGGGTATAGGCCTACTAGTAGCATATCTAGGCCAAAAGGTAAATACTATTTAGTAACTTTTTGTGTCTCATTCCAATTTGCTTTCCAGAAAGGTTGGATCTCTTTACGGGTTCACTAACAATGTATCATAGTACCTATTTTCACAGAACTACTCCAAGCTTTGACATTTTTCTTTTCTTTTTTTTTTTTTTGGCATTTTTGAAATTATTGTGGATCTGAGGTAGAATCTAGAGGATTACTTTAATTTTTATTTAATTATTGTTGAATTATTATTATACATAGTCAGAGTTTCTTCCCTTGAGAACTATCTATTCCAAATCTATCAGTTGGAGAATTGCTCTTACTCTTATAGATTTCAATCAGTTCTTTATATGTCTTGGAAATGAGATCTTTATCAGAGAAATTGCTGCAAAGAGTTTCCCAGGTAATTGTTTCTATTTAATCTTAGCTTTATTGTATTTTCTTGTGCAAACACTTTTTAATTTATGGAATCAAAATTATCCATCTAATTTCCTGTGATCTCTGTTTTTTAGATCACGAATTCTTCCCTTTACAGATAATTTTTTCCTTAGTTCTGTAATTTGTTTATTGATATGTTCTTTTATATCAAGATCTCATATGTGTTTGGAACTTATATTCTTATAAGGGGTGAGATGTTGTTTTAAATCTAATTTTTTCCTTATTCCTGTTCAATTTCCCTAGCATTTTTCATCAGATAGTGAATTCTTATTCCAGTATTTTAAATCTTTCTTTGTATTTATTAAACTCTTAAGGTACCAGGTTCATTTGCTTCCATAAATTGTAGACCTAATCTGTTCCACTGATATCTCTCTCTCTATGTATTTCCATAATGGGTCTTATCTTATCTGAGATTGAAACTCACAATTAAATCACTTAGAAAACTCATTTCTACCTCATACCAAATTCTCTATATACAAGTTGATCAAGACTCCTCTCTGAGATG
This sequence comes from Gracilinanus agilis, assembly GCF_016433145.1. Taxonomy (NCBI): domain Eukaryota; kingdom Metazoa; phylum Chordata; class Mammalia; order Didelphimorphia; family Didelphidae; genus Gracilinanus; species Gracilinanus agilis. The sequence continues at coordinate 103,905,574 of NC_058135.1, forward strand.
TCAATCCAGTTTGCTAGACAATGTTACTCTAACCAAAATCTAGGTTAATCTGTTGATGGCATATTCATAGGACAAACATCAGATCTATAATATTAGTCCACTTAAATAGAGACACATTTGGGCTGTTCTTTCTTAAAATTCACAACTTGTGGTCAGTGTGGTAGACAAAAGGTGACAATTGTACAAAACTTTATTTGTTAAGTGGGATAGCTTTCAAATAGGCATTTATAAGCAATGAAGAAGAGTCTTTCAGTGTTGGTTGATGTGATAATAAATAATAAAAGTATATGCCTCCTGCATTTTTTGCGTTGTAATTTTATTTTATTTTATATATTTTCCCCATTACATATAAAAATAATCTTTGACATTCATCTTTAAATTTTGAGCTCCAAATTCTCTCCCTTCTTCCCACCATTCCTACCCAACTCCTTCCTACCTCTTCCCCTCCCTGAGACAGTAAGAAAACTGATATAGATTTTAAATGCGCAATCATGTAAAACATCTTTCCATGTTAGTCATTTTGAGAAAAAAAGATCTCAAACAACAAAAAAAGGAAAAAAGAAGAGAAAAGTGAAGACCACATTGGTTCTTTCTCTGAAGGTAGATAATGTTTCCCTGGGATTGTCTTGGATCACTGTGGTGTCAGCTACAGAAGTTCATCACATGATATTGCTCTTACTGTGTATAAAGTTTTCCTGGTTTTGCTCAATTCCCTTTGCATTGGTTCATCAAAGACATACGTCTTTCCAAGATTTTCTGAAAACACGTTGCTCATCATTTCTTATAGCAGAATAGCATTCTATTACCATCATATACCACAACTTGGTCAGCCATTCCCAGTTGACGGACAACCTCTCAATTTCCAATTCTTTGCTACCACAAGAAGTAATCTTATGATTTCTTTTTATAAACAGGTCCCCTTCTTTTAAAAATAAATCTCTTTGAAATGCTGACCATATAGTAGTATTGCTGAAGCAAAAAATAATAATAATACATGATCTTAGAACCATTTGGGCTGAGTTCCAAATCTCCAGAATGGTTGGATCAGATCACAACTGCACCAACAGTGTATTAGTACTCCAATTTGACCACATTCCCTCCAACACTTGTCATTTTCCTTTTCTTTCATATTGGTCAATCTGATAAGTGTGAGGTGGTATCTCAGAGTTGTATTAATTTACATTTCTCTTCAAAAGTGATTTAGAACATTTTTTTATCTGAATAGAGATGGCTTTGGTTTCTTTATCTGAAAACTGCTTATTCATATCCTTTGGCCATTGAGGAATTGAGCTATATATATTGAAAAAATGACATATTTTTACAAATTTGACTAAGTTCTCTATATAGTTGAAAAATGAAACCTTTATCAGAAACACTTGCTATAAAAATTTTCCTCCAGGTTTCTACTTTCCTTTTAATCTAGGTTGTATTGGTTTTGTTGTTACAAAAATATTTTAATTTATTTTAATTACTATTATTCATTTTACATCTTATAATGCTCTCTCTCTCTTTTGTTTGGCCACAAATTCTTCCCTTGTCCATAGACCTGACAAGTGAACTACGTCTAAATCTTATACCCATGTTGACCTTATCACACCTTATACGGTGTGAGATATTGGTCTATCTCCTGTCTCTGGCATACTATTATGTCATTTTAAATTATTGTAAACCCTGGGAGACTACATCTCCCAGGACTCTCTGCTACAACTTCCCCTGACACCTCCCACTTCCTTTGTGTTGGAGAAAGTATAAAAGAGAAAGTTTGGCGCCTTTTTAGCACTCTGCTCTCTGATACTCTAGAGCTCAGACTGCTTGACTCTCTCTACCCTGAGCTCTCTCTCTTGAGGCCGTTTCCCTCTTCTATCTACCTACTAGTTTTCCCTAGACCTCTCCCTTTCTAGAATAACCTAATTATTCTAAACCCTAAATTGCCCTCTGATCTTTTATTTGAGCCCCAAAGGGCTCTGGTCAATTTCCCCCTATAGGGGCTGGGGACTCACCTTCCTTTCCCTTCCTCTACCTTCCTCTCGCCATTCTCCCATTCATCCTTCCTCCTAGCTACCTTCCCTTCACCTGCTCACACTATTTCCCAATTTTCCCAACAGTTTTTATCATACAGTGAATTCTTATCCCCAAATCTTGGATCATTTTTGAATTTTCTAATACTAAATTACTATGGTCATTTATTAACAGGTATTATGTACCTAATCTATTCCACTGATGCACAACTCTATTTTTATCTAAAACCAAATTGTTTTGATTATAGTTTTGTAATAAAGTTTGAGATCTGGTACTTTTAGGCCACATTTCTTCATATTTTTATTGTTTCCTGTAATATTCTTGATCTTTTGTTCCTCCAGATAAATTTTATTATTTTTGTCTTGCTCTGTAAAATACTTTTTTGGGAATTTTGATTGGTGTGGCACTGAATAAGTCTATTAATTTAGGTAAAATTAAACTTTTTATTTTATTTGCTTGGTCTTCCCATGAACAATAATATTTTCCCCATTTGTTTAGATGTTATTTTATTTGTGCCTCCTGCTCTAAAAAAAATTTTCAACTTTCCTTCTCAGATGGAAGAACACACACATACACACACACTCAACACAAATGCACATAAGAACAACTCAAACATCTGTTTCTGCTTTCCATAAGAACTGAAATCTTTGTTTTTCTGTATCATATATTCTGATCATTGATTTGATTTAATTTATATCATTAAATTAATCTTATCTATTTTCTTGGTGTATGAAAAGTCAAAATTAATTAAAAAGAAATGTTTTTGGCTGACAGACTTGCAGACTTATTGACCTCATATCTTTAAGTAAAATCTCCATCTGGTCAAAGACAAGATCACTTAATTTTTAAAATGACTTCTAAGAGTATCTAGACCCATAACATTTTTGAATCCATGGTTTTTCTTGAGAAATGATTATCAAATTAAACAGTTCAGAGCCTAAACCACCAATTTATCATTTAAATTACCTAAGAAATATTATTATTCAACTGAAAAAAAAAACTGTTTTACTCTAAACATTAACTATGGAAACCTTTAGCATCTATTCAAATAGAACTGGCTTAATATTTTTTCCCTTCCATGACAGGAAAGGCAACTAGCTTCAAATTTCATACAGCTTTACCATAATAATTTGTCAGTTCTTTTACAACAAACACTAATTAATCATTTGGCATTGTTCAAGGGCCTAGGATATATAAAAACCTGAATGAAGATATACCCCCTTAAAAGATTTACAATATAATTTGAAGATAAAACAAAATATTATATGAAAGTGTAATAGCATTGTCTAAAAATGCTTTGTGCTCTGAGTCATCATAATTGTTACTAACTGGGAGTATCCAAAGAAGTATTTATGAAAGACATGGAATTTGAGTTGGACTTTAAATGCAAAGTAGGAATTCCTCAAATAAAGAAGGGAATGATCTGAATAAAGGCAGAGGCATGATAAATGCAGTAAAAACTAGGAGGAACAGACAGAAAGCAGTGTAGGCTACACCTGGGCACCAGACTGTAAAGGGCTTTGAATGGCAAGAAGAAATATTGACAATTTGGGAGTATTGGGAAGGAGAACCCTATAAATTTCAAAGGAATAAGGAGAAAATAGGTAATGATGAAATAGAGATATCAGGTGTAGACAACTTTTCTTTTTCTTTTTTTTAAACCCTCACCTTCCATCTTGGAATCAATATTGTCCATAGGTTTTAAGGCAAATGAATGGTAGGCATTGGTGACTTGTTTAAGGTCACACAGAAAGGAAGGGTCCAAAGCCAGATTTGAACCTAGAATCTACTATCTCTATGCCTAGCTTTCAATCCACTTAGCCACTTAGTTGCTCCTTATAGAAACTTTAATTAATTTTAAATGTAAAGGGGAGAAGAGAGACTGGATGATAGTCTGAACAAGGTTTATAAGACGATGATGCAAAACTTCTTTAAGGATTGAGGGGACCTAGAAATGTGTGTAGGTAGATGAAAAGGATTCAGTGTTAAGGGATAGACTCAAGGCATGTGTGGCTCTTAGACATGATAGCAGAGTAAAGGCAGGGACCTGCCTAAGCCCTTCCAAATCCCCCTTCAAACAGTGTTAAAATAATGTCTCCAAATGTAAGAAATAACATGGAGATAGAAGGATAGATTTAAAAATATTATGGTTTTAAAAGATTTATTGGTAGCCATTAGAAAAATGAAGCCATGTGCCATGTTAAGAGTCTTTTTAAAACATACACCCTGTTACCTCCTTTCCCCATCCTGGATCATCTTCAAGTCACCAGAGTGAGAGAGGAAGTGTCAATCCTGGCACTTGATTTTTATCCTTCTGTCTACATCATTACCCAAGACAGGAAGCCAGTAAGCTCATGGGAAATGTAGTTTGAAAGACCCCTAAACATTTAGATCAGAGACCTCAAAATTTCAATAACACACAAACAAATTCTGTGCACTGTAAGAAACAATAAGCACATTAAAAAAAAAAAACTTGGAAAGCGCTACATGAAACTATAAAGGATGAAATAAGTAGAACCCAAGGAACTTTATATGAAACTATAGATTTAATATTTAAAGAATAACTTGTGAATATTTGCTTTCAGAGAATGAACTGAAAAAATGGAAACACTATAGACATAATCTATATACACAAATCTGTTTACTAGATGATGCCTTATATGGTGTGGGGAGGGAAGAGGTGGAGAGAGATACTTGGCAATAAATTTTATTAATTAAAAAACCAAACAAATAAAAATTCAGAAGTGACAAAAACAACAAAAGGACAGGGTGAAACAATTACTATGCCAAAGAAAACTTAGAAGGTCAGCATGAGAGTGATGCACAGTTTAGTATAGACTACACCCAAGCAGTCCAAAAACAGTCGTTGGGGGTGACTGAATCAGAGATGATGGCTCCTTCTGGAGCTCCCAGCCCACAAATGGTAAGGGGTTTGGACAAGTGATCAGAAGGATATTATGGGGGACTCTTCTCTGACACTGGGGGCAGGACTGTGTTGCATTGCCCATACAAGGTTCTGGGTTGTATTCCCAGGGTGAGGATGAGCAGTAATAAGAGTGGGAAGATGGATCAATTAATAATTCTAGGGCAGAAGAAAATGCTCGTGGTGACTCATAGACCAGAGCATAGGGGCCAGGAAACAGTTACCACAGTTCTCCTTAGATCAGTGATAGGCAATCTTTTTAAAGAGGGGGCCAAAGGAAAGGAAATGCTCATCTGTCAGTCTGTTTCTAAGGCAACTCTTTTGAAATTTTGTTGTATTGTATCATACTCATTGTATTTGTCAGATTAGGAATGATATTGTGTGGCCAGATAGAACATTTCAGGGGGCTGCATCTGGCCTGCGGGCCATAGCTTGCCCATCACTGCTTTAGATTATACCACTTTGGAAGAACTGAAAACTTACATACCCTTAGAACTTGCTCTGAAAATAATGGCACAAATAACATGAAGACTACGATAGTGCTCCCTCCAACTCAGGAGCAAAATAAAACTTTTGTATTAAATTAAAAGTCAAGAAATAGATTGCAAAAATGAACAAGAAATAATCTGACTATAGAATGTTACTATGGTGACAGGAAGATCAAAAAACAAACTCAAAAGAAGACAATAAAAAAAACCTACATCTAAAGTCTCAAAGAAAAATATGATGTGTCTCAAGCCCCAAAATAATTCCTGGGAAATATCAAAAAAGGATTTAAAAAAGAAAAAAAGAAAAGAAGAGGAAAAATAGGTAAAGAAATGAGAATGATGCAAGGCCATCATGAAAAAAAAGCTAGCAGTTTGGTAAAAAAGGCCCCGAAATACTGAAAAAAAACCCCATTAAAATCAGAATAGGCAAAAATGGTAAAAGATACAAAAATCCACTGAAACATATAATTTTTAAAAGGCAGAATTGGCCACATGGGAAAAGATTTTCAAATATTCACTTACAAAAATAACTTTAAAAAAGTAGAATTGGCCAAATGGAAAAGGAAGCACAAAAGCTCAATGCAAAAAATAATTTCTTAAGAATTAGAATTGGGCAAGTTAAAGTGAATGACTCCATTAGACCTCAAGAAACAATCAAAGTCATAAGAATAAAAAAATAGAAGAAAATATGAAATATCCCATTAGAAAAACTAGTGAGCTGGAAAATAGTTCAGGAGAGAGAATTTAAAAATTTTTAGACTGCCTGAAAGCCATGATAAGGAAATAGCCTAGACTTCCTAAGTTAAGAAATTATCAAATAAAACTGTCTTAATATCCCAGAATGGGAGAATAAAATAGAAATTTTAAGAATCTATTGATCATCTTTTGAGAGATCCCCAAATGAGAACTCCCAGGAATATTCCAGCTAAATTCTTTAGTCTCAAAATTGAGGAGAAAGTGTTATCAGCCGTCAGAAAGGAACATTTCAGATATTGTGGGGCCAAGTCAGAATAACATGAGACTTAACAGTTTCTACCTTAAAGGACTGTAAGGCTTCGAATATGATATTCCAGAAAGCAAAGGTGATTAATTACAATAAAGAAGCATCTACTCAGAAAAAGTGAGTGAATATTTCAGTTTATCTGTCAGACCTAAGGATAAGGAAATAATTTATGATCAAAAAAGACACAGAGAACATTTTGAAATATAAAATAGATGTTATATTTAATTTAAAAATATTTGAACAAAAAACAATTCAACCAAGATTAGAAGGGAAACTACAAAATAAAAAACATTTTTATAGCAAGTGTCTCTGATCAAGACTTATTTCTCAGATATATAGAGAACAGTTTCAAGTTTATGAGAATACAAGGCATTCACGAATTTGCAAATGGTCAAAGATGTGAATAGACAGTTCTCTGATGAATAAATTGAAATTCTCTTTAGCCACATAAAAAAATCTTTAAGTCACTATTAATGAGAGAAATGCAAGTTAAAACAATTTTGAAGTACCAGAGGTGGAGGGGATGTGGGAAAATTGAGACACTAATCCACTATTGGTAGAGCTGTGATGTTGATGGATCTGTGTACTGATTCAACCATTCTGGACAACAATTTGGAGCCACACCCAAGGGGACATAAAACTTTGCATATCCTTTGACCCAGAAATACCACTATTGGTTTGTGTCCCAAAGAAATCACAGATGGGGTAAAGGACTTGCTTGTACAAAAATATTTATTGTACCTCTTTTTGTGGTGGCAAAGAATTGGAAGCTGAATGGATGTCCATCAATTGAGGAGTGGATGAACAAGTTGTGGCATATGATAGTAATAGATTACTACCATGCCATAAGAAATGATGAATAGGAAGATCACAAAAAAAATTGAAAAGACTTTTATATGAAGTGATACAAAGTAAAGTAGTAGAACACAGGTGAACATTGTACCCAGTAAAAGTAATAAAGTACGATGATCAGTTCTGAATGACTCAACTATTAACAGCAATGAAAAGATCTAAGATAACTGCAAGGGACTCATAACAAAAAAGGCTATCCACTTCCATAGAATGAATTAATGGAGTGTGAGAAAAGATTTAATCATATCATTTTTCACTGTATTTCCTTCATGACTTTGTCTCTAATGTAAGTGATAATGTGTCTTTTTTTACAATAAGATGATCAGAAAATATGTATTACATGACAGTACATGTACAACCTATATCATGTTACCTGTTATCTTAGGGTTGAGGGTGTAGTAGAAGGGAAGGAAAGAACCTGGATCACAATTGTAATGATAAATTGCACAGCAATATGGAAATCAAGATGATGGACAGTTACCTGATTAGAACATAGAATGAACTGAGCTGGCAGGAGCTGGCAGGTGGCAAGGCAGTTGAGACTCAGGTATAAAAGGAAGGATTTGAACTGAGGAGAGATCTCAATTTGGAGATTGGGTTTGGTGTGGGTGGGCTTTTTGGTAAGGGTAGGCCATTGGTCAACTTAATTTACTAGCAACCTGCACCAACCAATTTCACTGTCCCTGATCCTGAGCTAACCTTATCTCGAATTAACCTGATCCTGATTTAATCACCAATAAGAAACAACATCTAACAGAAGAATAACCTAATTTAGGTTGAGGCCAGTCTGGCCCATCCAGACTGGCAACTGACAAATCTGACCATCATCAAACCAAATACCATCATAGCATCATTAGCCTTGGTTACTTAAGGACTTCCTGTTTCCCTCCTCCCCTCTCATTACCCTGCTTCCCTTCCTAAGCCTGTTAGCATTAAATCTTCAAACTTATCTTAGATTTGGGGTCATCTCTAACCTGGGGGCTTAGTGATTACATCCTTTGGATATTTGAGGGAAGAGAAGTGTGTCATTTATAGCAAAGTATAATTCACAGTCAATTTAGCGTTATCCAATTGAAACCAGAAAGTCAGTTAGGCTGTATACTTCTAACAATAGATTCTTTATCTGGCTACTCTGGGACACTGTTATATCTGAAATTGGGTTCAGCAGATTCACCATCTATCTAACAACTATTATCTAACAACTATTGCTGTGGGGGTCCTTTGTGTTTCACTGCTACAATTTAAGTATTTCATTTAGGTTATCACCCACTATACCCAGCTTCAGACCCTTACAACATCAGGATTATCATAACACAATATGTTGGAAAGTAATTATTAAACTTGTATGGAAAAATTCGAAAAAGAAATAAGTAAGAGACTAAGTTATCTGATATAAGTGAGATCACAGTTGATGGTAGGAGCAGAGAAGGATTTTGGACTAGACTAAAGAAACGTAGAATCTGAGTTGGAAATGCTTAAATAGCTAGCCCTTCTGGTAATTCAGTGTTGGTTTACAGACTTTTAATGAGGTAGAAACCACAACCTTCTAAGGCTGTTTTAAAAAAACAACTTTTGGATAGTTTTTCTTTTTTAAGAAGTTTTTTATGCCTTACATTTGAGTGGAAACCTGTCCATTAACAATTTCCAACCATTTGTTCAAGTTCTGCTTTCTAGGACTAAGCAGAACCAGGATAGTTTTTCAAATAAGTGATGATTTTCTTGTCTCCCTAAATCTTCTCTTCTGCAAATATAGCATCCTCATTAACTCCACCTGATACTTATAAGGAATAATTTCAATTCATTTTATGATCCCAGGTAGGCTTATCTATGTCTTTTCTAAGGTATGGCACACAGAATTGAAATGAGTACTTCACAAATGGGCTTACAAGGTAAAAAGACTACCACCTCCCTCATACGAAGCAATATTCCCCTCATAATGCTGCCTAAGTCTGATTTAGTTTTTTAGCCTCCATATTACACTTGACTGTGTTGAATGCCTAGTCAATGAAAAATATCAGACTTTTTTAAACATCACTTTCATTTAACTACATTTCCACCACCTTGTTTTTGTGAAACTTGTTTGTTTATACACATCTATTCCTATTAAATATTACTTTGTCAGATTTGTCTAAGAGTTGTAATCTTTCCAGATCTTTTTTGAATCCTGACTGTAGTCCAGTGACTAAGCTATCATCTATAAATGTCTTTCTTTCTTTATTGCAATCCACTAGTTAATATGTTAAATGATAGTCTAGGATCATAGCTCTTTGGAGAATGAAAAAAAAGAAAAAAATTCAATTGGAATTGAATTAAGTGATTATGAAACATCATTGGGCTTCCAGGTGAGTTTATGTACTACAAATTTGTAGTTAAGATGTCTGCAACCAGTCTTAGTTTTGTGGGCTAATATTTTTATAATGGAATAAGTTGTCTGATAATAGTCTCTTGATTAAGACCTTGAAAAATCAAAGCTGGATAATTGCCCTGGACATTTTTGCTTCATTGAATTGCCATGGTGGCCACATTTCTGACACTTGGCTTCAATTCCAATTTTTCTCTATGGGTCCCTTAGAAAAGTCAATTTAATTTTCATTCATGTTCTGTGATTATAATGGCTTTACAAAGCAGTATAGATTAAAAGGCAAAGTTCAGAATTCTTGACCTATTATTGAAAAGAGCTATAACACATTATTATGTCTATCATATGGTTAGGAGCCCTTAATTCAGTGATTATTCACCTACCCGGCTGTAAAGAGCCTTGCTCTTCAGAAGTGGTGTAATCTATCATCTTAATAGGAAACTGCATATTTCAGAAGAGAAATAGGCTTCAACCTCAGGGCCTTTTTCTACCACTTCTTGGTATGTCATTTACCAAGGAAATTTTTGTAACATAAAATTTGAAGGACCACTCACACTAACTGCATCCTCAGGTATAAAAGTTTGGGTTGTCCTGTAATCTTGCTCATAAATGCCAAGCCATCATAGATTCTCTGGAACACAGAGATCTTTCTGCCTAACACACCACCTAAATATGACACATCTCTACAATACATCTGCCGAGTCTTTGTCCAACCTTCACTTGAAGGCCTCTAATGAGGGGATTATGGTAATACAAAGTTATACACTTGGAGATAGAAGAGATCTTAGAGACCATCTTGTCTCCCACTACTTCCCAAAGCAGTCCACTCCACTTTTGGAAAATTCCAATTGTTTAGAAATTTTTCTGGTGATGGAGCCAAGATGGTAGAGAAAGTACACAGTCATAATTGATCTCTTTCAAAATACTTTCCAAAAAACCATGATATAATCCCTCAAAACAAATTGTGGAACAATAATACAACCTACAAAAAGATAGCCTGAAATAATTTTTCATCCCTAAATAATTTAGACGACTGCCATTAAAGAACTATTTCATCAGGGTAGAAGCATAGCACAAAGCAGTATACCAAGGCAGGTCCTATATAAGGCAACAGGCTTTGAGGATTGTTGAATCAGCAGATAGGCTTCTGGAGCTCTCAGACACATATGGTAAGGGGTGGGTGTGTCCAGACAAATGCTCAAATTCTTGTTAAAATGCCTATTCTCAAATCCACGTGTCAGTCCTGGGTCAAGGTCTTAGGGTGAAGAAGAGCACTAGCAAACACAAGTGCTTGTGGCCACAGGCAAACAAGGAACACTAGTAATAGTTCCAAGGTAGAAAAGAGTGCTCAAGCAGGGAGAGTATTCAACATACCTCTTCATACATTATACCACCTTGGAAGAACTGAAAGTAGATAGATCCCCAGAGTTAGCTCTGAAGGAAATTGCACAAAGATCCTGAATTTTGGAACAGGGCTCCCTTCACCTGGTTACAGAGCACAACTTTAATAACTTTTTAAATTAAAAGAAAAGAAAAAAGCTAGAAAATTAACAAACAATAAAAAAATTCAAAATAGAAAGTTATTTTGGTGACAGAGAAGACAAATCACAAACTCAGAAGAAAACAAAGCCAGCACTGTTGCATCCAAAGCTACTAAAAAACTGCAAATTGTTCCGAAGCCCCAAAAAGAATAAATGGAGGAGCTCGAAAGGATTTTAAAAAACAAATAAAAAAATGGGAAAAGAAATGAGAGTGAAACAGGAAAATCAGGGGGAAAAGAGTCAACATCTTGGTAAAGGATAAACTAAAGAAATTAATATCTTAAAAAACAGAATATGCTAATTGGTAAAAGAAGCACAACAATTCATTCAATTGAAGAGCTTTTTAAAACAGCAGAATTGATCAAATGGAAGAAGAAATGCAAAAATGGGCAAGTGGAAGCTAGTGACTCTAGGACACATCAAGAAGCAAACAACTCAGAAGAATGGAAAAATAGAAGAAAATATGAAATATCTCTTTGGAAAAACAACTGATCTGGAAAATAAGTCCAAGAGAAATTATATATATATATGTGTATATATATGTATATATACACATACATATATATGTGTATGTATGTATGTATGTGTATACATGCATATGTGCTTCTTGCATTTTATTTCTATTTGTTTTTTAAACATTTATTAATATTCATTTTTAATATGGTTACATGATTCCTGCTTCTACTTTCCCCTTCGCCCCCCGCACTCCCCCCACCCATGGCCAATGCACATTTCCACTAGTTTTGTCATGTGTCCTTGATCAAGACCTATTTCCAAATTGTTGGTAGTTGCATTGGTGTGGTAGTTTCGAGTCCACACCCTCAATCATGTCCACCCTGACCCATGCGCTCAAGCAATTGTTTTTCTTATATGTTTCCTCTCCTGCAGTCCTTCCTCTTAATGTGGGCAGCGTCTTTACCATAAATCCCTCAGAATTGTCCTGGGTCATTGCATTGCTGCTGGTACAGAGGTCCATTACATTCAATTTTACCACAGTGTATCAGTCTCTGTGTACAGTGTTCTTTTGGCTCTGCTCCTTTCGCTCTGCATCAGTTCCTGGAGGTCTCTCCAGTTCGCCTGGAACTTCTCCAGTTTATTATTCCTTTTAGCACAATAGTATTCCATCACCCGCATATACCACAGTTTGTTCAGCCATTCCCCAATTGAAGGAAATACCCTCCTTTTCCAGTTTGTTGCCACCACAAAAAGCACAGCTATAAATATTTTCATACAAGTCTGTTTATCTATGATCTCTTTGGGGTACAAACCCAGCAATGGTATGGCTGGATCAAAGGGCAGGCATTCTTTAATAGCCCTTTGAGCATGATTGCAAATTGCCAGCCAGAATGGCTGGATCAGTTCACAGCTCCACCAGCAATGCATTAATGTCCCAATTTTGCCACATCCCCTCCAACATTCATTACTCTCCCCTTCTTTCATTTTAGCCAATCTGCTAGGTGTGAGGTGGTACCTCAGAGTTGTTTTGATTTGCATTTCTCTAATTATTAGAGATTTGGAACACTTTCTCATGTGCTTATTGATACTTTTGATTTCTTTACCTGAAAATTGCCTATTCAAGTCTCTTGCCCATTTATCAATTGGGGAATGGCTTGATTGTTTTATAAAATTGATTTAACTCTTGTATATTTGAGTAATTGGAACCCTGCCAGAGTTTTTTGTTATAAAGATTTTTCCCAATTTGTTGTTTCCCTTCTGATTTTGACTACATCGTTTTTGTTTGTACAAAAGCTTTTTAGTTTAAAATAATCAGAACCATTTAATTTACATTTTGTAATTTTCTCTAACTCTTGCTTGGTTTTAAAGTCTTTCCTTTCCCAGAGATCTGAGAAGTAAACCATTCTGTGTTCACTTAACTTGTTTATAGTTTCCCTCTTTATATTCAAGTCGTTTACCCATTCTGAATTTATCTTGGTGTAGGGTGTGAGATGTTGATCTAGACCTAATCTCTCCCATATTGTTTTCCAAATTTCCCAGCAGTTTTTGTCAAATAGTGGATTCATGTCCCAAAAGTTGGGCTCTTTGGGTTTATCATACACTGTCTTGCTGATGTCATTTACCCCAAGTCTATTCCATTGATCTTCCTCTCTGTCTCTTAGCCAGTACCATATTGTTTTGATGACTGCTGCTTTATAGTATAGTTTAATATCTTGTACTGCTAGGCCCCCTTCCTTCACATTTTTTTTCATTATTTCCCTTGATATTCTTGATCTTTTGTTATTCCAAATGAAATTTGTTATAGTTTTTTCTAATTCAGTAAAGAAGTTTTTTGGTAGCTAGATAGGTATGGCGCTAAATAGGTAAATTAATTTGGGTAGAATTGTCATTTTTATTATCTTAGCTCGTGCTACCCATGAGCAACCAATGGCTTTCCAATTGTTTAGATCCAGTTTTATTTGTTTGGATATTTATTTGTTTTCATATAATTGCTGTGTTTGTTTTGGTAGATAGATTCCTAAGTATTTTATATTGTCTAGGGTGATTTTAAATGGTGTTTCTCTTTCTACTTCTTGCTGCTCTAGTGTGTTGGAAATGTATAGAAATGCTGATGATTTATGTGCATTTATTTTGTATCCTGCAACTTTGCTAAAGTTGTTGATTATTTCTACAAGCTTCTTAGTTGATTCTCTAGGATTTTTTAAGTAGACCATCATATCATCTGCAAAGAGTGATAGCTTAGTCTCCTCCTTGCCTATTTTGATACCTTCAATTTCTTTTTCTTCTCTAATTGCAACTGCTAGTGTTTCTAGTACTATGTTGAATAATAGAGGTGATAATGGGCATCCTTGTTTCACTCCTGATCTTATTGGGAAGGCTTCTAATTTATCCCCATTGCATATGATGTTTGTTGACGGTTTTAGGTATATACTGTTTATTATTTTTAGGAAAGGTCCTTCTATTCCTATACTTTTCAGTGTTTTCAATAGGAATGGATGCTGTATTTTGTCAAAGGCTTTTTCAGCATCTATTGAGATTATCATGTGATTTTTGTTTGTTAGACTGTTGATATGGTCAATTATGTGGATGGTTTTCCTAATGTTGAACCAACCTTGCATTCCTGGTATAAATCCCACCTGATCATGGTGGATGATCTTCTTAATTACTTGCTGGAGTCTCTTTGCTAGTATTCTATTTAAGATTTTTGCATCTATGTTAATTAGGGAGATTCGTATGTAGTTTTCTTTCTCTGATTTTGATCTCCCTGGCTTTGGAATCAGTACCATATTTGTGTTGTAAAAGGAATATGGTAGGACTCCTTCTTTGCTTATCTTATCAAATAATTTGTATAGTATTGGGATTAGTTGCTCTTTGAATGTGTGATAGAATTCACTTGTGAATCCATCAGGTCCTGAGGATTTTTTCTTAGGGAGTTCTTTGATGGCTTGTTCAATTTCTTTTTCTGATATGGGATTATTTAGGTATTCTATTTCTTCTGCTGTTAATCTAGGCAGTTTATATTTTTGTAAATATTCATCCATATCTCCTAAATTGTTATATTTATTGCCATATAATTGGGCAAAATAGTTTTTAATGATTGCCTTAATTTCCCCTTCATTAGAGGTGAGGTCTCCCTTTTCATCTTTGATACTATCAATTTGGTTTTCTTCTTTCCTTTTTTTTTATTAGATTGACCAATACTTTGTCTATTTTATCTGTTTTTTTCAAAGTACCAGCTTCTAGTCTTATTTATTAATTCAATAGTTCTTTTACTTTAGATTTTATTAATTTCTCCCTTGGTTTTTAGTATTTCTAATTTAGTTTTCATCTGGGGATTTTTAATTTGCACGCTTTCTAATTTTTTGAGTTGCATGCCCAATTCATTGATCTCTGCCCTCCTTAATTTGTTAATATATGCACTCAAGGATATAAATTTCCCCCTGAGTACTGCCTTGGCCGCATCCCACAGAGTTTGGTAGGATGTCTCATCATTGTCATTCTCTTCAATGAAATTGTTGATTGTTTCTATGATTCCTTCTTTGACAAATTGGTTTTGGAGAATCATATTTAATTTCCAATTAGTTTTTGATTTTCCTGTCCAGGTGCCCTTACTAATTATTATTTTTATTGCATTATGATCTGAGAAGGTTACATTTATTATTTATGCTCTTTTGCATTTGTTTGCAATGATTCTATGCCCTATAACATGGTCAATCTTTGTGAATGTGCCATGTGCAGCTGAAAAGAAGGTGTATTCTTTTTGTCCCTATTTATTTTTCTCCACATATCAATTAAATCTAATTTTTCTAGGACTTCATTCACCTCTCTTACCTCTTTCTTATTTATTTTTCTGTTTGATTTATCTAGATCTGACAGAGGAATATTTAGATCTCCCACTAGTATGGTTTTACTATCTATTTCCTTCTTGAGCTCTGCCAGTTTCTCCTTTATGAATTTGGGTGCTATGCCACTTGGTGCATACATATTGAGCAGTGTTATTTCCTCATTGTTTATACTGCCTTTAATCAGGATGTAATGACCTTCCTTGTCTTTTTTAATCATATCTATTTTTACTTTGGCTTTGTCAGAAATCATAATAGCCACTCCTACCTTCTTTTTCTCATTTGACGCCAAAAGGATTTTGCTCAAGCCCTGAACCTTAAACTTGTGTATGTCCACCCGCCTCATATGTGTTTCTTGTAGACAACATGTGGTAGGATTTTGGTTTCTAATACACTCTGCTATTTGCTTCCGTTTTATGAGCGAGTTCATCCCATTCACATTCAGAGTTATAATCATCAGTTGTGCATTTGCTGACATTTTCCTATCCTCCCCTATTCCTACCCCTTTTTTCTTATACTATTTCCTTTTAAACCAGTGGTTTGCTATTGAGCTGCTATCCCTTATCCCCTCCCTTGATTAACTTCCCTTTCTACCCCCTCCCTTATTTCCCCCCCTTTTTGTTTTTAAAGGCCTTATGAATTCCCTCCTCCTTCTTCCCCCCTCCCTTTTTTTGACCTCCCCACTCCCCTGCTCCCCTTGGTTTATCCCTTGTAACTTTCTCAGAAGGGTTAGATAAGAGTTTTATGTCCCAATGGATAGTATAGCTACTCTGCCCTCTCAGGGTTGATTACATTGAGAGTAAGGTTTGATTATTACCTCTTAATGCTCTCTTCCTCTCCTTCTTATAATAGTATTTGTCCCCTCTCCTTCCCATGCCCTCTTTGTGTGTAATAGAATATCCTATTTTTCTTATTCACTCAAGTTTCTCTTGGTGTCCCCTGCTATTCACCCCCTCTTTCCCATCCCCCATGTCATCTTAGATTATTTAGTGTTCTACCCTCACTCTGTGAATTATTCTTCTGATTACTATAATAGTGCTCTGTGTAAAAGTTATTGAGTGTTAAAGACTTCTTTTTCTTGTTGTTAATCTTTCTCTTCTGAACTTCCTGAGACTGTGTAGCCATCATTAGCCCAGTAGCTTCTCAGGTTTATCCTCGCGCTCAGGGTCTGTGCGGTCTTTTGGATCCTGAGGTCTGAATTCTGGTTTTATCCAAGGTCAAGCCCCCTGGTGGACCCCCCGCTTGATCCTCTGCCGGAGGTTTCTTTACAAGTCTCAGGGTGCTGCTTCCACAGTCGTATATCCGTCTGCAATAGTTCCCCACTCAGGGTTTCAGAGCTTTAGCTCATGGCTGTGTCTGCCTCCACCCACGTCTCTGCCCGCTCCTGTGCTCTGAGCCACGTTCTGCGCCCTGGGTTTGTTCTCAGCAACCTGCTCCCTCGCTCAGATTTTGTGTGTTTTCTTTAGCTTTTTGGGGTCCTAAATCTTGCTGCTCTCAGGAACAGGCCCTGGAGCTGCCAATGACTCGATGGGTGCCCCAAACTTGCTCTATTTCTTTTTAGCTGGCTTTGGTGCTATAGGTGTTGTGTGTGGAGGGGGTGGGGTGGGGTGGTTGCTCAGCCTGCGATTTAGTGAGAGCTGTTTCACCCCTTTATAGCATGGAAATGACCCGATTCCACGTACCTTCCACACTGTGCCCTGTTGTGGGGTTCCTCCATTCGTTTGGACTTGTTTTTATGTCCCCTTGAGGAGTTTTGTGTGTTTCAGTCAGGAGAGGTTAAGAGCTGCTTCTTACTCTGCCACCATCTTAACCCGGAACTCCCTCTATTTGTTTTTAAAAGATATTTTATTGGGGGCAGCTGGGTAGCTCAGTGGAGTGAGAGTCAGTCCTAGAGACAGGAGGTCCTAGGTTCAAACCTGGCCTCAGCCACTTCCCAGCTGTGTGACCCTGGGCAAGTCACTTGACCCCCATTGCCCACCCTTTCCACTCTTCCACCTATGAGACAATACACCGAAGTACAAGGGTTTAAAAAAAAAAGATATTTTATTTTCCCAATGACAAGTAATAAAAAATTTAAAATACATTTTCTGAAATTATAAGTTCCTAGTTAATTCCCTCCCTTCCTTCCTTTCCATCTCCTAGAGATGGTAAGCAATTTGATCTATGTTATACATATATTATCATACAAAACATACTTCCATGTTGGTCATTGTTGTAGGAGAATACTTATTATTTAAGCTTATTTAATTTCTCCTTTTAAAATATGGAGGCTATACCATTTGGTGCACACCTATTTAGTACTGATATTTCTTCATTGCCTATGACACCTTTTATCAAAATATAATTTCCTCCTTTACCTCTTTTAATAGCTTTATTTTTGCTTATGATTTTTTGAGATCATGATTACTACTGCTTTTTTTTAAACTTCAGATGAAACTAATTAATTTTTTCTCAAACTCCTTACCTGTATTCTGTATATGTTTCCCTGCCTCAAGTATGTTCATTGTAAACAACATATTGTAGCATTCTGGTTTTTAGTTGACTCTGCTATCTGCTTTCTTTTTAAGGTGAGTTCATCCTATTGACATTCACAATTATGACTACAATTTGTGTATTCCCCTCTTTATTACTTTTTCCTTCTTATCCTGCTCTTTCTTTCTCCCTTCACTGTTTCCTCCTCACAAGTGTTTTGCTTTTAATCACCATGCTCTGCTTCACCATTTCTCCCTCCTTTCTATTAGTGTCCTCCCCACCCTGTCTTATTCTCCTCCTACTTCTCTATAGGTTAAGATCTAATTCTGTGACCAATTGAATATGGTTGTCATTCCCTCTCTGAGCTACTTCTTGTCAGAATAAGGTTTGAATATTATTTATCACCACTCTCATCCTCCTTTCCATTATATTAGTTTTTTCAGGCCTCTTTAGGTAAGATAATTTACCCCATTCTACCTTTCCCTTCCCTTTTCTCTCAGTGAAATCCTCTTTTTCATCCCTTGATTTTTTTGGGTGGGGGGTTGCAAATCATGTCATGCTAAATACCTTTCTGCCACATCCTCTGTCTGTGGATACTCCTTTTAACTGCTCTAATAGTGATAACAAATTTGAGAGTTTCAAATATCATATTTTTACATAGGAATATAAACAGACCGATCCTATTGAAGCCCATAAGTTTTGCTTTCTTATTTTTTTAATGCTTCTCTTGGGTCTTGTATTTGAACAATAAACTTTCTGTTTAGGTCTAGTTTTTTAAAATAAGGAATGCTTGGAAATTTTCAGTTTTTTGAAATGGCCATTTTTCCCTTGAAAGAATATACTTATCTTTCTTGGGTATGTGATTCTGGGTTGTAAACCTCATTCCTTTGCTTCAGGAATATCATATTCCAAGCCTTCTGATCTTTTAACATGAAAGCTGCTAAATCCTGTTGAATCCTGACTGTGGCTCCATGATATTTGAATTGTTTCTTTCTGGCTGTTTGCAGCATTTTCTTTTTTGCCTGGGAACTCTTGATTTTGGCTACTATATTTCTGGGAGTTGTCATTGGGAATTTATTTCAGGTGGTGAAAGAATCAGTGGATTCTTTCAATTTCTAGTTTATCCTACTGTTCAAGAATATCAGGGCTGTTTTCTTTGATAATTTCTTATAATATGATGTCTAGGCTTTTTTTTCTGTCATGGCTTTCAGTTGTCTAGGAATTCTTAAATTGTCTATCCTGATTCTTTGTTCCAGATCAGTTATTTTTTTCAAAGAGGTATTTCTTATTTTCTTCTATTTTTCTCTTCTTTTAATTCTGTTTTATTGTTTCTTGATGTCTTTGGAAATCATTAGCTTCTACTTGTCCAATTTTAGTTTTTAAGAAATTATTTTCTTTTGTGAACTTTCCAACCTCTTTTTAATTTGTTCAGTTTTATTTTATAGAAACTTTTTTCTTCATTGGATTTTTATACCTCTTTTTCCATTTGACCAATTATTCTTTTCATTACTTGTATTTCTTTCCATATATTTTGTTTGTTTCTTAATTTACTTTTGAAATCCTTTTTGAGCTTTTCCAGAGTCTGGGATCAATTCCCATTTTTCTTTGAAGTTTTGCATGTTGCTGCTTTGATCTTACTGTTTCTTCTAGGTCCATGCCTTGCTCTTCTTTATCTCTATAATAATTTTCTATGTTTCTTTGTTGTTGTTGTTTTCTCTATTTCCCAGTCTTTTTCTTGATTTTTACTTTTATCTTAAATGTGGACTGTATTCTCAGGGAAGAAGGGTCACTCTTTTAAACTTAAAGTTTTCCTTGCTGCTACCCTTAGCTATAATTCTATTTTCTTCAAGTTTCAATTCTTCCAAGGTAGCATGAGGGCTTGTGGGCTGGGATTTCTGAAAGTTACCTCCTACTGCTGATTCAATCTCTTGTCACCTTACCCCCCAGCCACCTAGGAACTACTAATAGCTTGCAGAGTTCAGAGCACTATGAGCTACCTTGTGCTGGATTTAAGGTCTAACTTCAGGCTTGGGCTAGGGGCTTTGGCCCTCATTCTGGGCTTACAATATTTAGATGTACTGTGTACTGCCTTGTACTAGGGCTTGAAGTCCATTGCAGGCTTGCACAAGGTCTTAGAACTTCAGTGCATTGGTTTGGGGGTGCTTTGCTGTTGGCTTAGGTAGGGTCCCAGGATTTTGAAGTTGGCTTGGGCCCAGGATCAGGACTGGAACAATAGATATGGGGTGTTGGGTCTTGTTTTTGTCTTGTACCAGTATTCTTTGGTGTAGCCATGTTGTGGTTTGTGTGGCCTTGCTTCAAGTTGTACACTCCTCTCACCTCAGAGACCCTTTCTGACTACTTTTCAAGATATTTTCTTAAGGAAAATTGCTTCATTCTGTCCCATTGTTGGTTCTGTTACTATAGAATTTGTTTTGGTCCATTATTTCAAGGTTGATTGGAGAGAATTCTCAGAGCAATTTGGGCTTCTCCTGCCTTTCCTCTGGCATCTTGGCTCTACCTTATCCAGGGGGATAATATAAAAATTGTCAGAATACCTGAAACCCATGATTAAAAAAAGATTTTTAAACATCATCTTTTAAGAAATTATCATGAAAAATTGCCTGAATAGTCTAGAGCTAAAGGATAAAAGAAACGGAAAGAATTCACCAATTACCTCTTGAATGAGATCCCAAAAGAATAATTCTCAGGTATATTATTTGCCAAATTCCCAAACTTTCATATCAGAGAGAAGGTACTGCAAGCATCCAGAAAGAAACAATTTAACTATCATAGAGCCACAGTCAGGATAAGAAAAGATTTAGCAGGATCTACATTAAAGGATCAGAGTGTCTGGAATATGATATTTCTACAACTTCAACAACAAATCACTTACACAGCAAAAGTGAGCATAACCTTTCAGGGGAAAAATGGACATTCAATGAAATGGAGGTTTCTCAAACATTCCTGATGAAAAGATTTGAGCCTCATGGGAAATTTGACTCTCAAATGCATGACCCAAGAGAAACATAAAGAGGTAAATAAGAAATAGAAATCAAAAGACATTAAATAAAGATAAAAGCTTTATATAACTACATGGGAAGAAGATTCTTGTAACTCTTGAGATCTTTATCATTATTAGGACAGTTAGAAGGTTTATATATAAATAGTAGATGTGAGTTCATTATGATGGGATGGTATCTAAAATAAATAGAATAAAGATAACAGAAAGAGGAATGCTTTGGGAGAAGGGAGAAGTGAAAAATAGAATGGAGTAAATTATTGCACATAAAAGAGGCCTGAAAGAGGTTTTATAGTGAAAAGGTATATGGGGGAAGTGAAAAGTAGAGCACTTGAAACTTAATCTTATTGGAATTGGCTCAAAAAAGCTCATCAGGGAAATAGACAAAGAATCAATTGGGTACAGAAATCTATGTTGCACTACAGGAAGGTGGGAAGGGGAGGGAATAAGAGAAGGGGCATGGGGCTTATAGAAAAGAGGGTGGGGACAGCTGGATGGCTCAGTGGATTGAGAGCCAGGCCTAGAGACGGAAAGTCCTAGGTTAAAATCTGGCCTCAGATACTTCCTAGCTGTGTGACCCTGGGCAAGTCACTTAACCCCCATTGCCCAACCCTCACCACTCTTCTGTCTTGGAGGCAATATACAGTATTGACTCCAAGATGGAAGATAAGGATTTATTTAAAAAAAAAAAAAAAAAAAAAGAAGGTGGATTGGTGGGGGGGGGGGTCAGTGTGGGCAGGTCAGAAACTAAACTGGGAAATAGAATGGAGAGTAATGCATAGTAATCATAATGGTGAAAAAATTTTATACTTCCCTCTGTTAAAGGCTTCATTTCTCAAATATGCAGAGAAATAAGTTGAATGTATAGGAATATAAGTTATTCCCCAATTGATGAATAGTCAAAGGATAGGAACAGGCACTTCTTAGACAGTTATTAAAGTTCTCTATTGTCATGCGAAAATGTTTTAAGTCTCTATTAATTAGAGAATTGCAAATTAAAGTAACTTTGAGGTCCCACCTCATTTTTTTCAAATTGGCTATTACAGAAGAGGAAAATGACAAAACTTGGAGGAGATGTGAAAAAATTGAGACAGTAAGACACTATTGTGGTAGTTGTGAACTACAACTGTGAAAGCAATTTGGACCTATACCTAAAGGGTTATAAAATAGTATGTGCCCTTTTACCCAGCAATTCCACTACTAGATGTGTATCCGAAAGAGATAAAAAGGAAAAAAGGGGAAGGACCCATATGTACAGAAATATTTAAAGCAGCTCTTTTTGGGGAGAAAAGATTTGGAAATTAAGGAGATACCATAGGCTATTAATCCAAGTGGGGTGCATTCCTTGGAACTCCAAGAAGCTAAGGATGGTTGGAACCAGGGTAGATAAGGGGGAACCCCCCAAGCAGAGGACTCACTGAGTTTTGGGGGAGCTAGGGAGGAGGGTGGTGCTAACCAAACACTCCTAGGCCTAGCAATACCTCATACCAGCAGATCCTTGTGCTTTTACTCTGTATCCTTATGAGACATCTAGTCCAGACTAACCCACATTGAAACAGACTACTACAGCTGCTGAAAGATCTTGTAGGTAGTTAGTAGAGACAAACCATCATCTCTATAGACCTTCAATCAACTATATCAGTAATCCATCTAAAGCTAACTCATTTTCTTTGTTAGTTAGATATTAGAGCTATAGGTAAGGAAGGGAAAAGAAGATCTATGGGGCAGGGGATTTGGAGGGGCTTTTGCTTGGTCAGGGTAAAGCCAGCCCAAGGCTCAACTAATTAGCTGTAGAGTCTTCCTAATCTCTCTTTCCTTTAAAGATCCTCCTTCCCCATTTGATTCACTTTGTTACTAAAAGAGTTATATCCATAAGACAGATAGTGTTTGAATTCTTCAGTTAAGAAGGACATTGTCAATTGACTTACCCTGAGAGATTCACCATATTCCAGCAGGAATGGCAGTTGGCTAAGGGAGTCAGTTGTGTGGGCCCTTTCTGATTTTATCATTAATCCTTGATTGTGGACTTCACTCATTATCCAGAAACATCCTCTCTTGTGGGAATACTCTTTCTCTCAACCAAACCATTGAGCTGGGAGAGAATATATCAATTCCTTTTAGGGAAGCCACTGGCCTTCTTCTTCAAGTAAGAGCAACAGGCCCAGTGACATCTTAGGAGAGAACCTTCAACTGATTCTGTTTCTTCTGCACCCATCCCTCACTCAAAGCTGTGAACCTGCACTTTTCACTAGCCTGAAGCCTGCTTTGTTCTTACAATACCCATCAATTGTAGAATGACTGAGTAATTTATAATATATAATTGTAATGGAATACTCTTGTTCTGTTAGAAATGACAAGCAGAAGGAGCTCAGAAAATCCTAGAAAGATTTACAGGAATTAAACAAAGTGAAGTAAGGAGATCCAGGAGAACTTTGTACACAGTGGCAGAAATGGTGTACACTGAACAACTGTGAATAACTTAGCTATTTTAAGCAAATAAAGTGCCATCTGCTTCCAAAATATTGTGGTCTCTTTGGATCATTGCTCCTAGTACCTCCTAGGTCAGTGACAAGGAAGTTGCTTTTTGAAACTATAAGATTCAAGTCCATCTTACCAACATATCTTTTTGATTCCCTTTTTACCTGAACTGGGATGATCTGGGAAAATTAGTTCTTGAAATAATATTTAAACAGAAATCGCTGTATTGCAATGCCTTTCCAGTTTGCTGATTTCTATTCCTAGTCTATGGATAGAGCTTATGGGAGAACAAAAAACTATTTCAGAGACAGAGGATTAAACTCATTTAAGAAACGGAACATTTTAAATAACCAAGGAGTAGGGGGTACATATGAAAATTTGCATAGTCCATGTACTCAAGTTTAATGAAGTAGGGGTGGTAGTGGTAGAAGGGGAGAACATTATTTTACATCAAATTGTACCACCCAAAAAGAATGTGATAAGAGCAGGGGTGTGCCAGAGCTGGCTCTTAAGATTCCTTTGTTAAATTTTAAAGTGAGAATTTATGCCTCAGAAATTGGCAAACACTACAAATCATGGTTTGAATTAATGTTATTGATTTCTAGACTTAATAAGGTAAAAAAGAAAATGTTTATAATATGAAGAAATCTTAAAAGTATGCCATGTGTATTTTTTTCCTCCAGAAAATAAAATTGTTAAACCATTTAACAATACATCCTTGGAAAGAAGCAAAAGAGAAGTTAAGACAAAGTATTCTAATTTTGATAAAATTTTATTGAACTATATGGCAATTCAAAAATACCTTTAGAATTAAGTTCTTAGAAAAGTTTCTCATTCAGTATTTGGAATTAGAGAGTGAAAGAGGCTTAGAAAGGTCACACATATGGGAAATTAAGACTATGAAGTTCTGTCTAGTTAACCAGCTGAGGCCAGTTGTATCATAAATGAATCCTTGGACTTCTCTTTAAGAATCATTGGAGGAACAGCCAAATGACTCAGTAGATTGAGAGTCAGGCTTAGATAAATGAAGTTCTGGTTTCAAATCTGGCCTCAGGCACTTACTAGCTGCATGACCTAGGTCAAATCACTTAACCACCAATATCTAGCCCTTACCATTCTTCTGCCTTGGAACTGTAAGGGTTAAAATAGAGATTTTTTTTTTTTAACAAGAGAGCAGCTTTTAATAACTTAAGTTTTAATGAGAATATAGTAGAGTCGTAAATTAATATTATCCCTTTAAGCTAGAGAAAAGAAAACTTCTAGCAGCTTTTAACAATTAACAATTTAGTTTAATTAAAATAGAGATGGTAAAGAATATAGTAAAATGAATATAGTAAAGGAGGAAAATATAGGAAAGAGGTAGAGAAAGAAATTTCCTAATGTCTATACTAGTTATCCTATAACTATCAATAACTGCCAATAATTACTGTCTAAAACTGCCTATATTTACCTATAACTACTGCTAATAAGAACTACCCCACAAAGTTCCAACCCAATCCAGCCCAATTAAAACCAACTCAATCAGTGTTTAATCCAATCCCAACTAGGTCTGTCAGCAAAGACCAGCCACCTTCCAAAAAGTTCAAGGAAGGGAAAAATCCTAATAGCCCAAATCAAAAGCCCCAAACCCAAAAGGCAAAAATCCCTCTAAA
Organism: Gracilinanus agilis; assembly: GCF_016433145.1. NCBI lineage: Eukaryota > Metazoa > Chordata > Mammalia > Didelphimorphia > Didelphidae > Gracilinanus > Gracilinanus agilis. The sequence continues at coordinate 103,930,678 of NC_058135.1, forward strand.
TGCTAAAACCAAAAGTTCTCTCAGTAAGCTCAGGCCAACCTTTATATTCCAGCAACTAAATGTCAACCACTAATGAATCACCAACCCACACCACCAGCAACCAACCTCTAATGACCAACTCACACTGGTAGTCAACTTCCTGCAACTGCTAGCCCTGACAGTAATTGACAGACCCCAACTGTCAGCACAGTATTGATTTTAAGATGGAAAGTAAGAGTTAAAAAAAAGAACTATTGGAGAAGGAATGACTTGGGCAGAACTAGATTTTGCTCCCCAAGTAGTTGAGGAACACAAAATCTCTATGTGACTATTGCCATCCACTAGGGAATGAGAAAAAGGTCAGAGTTTTGATGGAACATTTCCTCATTGGCTATTTACTAGTTAGAGATGTTGTCAGATAGCCAAGGGAGGGGCTGAATATTGAGCTTTTAAAATTGTTTTTTTATGAATCCATGTGGGAAAACTTTGGGTTCTCTAATTTATTGTTTAATGCTGACTTAAACCTTATCCAGAAATTAGTCTCTTGGGATTTTTAATTATCTCAGACCATAGTTTTCTTAATCAAAGATCTATTTCCTCTTTAGAGAAGGAATTAGTAGTCAGAGAGGGCTTGAAAAGGTCTCCAGCCAAAAGATGTCATTTGAATTGAATGTTAAGGGAATCAGAGATTTTAAGATGAAAATAATTCTAGAGGATGAGAAGAACCATCACTGAGGCATGAAAATAGACAAGACTATAGAATACATGGGAAAAAAGTGATACATGATGTCCTGGATTAGATATTATTTCTGTTGTCACAGGCTTTGTCTATACTCTTTGCCCTGTACACTTCTACCACTGTCTAGATGTTCATAATTGGCATTCATTTATATGTTCATACAAGTCTTCCAACATTTGGAGAAATTCTTTATATTCATTATTTTTATAGTGAAATAATATTCTCTTACATTATAAAGCACAATATTTTCAGCCATTCACTGAGTGATAGTCACCTGTTTTGTTTTTATGTTTTTGCTCTCGAATATAACCCAACTATAAATATTTTGATGTATGTGGAAACTTTCCCTCTATCTTTTCCTCTTTGGGTATATGAATAGCAGTGAGACTGTCCTTCACCTCACACCTCCTCCCTTCCTCCCCTCCCAGAGCATTTTGTCCCCATTATAATATTTTCCTTATCTATCCATTTCCTTATCTATCCATATCTTCTTTGTTTTCTATAAACACTCTCAATTGTACTTTTTCTTTCTTTTTTCACTTCTTTTCTTTTATTTGAGCTCTCTTCTGCAAAATGACTAATATGGAAAATTATTTTATATGATTACATATGTAAAATCTATATAAAATTGCTTATTGTCTGGAGGTTGGGGTTGAAGTGGAAAGGAATGAAAGAAAGATGGTGAGAAAGAGGGAGAGAATTGGGAATTCAAAAAATTTTTTTTTAAATTTTTTCTTGTTTACAACCTGTTTATTCTTTTATTTAATTAATTAACTTAATGCAGAGTCCAGGTAAGATTCACTCATACACAAATGAGAAAACTGAGTCCAGGAAAAAGAAGGCTTTCTTTTTACCCCCAAAGGACACATACTGGCACTCAAGCCTAGAGTTTAGATCTTTTGGCTCTCATTCAGTATTCTGCATAGTATGCTATTAAGTTAGGCCACCCAGCAAAAATCTTTCGTGGGTCAGGAAAAGATGAGTGGTTAGATGCTAATGTTGATGATGATGATGATTTTGATGATGATGCTGTTGATGATGTTGTTGATGATGAAAACATTGATGTGGTTGATGACAATGTTGTTATTGTTGTTGTTGATGATGATGATTGAATTTGGACTTGGAGGTTTTCCTTCCATTTGAACTTTTCTGACCCTTCCCACTGTAATGATTAAAAATTTCTTGGAGACTGTCTCCAACCCTTTTCACTTTTCCATTTTATTGATATTCTTCCCCTTTCCCCCATGCACTTCTTTATGAAATATAAAATTTTCTCATTTTATTTCTTTTCCCATTTCTCTTAGTATTATCCTATTTTAACCCCTTTCTTCTTCCTTTTCCTTAAACCTGAGAATTCAGTCTTTTCTGTGTACCTTTTAAGTTGAATTGAGTAGGAGGATCCCTGCCTCTGTTCTGTTGTTAGATTTTGTTTTTTGTCCCCTCAAAGCACTTTGTTTTTGATTGGTGTGGAAGGATTTTCACAGAAGTCTGGACATTTGATGTTTCTAAGTGGCCACCTTGACTCTGCCCCACAAGTGTACTTTATTCTTGAAAAAAAGTTTTCCCTAGATTCTACTACTTCTGCTTGTATCATCTTGTATATCTCTTTGCCTTTCAGTTAAATTTGAAAAGGTCATCCCTATATGTTGCTTTCATTTCCTCTCCTCTTTCACTTTTCTAAAGACTTTGCAAAAAAAAAAAAAAAAACCAAAACAACAAACCCTTTCAAAGGCATCTTTAAACAGAATTCTTTGTCCAAATCGAATGGTCATTTATCAGTTTTTTACTCTTCCTGATATCTCCACAATATGTGATAATTGAACAATTTTTTCTCTTCTCTCAATGTTTTCAGAATGTTGTTTTCTCCTGATTTTGTTCCTAATGATCTGACAGCTTCTTCTCAGTCCCTTTTGATAGAGATTTTTATTCATGTTATGTCCTTCAACTGGGGAGGTCCCAAGCCCTCTTCTCTTTTCTCTCTCTATAATCTCATCAATTCCCAATGGTTCAATTACCCACTCTATGCAGATAACTTCCAAAGCTATATTTCTCTCTGACTTTATTAAATTTCTCCCTAATCCACTCTTTTCTCCACATATACAGTCAAGTAATTTTCCTAAAGTGAGTGTGGCCGGTGTTACCTTAACTTCTGTTCAGTGATCCCCAGTGACTCCATCTTACTTCTAGAATCAAATAGAACTCTTCAATTTGTTTTTTTAAACCTGTTTCTATTGAGTCATATTCCAATCTTTCCAGCCTCCTTATAAGCCACTTTTCCCCATGTACTCTATAGTCATCATCTATTTTCATGTAACTGTGGTAGTTCTTCCCATATCTTAAATTCTCTCCATCCTCATTTTTGTCTTAAAATTCCTCAAAATGAAACTTAAATCCTATCTTTTTGATGGAGACCTTTTCAAAACCTCTTTGATTGTTAATTCCTTCTCCTCTATGATTGCCTTAGATGTGGACATACATCCATTTGGATTACATGAATTTGTCTGAAAGAGTTTCATTGAATATCTCTGTTTCAACTTATAAGGCATTTCTTTATGTTTATGAATTTTTGTTTTTGTTATTTAATCATTTACAGTTGTGTCCTACTCTTTGTAATTCCATTTTGGTGTTTTTGTAGTGAAAATGCTAGAGTGGTTTGCCATTTCCTTCTCCAGCTTATTTTTCAGATAAGGAAAGGAGACAAACAGGGTTAAGTGACTTGCCCAGTGTGATATACCTACTATGTATCTGAGATTGGAGTTGAACTCAGGTCTTCCTGACTTTGGACCCAATGATCTATCTATTGCACCACCTAGAAATGCCTATTTCCATTTCAAATGCTTTGTGAGAAACTGAGCACTATGAAATTCGAGTGATTATATAAACATCTTCATATTTGCATAGTTGGTACATTTTGTGTTTGATTCTCATCTGAGGCATTAAGTTCTTCTCTCTGACCACTTGTGGTTGTACAGATTTTTAATAGTTATAATTCTGTGCATTATAGGACATAAAATGTCAGTTTCTTTGATGAGCGTGATAATAATTCCATTGTTTTAAATTATATCTTTTGTTTTTACTGTACTATTTCTGGCAAATTGAGTCCTTGGAGCACAGTTAACTATTTCTCTTGCCTTAGTGCTCTAGGGGTAATTCAGAGGGGTTGCTGAGTTCTCAAGTCCATTTAGTTATGTCTCACATAAAAGTCACCCCATATAAATATTTTGTGACTTGTAGGATTGAATTAATATATGATATAGTTGCCTGCCACAAATAGAGAAGAAAAAACTCCCATTTGTACAAGTGGGGCAAAAAGATAGCAAAAAACTCCTGGACAGGTGAAGATCTTATTCTCCCTTACTAAAGTCTTCATGAAGTCCCCCTGAGGTGTGTATATCTCATTCTTTGCTGGGTCCCAACATGTAGAATCTTGAATCTGCATTTTTATCACACTGGTTACATCCTCTGAATCTTCAAATGTGTACAGGTTCCTGGTACCCTCTCAGTTCCTGACTGGATATATTGTTCATCGCTGGTTCAGTCTTTCCATGGGGAATGTGACACTCCATCTGGGCTCATGTCTTTTTGCCCTCATTTCTCCATTTACAGGCTTCAGGGTCTAACTCCTCAAAGAATTTGTAAAACGTTAATTCCCAATGCTCCTATTAGCATCTCCTTCTCTGATATGCCTACATGCAAAATTACAGCTACTGCTTTCAAATAATTTTGGTACATTTCATCATCTTATTTTAGCCAGTGACTTAAAAACAATCACTTCTTGCTTCTAGTTTATATTTTTATTGATGAATTGAATAGTGGTATTTAGGATTTGCTCCCATCTAGTTTACAAGTATAATTGATTCATTCTGTAATTCAATCAGAGGTATACAGTCCTGATAAAGGTATCAGGGCAGGGAACATCTTATTATTTACTTAATTAGTATTGAGGGTATGAAACAGTTCTCTAATATATTTAATTAGTAATCACTGATTATCAATGGATGTTAATCATGGAATTTATGAATTATGAAAGTTAGTCCTTTTGAAATTAATGATATTTACATTTTTGACCATATGAATTTCCCTGAACGTTTTTTCAGCAACAAATTACCCTTATAAGGTGGGGCTGTATTTGTAAAGATCTGTATGTGTACATTTTATCTTTTTTGTTAAAAGGAAGGTTCTTTAAAGGTAAGGAATGTTTTTATTTTTTCTATTTCCTCAGTGCAATACCTGATAAAATGAGAACTTAATGTTAGTTTATTCTTGGGAGTTTAGTTACTTTTTGTTTATAATTTCAATTTTTTAACATTTTAATTTTATTTTTATGACTAACTAAGGCCCATTAAAGATAGACACTCCAGGTCTGTAATTCTTAAACATTATTCTTAGTAATAGAGCAGATAGAAGGAATATACTTAGAAATGAATGGGGAAATTATTACAGGGAGAAGAGAATAAGGGTGATGATGAGCAATGCTTAAACTTTACTCTCATCATAACTGGCTCAGAGAGGGAATAATAAATTTACATACTGGGGTATAGAATCCTATCTTACCCTACAAAGAAGTAGAAATGGAAAAAGGCAAGGCAAGGAGGGGGTAATTGGAGGGAGAGGGAAGTGGAGGGGTAATAAAAACAAAACACTGGTGAGGAGGAATGGAGTGAAAAGGAATAGAGCATGATCAAAAGGGAAAAATAAGATGGAGGGCAATATACAGTAATCATAACTGTGAATGTGAATGGGATGAACTTATCCATAAAATGGAAGCAGATAGTAGAGTAGATTAAAAACCAGAATCCAACTTATGCTGTTTATAAGAAACACATTTGAGGCAGAGTGACACACACAGATTAAAGGTAAAAGACTGGAGTAGAATTTATTATGCATCATCTAAATAAAAAAAAAAAGCAGGAGTAGCAATTATGATATCAGACAAAGCTAAAGTAAAAATTGATCAGATTAAAAGAGATAAGGAAGGAAATTACGTCTTGCTAAAAGGCATTAAAAACAATGAAGTAATATAAATACCAAACATTTATGTACCAAATACCATAGCATCCAGATTTTTAAAGGAAAACTAAAGGAGCTTAAGGAGGAAACAGATCGTAAATCCATATTAGTGGGGTACCTAAACCTTCCCCTATAAGAACTAGATAAATAGAACCCCCCCCAAAAAATAAGAAAGAAGTAAGGGAAGAGAATGAAATGTTAGAAACATTAGAATTTATAGGTACTTTAGGAAGTTTGTGGTTTGCTTTGGGTGTGTAAATAAAATCTCATTCCCCCACTTATGCTACCTGGTATCAACTGTTTAGACTAATTTATAAGATGTGATAGCACAAAGAGACTCCCCAATTTTTCACATATAAAGAGAATAAGTGACATTCTTAAATATGGTCTGATTATTTAAGATTTTATTTATTTATTTAGAATATTTTTCCATGGTTACATGATTCATGATTTTTCATATCCCTTTTCCTTCCACTCTTCCAGAGCTGACAAACAATTGCACTGGGTTATACACGTAACATTTTTCAAAACCTATTTCGAAGTTATTCATATTTGCAATGGAGGATTCTTTTAACATCAAAACCCTAATGATATCCCCATCAAACCATGTGATAAATCATATGTTTTTCTTCTGCATTTCTATTCCCACAATTCTTTCTCTGGATGGAGATAGCATTCTTTCTCATCAGTTCCTTTGAATTTTCCTGGATCATTGCATTGCTGCTAGTAGAAAAGTCTATTACAATCAGTTGTGCCATAATGTTTCAGTCTCTGTGTACAATGTTCTCCTGGTTCTGCTCCTTTCACTCTGTATCAATTCCTGGAGGTCTTTCCAGTTCACATAGAAATCCTCCAGTTCATTTCTTTAAGCACAATAGCATTCCATCACCATCAGATACCACAATTTGTTCAGCCATTCCCCAATTTTTGGATACCCCCTCATTTTCCATTTTTTTTATTACCACAAAGAGCATAGCCATAAATATTTTTGCACATATATTTTTCCTTACTTTTTGGGGTACGACCCTAGCAGTTGTATGACTGGCTTGAAGGGCAGGCATTCTTTTAAAGCCCTTTGCACACAGTTCCAAATTGCCCTCCAGAATGGTTGGATCAATTCACAACTCCATTAGCAGTGTATTAGTGTCCCAATTTTGCCACATCCCCTCCAACATTTATCACTTTCCTATGCTGCCATATTGACCAATCTGCTAGGTGTAAAGTCGTACCTCAGAGTTTCTTTGATTTGTATTTCTTTAATCAGGAGGGACTTAGATTATTTTTTCATGTGCAAATAGTTTTGATTTCATCCTGTGAAGACTGCCTATTCATGTCCCTTGACCATTTGTTGATTGGAGAATGGCTTTATTTTTTGTAGATTTGACTTAGTTCTTTATATATTTGGGAAATTAAATCTTTGTCAGAGAATTTTGTTATAAAATGATTTCCTGCTTTGTTGCTTTCCTTCTAGTTTTGGTTGCATTGGTTTTGTTTTTATAAAACCTTTTTAATTTGATATAATCAAAGTAATTAATTTTACATTTTGTAATGTTCTCTATCTCTTGGTTGGTCTTAAATTCCTTCCTTTCCCACAGATCTCACAGGTATACTATTCTATGTTCACCTAATTTATTTAAGATTTCACTCTTTATATTTAATCCATTTACCCATTTTGAATTTATCTTACTATAGGGTGTAAGATGTTGATCTAAACCTACCTTTTCCAATACAGTTTTCCAATTATCCCAGCAGTTTTTGTCAAATAGTGAGTAAAATGTTTTTTTTAATTAATAAATATTTAATTTCTCTCCATCATTCCTCTCCTAGTGGAAAAACCAGAACCAAAATGCTTGTAACAAGTATGCTCAGGGGGCAGCTGGGTAGCTCAGTGGAGTGAGAGTCGAGCCTAGAGACAGGAGGTCCTAGGTTCAAACCCGGCCTCAGCCACTTCCCAGCTGTGTGACCTGGGCAAGTCACTTGAACCCCATTGCCCACCCTTACCACTCTTCCACCTATGAGACAATACACCGAAGTACAAGGGTTTAAAAAAAAAAACAAAAAACAAGTATGCTCAGTCAAATAAGAAAAATTCTTACTTTGGCCATGTTCAAAAATGTATGTTTTATTCTCTCCCTTTGTCAGGAAGCATGCTTTATCCTTAGACCTCTTAAGTTTTGTTTTGTCAACGCATTGATTAGAGCTCTTATGTTTTTCAAAGTTATTTGTCTTTACAAATGTTATTATTATAGAAATTGTTCTCCTAGTTCTACTTATTTTATCCAAGTTTTTCAGTTCATTCAAATCTTTCCAGGTTTCTCTGGGAACCTTCTTTCATTTTTTATGGCATAGTTGTATTCCATTATATTCACATATTACATTTTATTCAGCGCAATTTTATATTATATTTTTATATTTTATTCAGACCTGTTAGACTAATTTACAGGGCTACCACCATTGTATTCTTGAGTGTCTTCATATTCTCTCTCCAACTTTGATTGTTTCCATATTTTTTCATTTTACCAATTTGTTTGTCTTTTTTCATTTATTTTATTATTAGTAATTTGGTGCATCTTTGCATATGTGTGTTGGCATTTTGCATCCTTTTAAACTGTTTCTTTCCTTTGATTACTTACTTTTCCACTCCCCCCTTTACAGAATGAGGCAATTGAGATTCTGTGACTGAATTCCTTATCTAAGATAACAGTAAAGTCCATCAATAGTAGTTTGAAGAATTGAACCCAGAGTCTTTGATTTCAAATCTGTTTCATTTCTATTATAACATGATATTGGATTACGTAACTTCTAATGGTTCCTTTAGTTTTGATGTTTTATGATTATTACATATAGAGCAAAGTCTGGATCAAATTGCAGCATCTTGCTATGGAAAGCCCCAAACTGCTAACTATGGCCTAGATTTTAGGAGTTCTTTATCCCCTACAATGGTAGCTCTCTTCCTCAAGTGATACTCCTTGACAAGGTAGAAAAAGCATTTATAGGATAATATATATTAAAATAAGATAGCTAAGAGGTAACTAGTTGGTTTAGAGGTTAAAGTGCTTGGCCTTGAATCAGGAGATGTGGTTAGTTCAATCTTTTTCCCTCAATAACTTGTTTCTATGTAGTCTGTTGATTGTGTGCAATGAAAGAATGGTATACCTAAAGAAATATCCCACCTAAAACCTGCTTTTAACTCATTTCCTTGTTAATTCTCTTCTTTCTGGGTTCAAAATGTGAAGGTGGAATTATCTTTTTTTATCTATTTTAACGAAATCAACCAGCAACCTTTAACTCATCAAGAACTCAAAGACCCCTACTTAACCATTAAGTACAAGAGTTCACAAGTCACTTACTTTAGAGTAAGTGAAATCTCCAAAGGCCCCTCCACCCTGGGCAGTGCTAGGCAAATTGGGAGGCTGTGATTGGTTCCTGTAAAGTGGGGGAGCAACAGGAAGGGACACTGAGAAAACTGCTTTAAAAAGGCCAGCCTGAGGATTCAGTCATTCCCTTTGTGTTGGTGAGCCAGACTGGAGGAGGACTCATTGCTTCCTTGGCTTTGGAGGAGACTCTTTCCCTGGATCCTGTGTTGGCTTGCTGGGTGAGTGGCTGAGATCCCTGCCTTGGCTTTGGAGGATGCTGCACTGGTGGACTGCTGACGGAAGGCTCCACGTGCCGGGGTGCTGAACCAGACTTCACTTCCCTGGAGAAGCTCTTAGGGCTGGTAGGCTTATTAAGAATCTGTCCCTTTATCTACATTTTCCACTTTCATTCTTTCCACCTCTTTGTAAATAAAAGCTGCTAAAAGCCATTTTGACTTAAGCTCTAATATTTTAAAATTGGTGACCACAATATAACTTTATAACTCTTTTATTAATCAAAAACCCAAATTTTAATGCTTACAAAAGGCAGCCCAGAGGATAAATAGGTTTTTTATATCATTACAATGACACACATTAATTTCCTAATAGGTTGGCCCCTGACTTAGCCCAAGTGAAGGAAAATTTGTCACTTCTGCTTTAATTCTCCTTTCTCATTCTTGAATCACATACTTAATGGATTGACTTAAAATCATTCTAAATGGCCAGAAGATAGTATTCACAAGATATCAGTTTCAAGTAATATAAAAACACAAATAAGTATTTTTTACTATTTTAAAATTATTTTCAATTACAGTTAGAAACATTTTTTGATGATTGTTTTTGGACATTTTAGAATTCAGATTTCTTCCCCTTCTGAAATTTGACCTGCTGCCCCAAAGTGCTGAGTAGGTTATACCGTTACTTTTATGTAATATGTCTTTCTATATTACTCAGTTCATGATAGAAAACACATATCCTATATAACAATAGAAATTTCATGAAGAAAATGGAGTGGAAGATGGCATGCTTTGCTCTGAAATTAGACTCCAGCAGTTCCTTCTTTGACTGTATTTTCATCATGAGTCCCTTGTGATTATCTTGGAGACTTGCTTTACTGATAATGGTTTAGTCCTTCATAGTTGACCATCATTTAATGTTTCTGATACCTTCCATTGATCTTGTTCTACTCACTTCACTTTGCATCACTTCATATAAGACTTTCCAGGTTTTACTGAATTCATTCTGTTAATCATACCTTATGGTACAATCATATACTGTATTATCACAGCTTGCTTATCCACTCCCCAAGTGGATGGCCCCTCAGTTTCCACTTCTTTTCCACTACAAAAAGAGCTGCTAAAATTACTTTTTATAGGAACGTTCTTTTCCCTTATCTCATATCTTTGGGATACAGACTCAATACTGGTATTGCTGGGTTGAAGGGTATACATAGTTTTGTGGTTCTTTGAGCATGATTCCATATTACTCTCCAGAATGGCTATATCATTTCATAGTTCCATCAACAGTATATTAGAGTCCCACTTTTCCCACATCCTTTCCAAAATGTATAATTTTCTTTTTTGTTCATGTTAGCCAATCTGGTAGTTTTTAAGTGGCATCTCATAGTTATTTTAATTTGCATTTCTCTATCAAGAGTCATTTGGCACATTTTTTCATATAACTATGGATAGTTTTAATTTCTTTCTCTGAGAACTGCCCGTTTATATAATTTGACAATTTTTTGATTGAGGAATGCTTGTATTTTTATTTTGACTCAATCTTCTATATATTTGAGTGATGAGGCTTCTGTCATAGACACTTGCTATAACTTTTTTTTCCCCAAATTTGTTTTTCTTTTCTAATCTTGGTTGCATTGGTTTTATTTGTACAAAACATTTCTAATTTAACACAATCAAAATTATCTATTTTATTTTTTTAGTTTTCTCCTTGTCTTGTTTGGTTATAACTCCTTCCCTTATCCATAAGTCTGATAGGTAAACTTTTTTCATGTTCTTTTAATTTGTTTATGGTGTCACCCTTTATTTCTAAATGAAGTGTCCATTTTTAAATTCTGGAGATGTTTGACATTTCTGGAGATGTTGGTCCATGCCTGCTCTCTGCCATACTGTTTTCCAGTTTTCCTAGCAGATTTTGTCAAATAATGAGTTCTTTTCCCAAAGCATAGATCTTTGGATTTATTGAATACCTAGTTGCTATGGACATTAATTGCCATGTGTTGATTACCTAATCTATGCCATTGATCCACCACTCTATTTTTTAGCCATGACCAGATTGTTTTGATGACTACTGATCTATAGTATAGTTTGAGATCTAATATGGCCAGGCATCTTTCATTTATAAATATACATATATTTATAAATAAGTATTTAAAGTATAATGAGGGACTTTCCAAATCTAAGTATGATTTGCATGTGAATTGTACTTGACTAATGCAGTTCCACTGGGAACTTTGGAGCACTCACAGAAATCCACTGACCATTTCCTGCCCAATTAATATATAAGTGAAGGGTCTCTTTGATTGGCTGCTGAATTGGAACTGAAAATGCATACAAAAAAATCTCAGTTGGCTAAATCATCTCTTTCTTTCCTACAATATAGGGAAAACATGCTATAAGATACTGAGTAGAGAAAGATGCCACTTTACCTGGGCCTACACGTGGCTCCTGAACTCATGATACCTATGCATTTTGACTCTTGGTACTTTTACTGTTCGGCTTTAGCTGAAGGATTATCAGTCATGCCTATGACTTTATAAGTTTTGCAAGGCTAGAAGAACAAAAGTATAATAATAAGAGTCCATGATATCATTTATGTTCTGATACCACAGCCAAGAGATTGACATATACAGGATCTTTGAAGCAACTCACCCTTCTGATATTCCACAGTTTTCAGAAATTTAACTTGTGGGGAAAAGAGTTGGGTACATAGTTGTAGGGAGTACTTTAAGTTTGAGCCTGCTCTCCTCAGAGACCTAAGAGGTAAAAGGGAAAGTGTGCCCTTGGCTGTCTCTTTGCATCTCAATTGCATACATTCTTGGCAGAAGGAAATTCTTTTCCAAGGGCAAAGACCTTGAATACTGGAAAATCTTGGCTCATGCCTTTCCACTAGTATTCCCAAAGTTTGTCTCTCTTGAGAGCATTTTTGCAGGAGAGGTTACATTCATATTGAGGTGAGACTTCTAGGCCAGAGGAGCCTCTATTTTTGTAGCTATGCTTATTGAGATATTTAAGTTCCCCAAATTAATTGTAAGTTGAACTATGTCCGGCTTAACTGATCAGCATTTAACTTGATATTGGTGATATTTCCCCCAATAATCTTTACTACTGGACAATAATCATTCCCAAATGACACAGAGAGAAAAAAAAAGTTTATGTTTTCTATACATTTTATGTTAATGAGAAAATCATGTGATTATTTTTAATGGGGCAAACTTTAAAAAATGTATCAGTTTTAATTATGTATTAAAAAACCCCAATAAACTTTTAAGCTTTAGTCAACCACGAAAATCAAAGGCACTGATTTGTGCCATTAACTTAGTTCTTATCTTCTTCCTCTTTTTTATTTATAAGTTGAAAAACAAAGGCATAATATTTAGCCTTAAAAAAATTCCCACCAACTTTCAATGTGGAGTGATTAAATACAGAGGAAGCAAACATTGCTACAGAAGGAATCATTGCTGTTAAAAACTAGCTTACCATTTCAATAATTCTTTCAAATCCAGATACTTAAGTTTCATTGGTTAAATTAAAAAAAATCAGTGAACATGAAATCATAGGATCACAGAGAGACAAGGGCCCTCAGAGATCATATAGTCTAACATTTACAAAGAGAGGATGATTCTGCCCTTCAGGGTCTCTGTGTAGTTCACATATGAACTCTTCTAGTTACAGAGGACTCGATAACATTTCAGAAAATTGTTAGCAACTTTTTCTGCCCACTACGATCAAGTGCAAGTCTAACCTGTTTTCACATGATAGTCCTTTAAACACATGAAGACATCTAACATCATATTGTTAAATCTTCTTAAGGCTAATCATAATTTTGTTTAGAAATAAGAGTGAACATATTTAGCTCCTTCATCAATTCTCCTAGTCCTTTCATTCTCTCAGCAACCCTCTGGAACAACTCTAGCTCATCAATGCCTTCCACAAATGTGGTAATCAGAGGTGAACATAATATACCAGATATATGACCTAAATTCTCAATACAGAATTTTTATTAAATTTTAAGACTTAAATGACATGAATAAATATTTACAAAAATACCCAAATGAACTGAACAAGAAATGGAGAATTTAAACAACTCAATTTCAGAGGAAGAAATTGAATATGTTATAAATGAACTTCCAAATAAAAAAAAAACCTGTAGGACCATATGGACTCAGAAATGAATTATATCAAACATTTAATGTCTCATAACTTGTTCACAAAAACAAGAAAGGAAAGAATCCTACAAAATTCTTTCCTTGACACAGGTGTATATTTGATACATAAACCAGGGAGAATTAAAAAAGAAAAGGAAAATTATGAAGTCATATTTCTACTGAATATAGATACAAAAATTTCAAATAAAATATGAGATAAGACTAAAACAACATATCACAGAGAATAGATCGTAATCAGACTAGGTTTACAGAAGCAATCCACAGTTTGTTTAATATTATTATTGCTCAATCTTTCAGTAATGTCAAACTCTTTATGATGTCATAGACTTGGCTCTTCAATTCTGTGTTCTCTCTTTAAATTTGTCTAACCTTAAGTTTGTTACTTCCATGAAACTATCTATCCATCCCATCCTTTGCCATTCCCTTTTCTATTTGCTTTCAATCTTTCCCAACATCAGAGTCTTTTCCAATAAGTCTTGCCTCATTATATGACCAAAATATTAAAACTTCAGCTTCAGAATTTGACCTTCTGGTGAATAATGTGAATTAATTTCTTAAATTATTAATAATAGGAAAAGTATAAAATTAACCATGTTAATAAAATCTATAATGATCATATGATTATATCTGTGAAAATACAATTAACTCTCCCCTTGTCTATTTTTAGCTAATCAAATCAAGAACTTAAAGTACCCCTACTTATCATTAAGTATGAGAGTTCACAAGTCACTTTCTAGAGGAAGTGACAACTCCAAAGGCCAGTCCCTCCCTCCTCCACCTTGGGTAGTGCTAGGCAAATTGAAAGACTGCCATTGGTTTCTGTGAAGGATGAGTGACAGGAAGTGATGTGGAAAAGGGGTATAACAAGAGACCAACATGGTCTAGCATTGCTTTCTTTCCTGGCCTTTGGAGAGATTGGTTGTGGAGATTCCTGTTTTGGCTTTGGAGGAGGCTGCATTGGTGGAATCCTGGCTGAAGATACCACCAGGACTTCTGGCTTGGAGAGATTCCTGCTCTGGTGGCTCTGTGAGGAGACCCTCTCTGCTTGTTGATTCTTCAGTGGGACACTCCTTTCACGATGAATTCTGTGGAGAGACTCTTTTCCTTGGACCTGCATCAGCTTACTGGCGAATGACTCAGACTTCCATGTGGAGACTGGAACTTTGTTAGGAAGTAAGCTGAATTTCATTGGATCAGCACTTGGGGTAGACTAAGCAACTCCTTATCTCTTTCCCTCCTACATTTCACAAATTAATTCTTTCTCTTCCTTGTTATAAATAAAAGCTGCTAACAGTTTATTCTGGCTTAGGGATAATATTTTGAATTCAGTGACCACAACATTGATTTTATAACTCTCTTATTTAGTCAAAAACTCAATTTAACCCTTACATATCAGTAGAAGTAGGAAAAGCTTTTGACAAAATACAATGTCTATTTCTGTTGGAGAAATATATACTCTATATACTAGAAATAAATAAAAATTTCTTAAAAATGATAAATAGTACATAACTAAATCCAAGAGCTTCTATTGTTTTATTGGAGATCAACTATCCTTTCCAACAAAATTGGTGATAAAATGTGGCTCTCCATGGTTACCAATTCTATTTGACATAATATTAAAAGTGCTTGGGGGCAGCTGGGTAGCTCAGTAGATTGAGAGCCAGGCCTAGAGATGGCAGGTCTTAGGTTCAAATCCGGCCTCAGACACTTCCCAGCTGTGTGACCCTGGGCAAGTCACTTGAACCCCATTGCCTACCCTTACCACTCTTCCACCTATAAGTCAATACACAGAATTTAAGGGTTTAAAATAAAAAAAATTACTAAAAAAAGTGCTAGCTATAGCAATAATGTAAGAAAATGAAATTGATGGACTAAAAATTGGTTTAAAAAAAGAAAATTTTCACTTTTTCAGTTGATATGGAAATACTTAAAGAACCCTGAAGGGTCGACTAAAAAGTAGTATAAATAATCAAAAACTTTAGAAAACCTACAGTATATAAAGCATATACACAAAAGACATCAACATTTCTATATAAAAACAATAAAATTTAGTGAGAAGAGGAATAAGGGAAATTCTATTTAAAATTACTACGAGAGGGATGAAATCAAGATGGTGGAGAAGGTACATAGATTCACTAATTTCTTCCAAATTACACCCCCCAAAACTATGATATAATACCTCAAAATGAAATCTGGAATAGCTTAAACCACAAAAAATGGGATGAAATAATTTTTTCAGTCCATAACAACTGAGAAGGCCAGAATAAAAGGTTTATTGCACCAGCATGACAAAACGATCCCCACTATAGCAACAGGCCCTGGAGGTGACTGAATCAGCAGCGAAGTGTTCCAGAGCGCTTAGCCATAGACCATAATCAGGTTGTGTAACATGCATGGCCTTAAGTGGGGTAAACTGCCTCACAGAATTTCACAGTACCCCCCAGAGTTGCAGGAGAGAGGGAAGTTAAGAATTTGGGTATAAAAGCAGGATACCCAACTTGGCAAGGACACTGTTTCGGGGGAGCTGGGTGTCGTGAGAGGGGTAGGATTTTACTTCTCTTTTAGCTTAACTCTGATCTCAGGGAGCAGGGTGATTCTTTGCTGTTTACTCCAGACAAACTAAACCAGGCTGTGAGCAATGTGAAAATATCCATATGCAGTATACCAGCTAATCTCTAAACAATATAGATCTACAGTCAAGATCACCTTCACAATCTTAATTAGATAACATTAGATTTAAGAGAAAGTTTAGTTTGTGAGGGAGTTAGGGGAATAAGTTACTCAGAGGTATTCCCCTCAGGGGATTGCTATTTCCATCAATATACTGAAGATACTAGATAATTTTACATCAACCTCTATCCTAGAAATTATCCCTCCTTCCCTGAATTAATAAATCCCTTTCCTTGTTAAGTTTGTGGAATTTGTGAAGTTATTTTTATAGGCTTTACCAACCCAATCCATACATTACCAAAGCCAAATCTTCATCCAAGCAAGCTCTGAGCATAGGTGTGATCCAGAGGGCAAGGCAGCTATTTGAAGTCATCCTGAGCACTTTATCTATCTGGGGCTTTGGGAATAATCTTCCTACAATGGAATCTGCTAATTTCTGTGGGATAATTCCTTGTCTGTCAGCCAATTTAGCCTTGGGATACTCAAGTTAATATAGCCTCCATTCCTGGTCTACAAGGGTTTCTTTTATAACTGTTATTCTGGGCAAACAACTGCCTCAGGAGGGGGACGAGAAAGAATTCTAATCAATCACTCCCATCCCCCCCTACTATTGCTAGCAGCTTGACAATATTGCTAAGTGGACCCATCTTTACAGTTGGAAAATTACTGAGAAGGAGATTATAGGGGTTCTTTTTCCAGATCTGCTTGCCAGATTCTTGTTGCATTGCTCATATGCTAATCCATGTTGTTGCAGCCCTGGGTGGGGATCTTAGAGTGAAGGGGAGCACTAGCATTTCCCAGTACATGAGGTCACAGGGGAGAAGGGGATTTTGTTCACACTTCCCCAAGGTAGAAAAGAGAGCTTATGGCTACTGATCAGATCACAAGCTAGTAGAGTAGTAAACACATTTCTCCTTACATCATACCAACTGGGAAGAACTGAAAGCAGATCAAACTCCAGAGCTAGCTCTGAAGGCAGCTGTAAAAAGAAACTGGTGTTTGGAATAGTTCTCCTTTCTCCACAGTCACATAGTCCAACTTTAACCATTTTTAAGTTAAAAAAAGAAGAAAAAAGATGGAAAATAAGCTATGAACAAAAAATAAAACTCACCATATAAAGTTATTTTGGTGAGAGGGAAGACAAAAACCCAAACTCAGAAGAAGATGACAAAGTGCATCCTGCTGCAACCAAAGCCTCCAAGAAAATATGAATTACTTTCAACTCCCACCCCCAAATTAAAGAAGAAGCTCAAAAAGGTTTAAAAAATCAGAGAAGTAGAAGAAAAATTTGGAAAAGAAATGAAAGTGAAAAAGGAAAATCATGGAAAAAAGTAAACAGTTTGGTAAAAGAGGTACAAAAAATACTGAAGAAGTTAATACTTTAAATAGCTAAATAGGGGCCAATATGGTGGCTTATTAGAAGTGAAAGCTTTAACCACTCAGACAATCCTTCCAAACCAATCCTTAAAAGCCATCTCAAAATTACAGTACTCAAAAATGAATAGCAAGAAGGAGTGAGGGGGCTCTTCCACTGAACACAACTTGAAAGATAGGCAGAGAGTTGATTTTCATAGGATAAAGAGGAACCAGAAGCAAAACTTCACACAGAGGGCTGCTGGCCAACCCCCACCTCCCCTCACCTACTGTGCTAGGTTCCCCAACTGGGTATAGGCTAACTTTGGAATCCTAGGATGAGGGCCTGTACCAGTAAAAGAGAACCACAGACTCTCTCTTTGAAGTCCTAGGTCCTTTCACCAGCCTGCACTGAGGCTTAGAAGTACATAGCACTGGGTCCTTTCAAGCCTGCCCTGCTGTAGTACATTCCTAGCTCCAGGACAAAATAGCTCACACTGCCAAAGCCAGCAGCAGAGGAAATAGGTTCAGCTAGCAGCCTTCAGAATTCTTAGTTCACAGGGGGGGAAAAGGCTGGGAAAATGAGCAAACAGCAAAAGAAACATTTAACACTTGAAAATTTCTATGGGGAAAAATATCAAAGTACAGAACCAAAAAAAGCCAAGCAACCATATACAAAACTTCAAAAAAAATGGACTTTGTCTCAAGCTCTGGAAGAACTTAAAAAGGAATTCAAAAATTAAATAAGACAAGTTGAAGAAAAATGGGATAAAGAAGTTAAAGTAATGCAAAAAAAAAATAATACCTTAAAAAGCAAAATTAGTCAACTGAAAAAAGAGGCACAAAAATCCAATGAAGAAAAGAAATTTTTAATAAACAGAATTGACCTACCGGAAAGAGGCAAAAAATTCAATGAAGAAAAGAGAACCATGAAAAGTAGAATGGACCAAATGGAAAAGGAGGAACAAAGGATCATTGAAGAAATCCAGACTTTAAAATTAGAATTTGGCAAAAAGAAGCTGATGACTCTGTAAGACATCAAGAAAAAGTAAAACAAACTCAAAAGAATGAAAAATGGAAGAAAAAATATTAAAAAAACTCATTGAAAAAGCAACTCTTTTTGAAAATAGATTCAGGAAATACAATTTAAGAAATATTGGACTACCTGAAAGTCACAAAAAAACTTAGACATCATATTATAAGAAATTATCTAAGAAAACTGCCCCCATGTTTTTGAATAAGAGGGTAAAATAGAAATTGAAATAGTCCACAGATCATCTCCTGAAATAAATACTCAAATGGCAACTCCCAAGAATGTTATAATCAAGTTCAAGAATACCCAGGTCAAGGAGAAAATACTGCAATCAATCAGAAAGAAACAATTCAAATATCATGGAGCCTCAGTGTAGATTACACAGGATCTGAAAGCTTCTACAATGAAAGACTGAAAGGTGTGGAATATGATATTCTGGGAAACAAGGGAAGTGGGTTTACAACTAAGAATTTCCTACCCATCAAAATTGACTATATTTTTTCAAGGAAAAATATGGCCATTTAATAAATAGAAGATTTCCTGCTATTCCTGAAGAAAATACCAGACTTATAGTGTAATGATTATTAACTTTGCCATGTTGGCTTGGGGCAACCTGTCAGTTGCCCTTGTTGGAATGTTGACCATGGCATGAGCTACAGGGCAAGCACCAACTGCCAGGTGGGCCAAGGGTATATAAAGCCCTGGAGATCCAGGGCTCGGTTCTGTTCTTTCCTGACTTCTCCCCTGACCTCTCACTTATCCTATACCCCTTGGGGTCCTGGTGGTGAGAGTTGGAACTTGGGTACTTTTAGGCCTAGGATAGGGTTAAACCAATTTAGCAGAACAACTTATCAATACTATCAGCACTACTGGCAAACCTTTAGTCAAAGATCAACTTTATTTATTATCCAGAGACTGCATCACTCTGACCCAGGGCTTCCTGCCCTGGGTCAGCAGAAGAGCATCCAGACAAGACCTATTAGCAACCTGAGTCAGATAAATCTTTTACCCTTAATTCTCAGTACTTCCTAACCCTCTTTCCACTGCCTTTTCCCCAATACTCCTGTTATCAATAAACTCCTTAGCCTTAACCTGGAACTTTGTGATTTTTCCTATCATCTAAGGCTAAGCAGGGACAGCCAACAGGAAAGGTTCTGATCAGTTTCAACAGGTATAAACTCCATTGCTGAAGGCCAGGAAGTTCAACATTCACTTCTTGTCAACCTACAATACATCAATAGGAGGCTACTTCCTCAGCAGGAAAGGGGCTGGAAATCTGACATCTTAAAGGAGCCTGGTGTCTAGCAGTGAGAGTTTCACTTGACACTCAATTAACCTGGGTTAGATCTTTGATACATTTATAACCAGTTTCAAACTCAGCCCGGGTACAGCTCACTCCAACCTTTTACAACTAGCACCTTCCTCCTTCCAGTGTTATTACCAGCTTAAGGCACTTTAACCATTCTTTACAATAGAGAAAAGTTGATGTTCAAATATAAAATACAAATAAAGCATAAAAAAGTAAACAAAGAGAAAAAATGAAGGGCTTCAATAAGGTCAGACTGTTTGTATTTCTATATGGAAGGATGATATCTGTAACTCTTTAAAATTGTTGTCATTATCATAGTAATTAGGTAAGTATACATAGAGGGTGTGGGCACATTCTGTTTAAGCTGATATTTAAAAAAAAAAGCAACCTAGGGCTGAAAAGAGGATTGTATTCAGAGAAATGGGAAGAGAGAACTAAAATAAGGTAAATTATATCTCATAAAGAATCAAAGTGAGGAAAAGCTATTACAATGTAAAGGAGAATGAGAGTGGTGACAAGTAATACTTTAACCTCATTATCATTAGAATTGACCTAGAGAGGGAAGAACAGCCAGATTTATTGAGGTATAGAATCATATCTTACCTTATAGAAAGTAGAAGGGGAATAAGAAAAAAGGTAGGGAAGTAATATAAGGGAGGGAGAATCCATTCCTATAAAGCTACCAAAAACTATTTTGTAGACCTAGAAAAAAATCATAATTCATCTAGATGAACAAAAGATCAAGAATATCAAGGAAACTAATGAGAAAAAATGTGAAAGGATGGTGGCCTAGCAGTACAAGATCTTAAACTGTACTATAAAACAGTAATATTCAAAACCATATAGTCCTAATACATAGAAGGTTAGATCAGAGCACTAGACTAGGGGTAAATGACCTCAGCAATCAAATGTTTGAGAAACCCAAAGATTCCAGCTTTTGGAATAAGAAATAAGTATTTGACAGAAACTTCTGGGAAAGCTGGAAAACAGTACAGTATGGAAAAAATGAGGTATACATCAGTATCTTATACCATATGCCAAGGTAAGTTCTAAATGTATATATAATTTAAACTTAAGGGGTGATATAATTAAACTGGAGGATAATAAAATAGTTTACCTATCAGATCTAAGGAGAAGGAAAGAATTTATGACAAAACAGGGGAGAGAACATTACAAGATGTAAAATAAATAATTTTGAATATGATAAATTACTTTTTTTGTATAAACAAAATCATTGCAATCAAGATTAGAAGGGAAGCAACTGAATGGTAAAAATGTCATAACAAATTTATCTAATAAATGTCTCATTTCTCAAATATATAAGGAACTAAGACAAATATTTAAGAATCCATGTCATTTCACAATTGTTAAATTGTCAAAGGATATGAATAGACAGTTTTCAGAGAAGAAATTTAAGCTATCAATAAATATATGAAAAAATGTTCTAAATTCCTCCTGATTAGAGAAATGAAAATTAAAACAATTTTGAGGTACCACTTCACACCTATTAGATTAGGCAATATGACAGTAAAGAAAAATAACAAATGTTGGAGAGAATGTGGCAAAAATGGGACACTAATGCATTGCTGGTGGAGTTGTGAATGATTTGATCATTCTGGAAGGCAATTTGGAATCATGCCAAAAAGGCTTTAAAAGAATGCTTACCTCTTGATCCAAAAATACCACTATTTGGTCTGTATCTCATATTTATACTATGCTTTTTGTGGTGGTAAAGAATTGGAAACTTCAGAGATGTCCTTCAACTGGGGAATGGATAAACAAATTGAGGTATATCATGATGATGGAATATTATTATCCTTTAAGGAATGATGAGCAGGATGATTTCAGAAAGAACTGGAAAGACCTTTTTGAACTGTTATAGAACAAAATATTCAGAACCATGAGAAAATTATACACAGTAACTGAAATATTGTGGGATGATCAGATGTAATAGACTTTGCTACTAACAGTAATACAATGATCCAGGACAATTCTGAGGGTCTTACAGAAAAGAATACTATCCACTCTTAGAGGAGAAACTGTTGGAGTATGAATGTAGAAGAAAAAATATGATTTATCATTTGTTTATTTGGGGATATGATTTAGGGTTTTGCTTTTACAAGATTATTCAATTACATGAATGAATTATATGGAAATATGTTTTGCACGTTAATACATGTATTACCCCAATTGAATTGCTTGTCACCTCTGGGAGGAGAGAGGGAAGAAGGGAGGGAGACAACATGATTCATAAAACTTTAGAAAACTTATGTAGAAATTTGTTATTAAATAAAACAAAGACAAAACATTAACAAAAGCAAAATAGATTAGTTCTGGGTTAAAATGGCAGCAAAGTAAGGAGCAGCTGCTTGATCTCTCCTAACTGAAGCATACAGGAATCCTCAAGGGGACATAAAAACAAATCCAGACGAATGAAGGGACCCCACAACAGGGTGCTGCATTGAAGGTACATGGAATCAGGGCATTTCCACACTATAAAGGGGTGAAACAGCTCTTACTAAAATGCGAGCGGAGGAAGCCCCTCCCCCACCCCCACACCACCTACAGTGCCAAGGCCAGTGCACAAGAGTTAAAGCAGGTTTGGGGCACCCATTACGTCATTGGCAGCTCCAGGGCCTGTTCCTGAGAGCAGTAAGACTTAGGAGCCCAAGAGGCTAAAGAACTCACAAGGGCATTGAATACAGACCCTGAGTACTGGCACAGGTGAAGGCATTGACTTAGGCATGGACAAGGATCTCGAGCACAGGCTTGGACCTCTAGTGGGAACCCTGTGCAGACAGGAGCAAGGCCTGAGACTGCTGAAGGAGCCTCAGGCAGAGGGGCAGACCAGTGGGACCACCAGGAGGCTTGACACCAAGAACAAGACCTGAGACCGCAGGAGCCTAGAGAGTGCAGACAGACCCTGAGTGTGAGGATAAAGCTGAGAAGGTGCTGGGCTAACAACAATGGCAAGCGAAAATTGGGAACCCTAGAAGAGAAAGATCATCAAGAAGAAATCTGTAACACTCGACAACTTTTACACAGAGAAAATCCAGACAACAGAGCAAACAGCAGAGGAGAACAAACAAGTAATCATATCCAAACCTTCCCAAAAAAATGAAAACTTGTCACAAGCTATTGAAGAGTTCAAATCAGAGATGGTAAGAAAGATGGAAGAGATATGGCAAGAAAATAACAGTTTAAAAGGCAGAATTTTGCAATTGGAAAGTGAGGCTCAGAAATCAAATGAACTGATAAGTAAATTGAACACCAGAAATGACCAGATT
>NC_058135.1:103956298-103986662 GCF_016433145.1 Gracilinanus agilis
AAATGACAATTCTACCCAAATTAATTTACCTATTTAGCGCCATACCTATCATACTACCAAAAAACTTCTTTCCTGAATTAGGAAAAACTATAACAAAATTCATTTGGAATAACAAAAGGTCAAGAATATTATGGGAAATAATGAAAAAAATGTGAAGGAAGGGGGCCTAGAAGTACCAGATATTAAACTATACTATAAAGCAGCAGTCATCAAAACAATATGGTACTGGCTAAGAGACAGAGAGGAGGATCAGTGGAATAGACTTGGGGTTAATGACATCAGCAAGACAGTGAATGATAAACCCAAAGAGCCCATCTTTTGGGACATGAATCCACTATTTGACAAAAACTGCTGGGAAATGTGGAAAACAGTATGGGAGAGATTAGGTTTAGATCAACATCTCCCACCCTATACCAAGATAAATTCAGATGGGGTGAATGACTTGAATATAAAGAGGGAAACTATAAATAAGTTAAGTGAACACAAAATAATATACCTGTCAGATCTCTGGGAAAGGAAAGATTCTAAAACCAAGCAAGAGTTAGAGAAAATTACAAAATGTAAATTAAATGGTTCTGATTATTTTAAACTAAAAAGCTTTTGTACAAACAAAAACGATGTAGTCAAAATCAGAAGGGAAACAACAAATTGGGAAAAATCTTTATAACAAAAAACTCTGACAGGGTCTAATTACTCAAATATACAAGGAGTTAAAGCAATTGTATAAAAAATAAAGCTGTTCCCCAATTTATAAATGGGCAAGAGACATGAATAGGCAATTTTCAGGTAAAGGAATCAAAAGTATCAATAAGCACATGAGAAAGTGTTCTAAATCTCTAATAATTAGAGAAATTCAAATCAAAACAACTCTGAGGTATCACCTCATACCTAGGAGATTGGCTAAAATGAAAGAAGGGGAGAGTAATGAATGTTGGAGGGGATGTGGCAAAATTGGGACATTTTTGCATTGCTGGTGGATTTGTGAACTGATCCAACCATTCTGCCTGGCAATTTAGAACTATGCTCAAAGGGCTATAAAAATGCCTGCCCTTTGATCCAGCCATACCATTGTTGGGTTTGTACCCCAAAGAGATCATAAATAAACAAACTTGTATGGAAATATTTAAAGCTGCGCTTTTTGTGGTGGCAAAGAACTGGAAATAGAGGGGATGTCCTTCAATTGGGGAATGGCTGAACAAATTGTGGTATATGCTGGTGATGGAATACTATTGAGCTCAAAGGAATAATAAACTGGAGAAGTTCCAGGTGAACTGGAAATACCTCCAGGAACTGATGCAGAGTGAAAGGAGCAGAGCCAGAAGATCATTGTACACAGAGACTGATATACTGTGGTAAAATTGAATGCAATGGACTTCTGTTTCAGCAGCAATGCAATGACCCAGGACAATTCTGAGGGATTTATGGTAAAGACGCTACCCACATTCATAGGAAGAACTGCAGGAGAGGAAACATATAAGAAAAACAATTGCTTGAACGCATGTGTTGAGGTGGACATGACTTGGGATGTAGACTTGAAACTACCACACCAATGCAACTATCAACAATTTGGAAATAGGTCTTGATCAATGACACATGTCAAAACCAGTGGAAATGTGCATCAGCCATGGGGTGGGGGAGTCCGGGTGATGAAGGGGAAAGTAGGAGCCTTAATCTTGTAAACATGTTAAAAATGAATATTAATAAGAGTTTTTAAAAAAAGCAAAATAGACTAATTGGTAAAAGATGTAGAAAAACACACAGAGAAAGGTAATTTCTTAAAAAAACAGAATTGGCTAAATCAGTGATTCCCAAAGTGGTCACCACCATCCCCTGGGGGGGTGCTGCAGCGATCCAGGGGGTTAGTGATGGCCAGAGGTGCATTTGTCTTTCCTACTAATTGCTATTAAAATTAAAAAAAATTAATTTCCAGGGGGTTAAGTAATATTTTTTCTGGAAAGTGAGTGGTAGGACAAAAAAAGTTTGGGAACCACTAGGCTAAATGGAGAAAGATATACACAATTCACTGAAGTGGAGAACTTCTTAAAAGGCAGATTTAATCATATGGAAAAAAGATGTACCAAAATTCAATGAGGAGAAGAAATCTTAAAAATTAGAAATGGCCAAATGGAAAAAGGAGGTGCAAAGGCTCATCTAAGAAAATCATGTCTAAAGAATTAGAATTGGGCAAATGGAAGCTAATGACTTTGAGACTTCAAGAAAAAAGTCAAAAGAATGAAAAGAATGGAAGAATATGTGAAATATCAATCTCACAGTAAAATCAACTGATGTGGAAAATTAATCTAGGAGAGATAATCAAGGAATCATTTGACTACCTGGAAGCCACAATCAAAAAAGAAGCTTAGACGTCACCTTTCAAGAAATTATCAAGGAATACTGCCCCTATTGTCTAGAACCAGTGGGTAAAAAAAATTGAAGGAATCTACCCATCACTTCCTGAAAGAAAATAATTCTCAGGAATAATATAACCAAATTCCAGAATTCCCAGGTCAAGACGACAGTATTGCAAGCAGCCAAAAAAACAACCAAACAACAAAAAATAAACCCAGTACAGATATCATGGAGTCACAATCAGGATAACTCAAGATTTAGCAGTTTCTGTATTAAAGGATCAGAGGGTCTGGAATATGATCTTTCTGGGTACAAAGGAACTAGGATTTCAACTGAGAATCACTTACTCAGCAAAACTGAGCATAATCCTCTGGAGAAATAAATGAATATTCAATATAATAGAGGATTTTCAAGCATTCTTGATGAAAAGGCCAGTTGAATGGAAAATTTGACTTTCAAATACAATACTCAAGAGAAGCTTATACAGATAAACAAGAAAGAGAAATCAAAAGATACTCAGTAAGGTTAAAATGAGTACACACCTACATGGAAAGATAATTCTTGTAACTCCTAAGATCTTTATCATTATTAGGCCATTTAGAAAGAGTATACATAGTCAGAAGACAAGGGTGTAAGTTGACTATGATGGGATAATATCTAAAAAAATAAAATTAAATCATGAGAAAGAGAAATGCATTGGGAGAAGGGGGAAGAGGAAGATAGAATGGAGTGAATTATTTCATATAAAAGAGGCTTGAAAGAGCTTTTATAGTGGAACAGAAGTTGGGGGAGGTGAGGAATAGAGAACATGAACCTTACCCTTATCAGAATTGGATCAGTGCAGGAAGAATATACAGAATAAACTGGGTACCAAAATCTATCTATGGGAAAGTAGGAGGAGAAGGAGATAAGAGATGTAGACTGGTACTAAAAGAAAAGAGGGCAAATTAGGGGATGTGGTAGAGAGAAACTAAACTTGAGGAAACTGAATGGAGAGTAATACACAATAATTATTATGGTGAAAAACTTTTTTTGCAGTTCTCTCTAGCAAAAGCCTCATTTCTCAAATACACAGAGAAATGGTTCAAATTTATAAGAACACAAGTAATCCCCAGTTGATAAATGGTCAAAGGATATGAATAGACAGTTCTCAGACAAAAGAAATTTAAGTTCTCTATAGTCATGCAAAAAATGTTCTAAATTATTATTAGAGAAAGGCAAATAAAAAAAAAAAACTCTGAGGTACCACCCTCACCTCTGTCAGATTGGCTAATATGACAGAAAAGGGAAATGACAAAACTTGGAGGGGATGTGGGAAAATTGAGAAACTAATGCACTGTTTTTGGAGTAGTTATCTGATTTAACCATTCTGGAAAGCAATTTTGACCTATACCCACAGGGCAATAAAGTAGTATATCCTCTTTGACCCAGAAATATCATAAATAGGTTTGTATCCTAAATTAAAAAAGGAAGGACCTATGTGTACAAAAATATTTAAAACAGCTTTTTTTTTTTTTTTGAGGACAAAGAATTGGAAAGTGAAGGTAATGGAATACTATTGTGCTATAAGAAATGACTAGCAGAAGGAGCTGAGAAAAATCTGGAAAGTCTTACATGAATCAAAACAGAGTGAAATAAGCAGAAGTAGGAGAATATTGCACACAGTTACAGGAATGAACAACCATGAATAGTTTAGTTATTCTCAGCAATACAATGATCTAAAAAAATCCCCAAAGACTCATGATAAAAAAATTCCATCTGCTTCTAGAGAAAAAATTGATGGAGTCTGAATCCAGATCAAAGAAAACTTTTTTCCCTTTCTTAAATTTTTTGTTAAAATTTCCTTCCACAAAGGATTAATATGGAACAATGTTTTATATAATTGCATATATAAAATCTCTATGAGATTGCTTACCATCTTAGCAGGTAGACAGTGGAGGGAGAACCAGAGAGAATCTGAGACTCAAAATTCTTTCTAAAATGTTAGAAACTGTTTTTACATGTAAAGGGAGAAGAAAAAAAATAAAAAAAAATTTTTAAATTAAATGGAAAATACCTATTATATGTATAAAAACTTGCAAGTCTACCTTCTAAGATATATGTTAAAACCTATATAAATATAATTAGAAGCAATTGTTTATAAAAATAGACAGACCTGAATAATTAGAAAAAAGTTAATTGCTCATCTAATAGGATGAGTAAAAGTGACAATAAAATGACAAAATTTAAATTAACTAACTTTTTTAATACCATAAATCAAACTACCAAAAATTATCACATAGAACTAGAAAAAATAATAATAAAATTCAAAAAAGACCAATAATCTTTAGGGAAATAACAAAAAGAAGTGGGAACAGAGTCCTAACAGGGCTACATCTCAAATTGTACTACAAAGCATTAATTCTCAAAACAATTTTATACTGGATAAAAAAATCTAAAGATATCAGTCATATGTACACAATATAAAGAAGCAAAAGTATCTAATACTCTGGTATTTGATACACAAAGCCCACCAGGTTCTGGGATAAGCACTCACTGTTTGACTAAAAAAATGCTAGGAAAATTAGATTGCAGTATGAAAGAATTTTGATTTAGACCAATACCTCATCCTTAAACCAGGTGAAGTTCCAAACGCATATGCAAGCTAGTTGTTTAAAAGTTCATGTCACAAATAAATTAGAGAAAAATGGAAAAATTATCTTTCAGATTTATAGATAAGGAAAGGTTTATGACCAAATGAAAAATAGAGCATCACCAAAGATAAAAGGGTTAATTTTAATCACACAAATTTGAAAAGAATTTATACAAAGAGTATAAAACTGTGATTAAAAGGAAACAATTGAGAAAAAACAATTTTGTAGCAAGTTTCTAAGATACATGAAGAATTGATTCAAATTTACAAGAAAAAAAAAGTCATTCCCTAATTGACAAACTAAGGATATGAACAGTTCTTAAGGGAAAAAACTCCACAATGTTTCTATATTCATATAAAAAAGATGCTTTCCTCCACTACTATTTTGAGAAATGCAAATTAGAGTAATCCTGACACTTCACCTCAAGCCTATCAGAGTAGCAAAGATGGCATAAAAAGAAAATAATAAATATTGGGAATGAGGGTCTGTCGGTAAACAGGCACCTTGATGAGTTGTTGGTGGACTTGTGAATAGGGATAACTCTTATGGTAAGTTATTTGGAATGATACCATGGTTGGGGAAGGGGGGGGGGAAGGAAGCATAAATGTCTTATACCTTGGTGGATTGAAGGAATAGAAATTACCTAACCAGCTGGGGGCCCAATAGTACAAATTAAGGAGACATAAAATATCAACAGACTTTGAACAATCACTGAAATAGATCTTGTCCCCTATTGTTAAAACTACTTGCTATCTACCTCCATAGAAGGAACTGAGGGAATCTGAATGCAGATTATAGCATACCATTCTTCACTTTATTTCCTCCATGAATTTTTCTCTAGTGTATGTGATATGTATCTTCTTTCACAACATAATGAACATGGAAATATGCACTGTATGATAATATGTATACTGCCATCCAGGGGAGGGGGAAGGGATGGGTGAGAGGGAGAGAAAATGAATTGCAAAATGACAAAAATTATTAAATATTATATTGACACATAATCTAGTAAAACATTAAAAAAATTTGAAAACAGGAAAAAAAAACAAACTACTTGCTGTCTTTGGATAAGAGACCCTATAGATTTGTCAAAAAGGATTTCTTTCACTATGTGAAAGTATTTGGTATCTTGCTCTTGAATTTTGCCCTTGAACAGGGAATGTTTTCTTATTCCAGTAATAAATTGTGCCATTTGCATTTCAAATATTCCCCTTTTCTCCCTTGACTGATCCCTCCCTCTCCTGTGAAATACTTTTCTATCCTAAATTACCACAGATTATTGCTGATTAATAGTGTACTCTAAGTGGTCTTGAAAGGTTATGAAAAATAAATCTGAACCCCAGGAATTTGAATTTGTTATCAGGGGGACTGAATTTCTGGGCATACTTATAAATCTCTTTACTACTAGTTTGGCCTCCTTTTTTTGACTCAAAGACATAAGTACAGAGATCATATGTCTCTCCCAAAATTTTGGTCAAGAGAATTCCATGACAATATAAAAAAAGTTACTAAACAGTGAGGACCCTTTGATCCATTTATACTCCTTCTAGGTCCATGGTCAAAAGAGTTCGAGGATAGGGGAAAGCGTCCTTTATGTACAAAAATACTTATAGAAACTCGAGGTAGAAAAAAAACTGGGAAGTAACAGGATGTCCAACAATTCAGAAAAGGATGAACAAATTATAGTCAGAAATAAAGAAAAATAATGCTTAAAAACATGGAAAGTTTGGATGGAGGGACCAATAGGAGTAAAATCTCAAAGGCAGAAAAGCATAAGGCATATTAGAAAAATAATGAGAAATTCAGTTCTATTTGGAGAAAGGAGTCTATTTAGAGGTATATTAAAAGATAAAACTAAAGAGGTAGATTGAAGCCATATTGTGGATGAAACTGAAAACCAGGCAAAGGAATCTAAACAAAATTTATTTTGTAGGGAATTGGGATTCATTAAAGAGTTTTGAATAGGGCATTGTTATTATAAGAGCTCTGTTTGGGGAAAAAAAAGTAATTTTCTCACTTGGTATGAAGGACACACTGCTATAGGGTGGGGAAAGATGGAGGAAGGAAGATAAAGAGATCATTTAAATTCTCCAGGTGTGAGAAATAATGAAAGTTTAAAGAAAAATGGTGGAGTTGGGAGTAGAAAGGACAGGAATGGACATTGCAGTGACACAATTAGAATAGAACTTGACAACTTACTGGGTGTAAAGAGCTGCTAAAGACTTTTCCTAGGTTTTGAACCTGCCTGATTGAGATGGAAGAGTAGAAACAATGAGGAATTTGGCTTTGATTTTAGATATGTTGAAGTGTCAAAAACCCTAAAGAAGATATTGAGAAAGTAGTTGGAAAATTGAAAATATATAAATGTAATGTATGCTAGAGGCCAGGGGTAGAGAAAGTAATTTGTGATTCAAGGTGATAATCCAAGGATAAAAGGGACAATCTGATTATGGTGACCAGATGAAATGAAATGAAATTCATGAGAGAGTCATAGGAGAAGGGGAAGAAAAATAGAGGAAAGGAAAAGAGAAAGGAAAGGAAGTAATTCCTATATTAAGTAGGTTTTGGATGTAAGGGGGAAAAGGGGAAGGGAAAAATTAAGTGTAAAAGATAGAAGTGGTGATCCAGGTAGGAGGAGGATCATGAGGACAAGAGAGTATCAAGAAGAAGCAAGGGACTAAAAGTATTGGATGCAGTAAAATGGTTAAAGATAATGACTGGAAAAACAAACATTGGATATGGGGAAAAAAGGAAATAATTAGTGACCTTAAAGAAGACAGTTTCAATAACAGGATAAGGAGAGAATTCAGATCTCAATAATTTGAGAAGCAAGTGATTAAAAAGGAAATGAAGGCAGCAACTGTAGTCTGCTCTCTTTAGAAATTTTGTGATGGACTAGAAAAGGAAAAGTAATAGCTTCTAAGGATAGTAAGGTCAAAGGAAATTGTGTTTTGCATTTATTTTAAGAATAGGAGAAACGTGGGAATGCTTTGTTCAAATCTAGCCTCAGACATTTACTAGCTAAGTAATTACCTAGGCATAACATTTAAATGTCTGATTCAGTTTTCTCATTTGTAAAATGGAGACAATATTAGTACCTAATCCTAGGATTGTTCTGAAGATAGAATGAAAAAGCAGTTGTAAGGTGTTTGTTCTTTTCAAAGTATAAAATTTAGGTTTTTTTAAACCCTTACCTTTCTTCTTAGAATCAATATTATGTATTGGTTCTCAGGCAGAAGAGTGGTGAGGGCTTGGCAATGGTGAATAAGTGATTTTTCTCAGGGTCACACAGCTAGAAAGTGAATGAGTCCAGATTTGAATCCAGGACCTCTTATCTCTAGACCTGGATCTCAATCCATTGAGCCACCTACCTGCCTCCTAAAATTTAGTTTTACTAACCTTAAAGCATCATTTAAATGCTAGCTGCTATTTATCATCACTAATAATGATAATAGCAACAATAATAATAATTGTAGACAGCTTGTTAGAGAAGGATGATAGATTAAGGATGTATGAAATGAACATATTGAGGTGCAAGGAAATATCAAGAACAAGAGTGAATCTTAAGGAGATGAACTACTTTGTCCTCTGAGGAAAGAAATTAGGGAACAATGTAGGTGAGAATGGGTAGAAGTTTAGAGGAGAGAAAAGGAAGACTTGATATTTAACCAAGGGGCCTCTATTTTAATGAAGAAGTAGGCAAAATCATCTTTTTAGGGGACAAAGAATTAGGAGCTTAAGAAGGGGTTTTGAATAATTGCCACAGTGTATGTAATAGTGAGTCACTAAAAGATACATAAATATAAATATAAACAGTAATTTGTTAAAGGGTTCTTCTTTCCACTTCCATTTCCAATACAAGAGGATACACTGAGGTTTGTTAATTTAATATTTGATCCATCTTAGTTTGTGCCAATTGGCCTTTATCCAGTACTTTCACTAGCTTGTTTTCTTAATTTTTCTGTTCCCAGCATCTCTTGAGAACAAATCAGATTCTGTCTGATTTGAAATTTCTTAAATGAACCCAGGGAAGCATACTGTCCTTCTGAACAATTATGGAGAGTTGACCTCTAACAGTTTCTGTTGCCATAGGAGACCAAAAAATGACTGTTACAAGAATAGAATAAATAATCATAGTGTATTTACTTAAATATAGGGGTGGGACTGGGGAGAAGGCTGCAAAACAAGACTTTTTTCCAGAGGCTCTGAAGAGCAAAGGTGGTAACAATCTGTGATAAGAGTTTGGAGTGGTTTCTTCCATCCATAAGACATTCTTCAGAAATCTTCAATTGCTCCCTGTAGAAACACAGTTGATCAGCCACCAGGGCTGCCATTTTAAGGTGTTCTTTACTCCCATATGGAAGTTGGTGGCTTAGAGATCAATACCTTGAAACTAGGGCTGTAGGGAATCTATTCACATGCAAATCAATTTCCTATAACTTGCTGTTAGAGGGGTCTAATGGACTGATCATTAAAATAAAGCTTGAAATATTTTGGTTTACAAAGTAAATATGAAACAATCATCATAATAGAAACCTTTCACTTTGCTGTTTGTGACTCAATCTCTCCCTATCTTTTCTCCACTAAATATATTCAGACCTAACCATTTCAAAAGAATTTTGGTTTTTCATATAATTGAAGATGTTGATGTTCATGTGAGATCAAAGCTTCTTTCTCATTTAAGTGTTCACTGACTTAACCCAATTAACTTTTTGAGCAAGAACTCAGAGTTGCATTGAGCTATCCTAATGTAGATGCCTGTCCCCATCCCCCAAACTTCAATTTTTTGGAACCTAAATTCCATGTGTTTATCATAGCATAAAATACTCTTTAGAAAATTACAGAAAATTAAACTAATCTATTGTAGATAAAATCTGCAAAACCAGTTATGCTGAAATGTTTATTAATTCTAACTAATATATGAGTAATAGACTTTATACTTTTGTGTCTTCCTTCCTTTCTTCCTCCCTCTTTTCCTCTCTCCCTCCTTCCCCATTCCTCCCTTTATTTCATTAGTTTGTTCATTAGTTCTTTCCTTCTTTCTTTCCTATCTTCTTTCAAACCATCAACAAAAAAGGATTATGTGCTATTATTAACTGTGCTGGTCACTCAGGATACAAAGGCAAAATCAAAACAGTTCCTTCCCTCAAGAAGCTTATACTCTATCCGAGGAACTAATACCTACAAATATGAGTTAAGACAACATATGTATAAAGAAAATATAATGTAATTTTCCAGGGTGAGGAGAGTTGAGGTAGAGATCTCATTTGGACATTAGCACTTGAACTCAATTCTGAAACAAACTAGAAACTCAAAGGATGGAAATGAGGAGGAAGAATATTCCAGGTATGATGGTCAGCCTGTAAAAATGCACAGAAATAGGAGATGAAATGTTACATATAGGAAATAAGAAGTAAGGAAACTTAACTGGAACAAAGAGTGAAGAAGAGTGATCTGTACTTAGCCTGGAAAGTTAGAATGGAGACAGATTGCAAAGGTTTTAAATCATAAACAGAGAAATAAATATTTTATCTTAGAGGAACTAGGTAATCACTGGAGCTTTCTGAATAGAGGAGTGACAATTTGACAATACTGAAAGCACTTCTGAATAAGATTTAGCCCTGTCTCCTGCTCAGTTTTGAGCAGAGCTCATTGCCCATTTCCTAAGACTTTCTGCATCTATTGACTCAGGGATAGTATTAATTTTTTAAAAGGAAATTTGATATGAAGTCATTAAAGAGTTTTTTCAAAAGTGGGAGCAGGTCTGACATACTAGGTCATGCTCTCAAAGAATGCACAAGGTATTTTTTAGTGGCCACTGGGACTCAAAACACTACTTCTGAATTGTTTGATTTTTCTCTTACCGATAATAGAATGCATTCATTCATGTGCTATAAGATTTCTTAAATGCACAGACTAGATTTATAGCTGTGATTGCAAAGGTTTACAATGTTTAAAAACACAGCAGGTGTTTTGTTAAGGCTCCAAAAGGAAGGTATTCCCTCCAACTGTGTTTTTTTTTAAACTGAATAAATTCTTGGTTAAAAAGATTTTGGTACAGTTTGCTTGAATGGCTAAGGAAACAAAAGCCAGACATATTATTGAAGAAGGAATTATCATTGATACCTTTTCCAACTCAATACAAGCATTCATTAAAACTTAACTACCTTCAATGTAGAATTCATTACATTAGACTTGGGAAGGGAAAGAGAAATTGAAAAAGTCAGTGTCTTCAGGGGATTTTAATTCTAGGAGGTAAGGATGGTAGGGAGGGGAATGGAACTCTTTGACTACACTTTTTTTTTTGGTGTTCAGCCATTTACAGTTGTGTCTGACTCTTCATGATCTCACTTGAAGTTTTCTTGGCAAAGATGCTGGAATGGTTTGCTCTTTCCTTTTCTACCTCATTTGACAGATGAGGAAACTGAGGCAAATAGGGTTAAGTGGTTTGTCCAGGATCATACAGCTAACAAATGCCTGAGGCTGGCTTTGAACTCAGGTCTTCCTGACTCCAGGTCCAGTGCTCTATCCATTGTGCCACCTAGCTGCCCAACTATACTGTTAGCTTATTGTTTTGGAAGAGTCTAATGTTATGGAGAACCACTATTTCCTCCTTTGCTAATATTGTCTAAATAAATAGAAGGGTCTTCTGTGGGAGCCTAGGTATTCTTTTCTGAATTCCTTTCTAGGTATATGTGTTAACAATATGAAGTGTGGATAAGCTATGCAGTTTTAGTAAAGTAATATCTAGCATTTATGTACTGCTTTCAGGTTTGCAAAGCACTCTACACATATTATTTCAATCCTTTGAGGTAGATGTTATTATTACTCCCATTTTACAGCTAAGGAAAATGAGGCTGAAAAAAGTTAAGTGACTAACCGAGGGCCTTTCAACTTGTTGGCCTCTGAGGCAGAATTTGAAATAAGACCTTCCTGATTCACTGTGCTCTCTCTAGTAGGATAAATATAAATACTTGTTGACTTGAATTAAATTTATTCTCTGGATTCTACACAGTAAGTAACAGTTCATTGAAGCAGATACTATCTTAAAATTCCTCAGTGAAGAGATATTTAATAAAAATAGGTAATTCTTAGCATGTGCTAGGTACAAATACTCTGCTTTCAGGTTTGCAAAGCACTTTGCAAATCAGTGCTAAATTCTTTAAAATTATTTTCTCATTTGATCTTTTCATAACATAATGAGAGAGAGGCACTATTATCCCTGTTTTGTTGATTTTTGCCCTTCCTTTTCAAGGAGGACCAATGATGTCTTGATGTTGATGGCTTTGTTTGCTCTTGAGACAGACTGCACAGTCATGGGGTTCACTCTCTCTTCCAAAATCATCAAAGTCGAGCAACAGGAAAGGAGTCAGAAAATAGAGGTTAATAGACTTGCCCATTAAGGGTCACATAGTTAGGGAGTATTTGAAGTCAAATTTGAACTAAGATCTCCCTGACTTCATTTCTTGAGCTCTATCTACTCTGCCAGCTAACTTCCATAGTTCAAAACTTCTTTTTAAAAACCTGAGCCTTGATAATATGTCAACAAAGGCTCAGTATTATTGAGAATCTGAGGGAGTGTTGGTATCATTTTTGTTCTACGCACATAGTAGATTCCCCAAATACTTATTCAAGTGAATTCAAAAGTGTATAAGGAATTTGAAAGGCAATGTAGAAGATGGGCTTGAGAAGTGCCTTCCAAGTTAGGAAGATGTGGATTCAAAATCTACCTCTAACACATCTTGATCCTAAGGAAGTGCCTTGACTTCTTGGTGCTTCAAACAACTCTATAAGATTTTAAGTTCAAAAGCTGTCATTTTGATAAGAATTTCCTTGTTGACAATTCCTTTAGCCTAGTCTCTTTCCCATTTCAAGAATTATGATTAGTGAAAGAAAACATTTTTAGTTACTGAAATATAGTCGAATTTTATTCTGTTCTTATGTAGGATAGTAAGTTTTAGAACTGGAAGGGATCTCAATAATCATCTTGTCTGAGGTCTTCATTTAAATGGAAATAGGATGACTAACCTTTATCCCACTTGGGAAAATTTGCCCAAGAGTAGGAACTGAGTGGGTCTCTGCCACTACTCTGTATTCCTCCAATTCTAGTAAGAATAAGTTTTAGTATATTAATTGGTTTCTTAACTTATAATAACTAATTCCATTTTGTTTTAAGTCTCCATTTTTGTGATAGCTATTTTGAGTAAGTTGTTTTTCAAAAGTAAAAAAAAAAGTACCTGTACAAATAAATTAAACATATCTATTCTTAATGAATTTACATGAACCCTCTGATAAGGCAGATGACTCAATTTGTAAAATTTGTAAAGAGCTTAGTGCCTAGCACATAGAACTACAGAAATGCTAGCTATTACTGTTATTACCAATGAAAAACATAAGAAGCATTATTAGTAATGTCGAAATGGTAAACATCTAGGAATTGAGCAGTTTAGGACTACCCATGGCTGAAAGTATAAAAAAAATGGTACTTGGGGCTATGGGCATCATCAGTCTGTTGCCAGGGTGCCACTGGGACTGGTTCCTGCCTTCCTCACAATTGGGAATCCAGTAGCATATGTTCGCTTCGGGGCATTGCTGATGGACAGAGATCTGCCAAATGACTCCCTCAGAGGGGAACACACTCCGTTTGGTTGGAGAAGGGATTTTACTGAATCTAGTATGAACGAAGCTTAACAAAACCTCAAATATGCAGGTGAGTAGCTTGTTCTCAGAAGAAGGTATTGCTTGTATGCTTTGATGAATAAAGTTGATTATATGTATTGAGAAGCATGTCTCATTAGTGTTAACACGTTACTAAATAGCATCAGTAATGACTTAAAATCACTCCTTCTATAGAAAACCTTCCTTATCCCCTCTTAATTCTACTGCCTTCCTTGTCCTGTTTAACTTGTATATAGCTTTTGATATATTTGTTTGCATGTTGAGTGTAAGATGCTTGAAAGGTAGGACTGCCTCTTATTTCTTTTCGTGTTCCCTCTCACTCAGCACAGTGTCTGGTACATAGCAGGGTAGAGCCAATGTCTGGACCCACCACAGGACAGTGAGAAGTTGGGGCCAAGAGTAAAATTATTTAGGTGATGGAGGAATAATGGGAATAAGTATAAAAACCTAGCGATGGCCCAAGGGAGCCAGTTCCCTTTAATATTTAGAGTGGTGGTGTTTCAAGGACCATCTTGTAGTACAGTCTGGAAGGAAGAAAATGAAGGGAGGAGGGGAGGAGGAAAAGGAGGAGGGCTTTATAGTCTAGGCAAGACCAAAAAAGGGAAATTTCCTGTCAGTCTATACTCCTCCTCTGGAGGATTATACAAGTAAAATTCGGTTACAGTAAAGTTCAACAGATTGTCTTATTCAAAAGTTTTTGACCATTTAGAGGTATTTTCTTGTGTTTGGTATTTATTTAACATAAATCTTCTCTTGGCTAGGATTTAGAAATCTTGTTTGGAAATTATTGTTGTCAACCAGAGCTGAACCTAGCACCACAGGGTGCAGATATGGGGTGAGTAGCTGCTGGCACAATTCCTCCACAGAGTGACATGTTCTGAAAGTGGATCAACCTCATGATCCTCTGGATACATGTGGGGACAGCCATTTCTAGTGGTCATTCCTATAATCCCCATTAATATTTTCCCTAAACTTCCTTGGGGGTGACGTCTCTCTTAGCAGTCATGATTGTTAGGCAAAACATGGGGATGGTCAGTCAAATTATTGCCCTGTGTGCAGAATGTGCAAATTCATAAAGAATATTTTCCCACCAGGCTGATATGACACTTCTCCTGATTGAGAATCTCCTTTGTGTTCAGCACCACCAGCCTCTCTTCTTCCTCCCTCCCTCCTACCTCCATCCATTTATGGTCTATAGTTAACTGTGTTCTTTATGAATGACCTTTCCTGGGTGCTCCTATTACCACACTGACTTCCTCCCTAGTATATCTTCTTTACAAAGATGAGATTTTAAAATTTCATTAATTTATTTTTGGTCAGAAGAGAGAAATAAAAACATTGATGTGAAAATCTCACCCAAAGAATGCCAATGCCTTGCCATCGCACTGTAGAACTCCTATTCCAACAACCTTCGGTCCAAGCTTGGCAGTACTTTCCTAAGTCCAGCACTACGTTTAGGCTATCAGTGATTTTCTTGGGGAAATCCTATATGCATATCCTTAGTCTTTGAAGTGTTTCAACATCATATCACAAACCTCCTGATAAAAGGAACAAAGACAAGAATCTGGGAAAAGAGAAAAAACAGCCTTAAATGGAAGCAAAATGAAAACAGAGGGAAACAATAGGGAGTGGAGGTTTATTTGTAAGAAAGTTATATTGGATTCTTCTCCCTTACAAACACCTCCCCCTCCAAAGTAATATTTCCCCACCCGGAATGAATCACAAGAATATTGCTTAGATTTGAGCTCTGAAGATAAAGGCTAGAGTTTTCATATTTTTTTTACTTATGGATAAAAGTAATATATTATCTCATCTTCAAATTGTTAAATTGATCTAACACTTTGAATGAACAGCAGGACACAAAGAAAACACTTTTGAACAGTCTGATGAGGCATTACAGATGCCTTTTTTGGATTTGCTGCTCATTTCCTAAATAAATGTATTTGATAGCATTTTGTCATTTAATAAAAGGAAAATTGGAAAAATATGAACAGATTGTATTACCCCAAAATAAATGAACTTGACAACCTAGAAGAGGAACAATTTTCAATGGACTGAATAATAATGGAAAAGAACTTTTGAGTGCACACTTTATGTATGAATAAGAAATACATTTTTTGACATTTACAGTTTAGAGCAGGCTGACTGGGAGTAGAGTTCTGTTCAAAAATATATCATAACATTTTAATATGTTAAAAAATGAGATGCCTCACAGAAATAGGTACACAGCTATATTTCACCTGATGATAATTTTAAACATCTTTTTTTCCTCCTTCGCTTGATCCATATGTTAAGGCTGACCTGTTTCTGCTCTGTTCTCTTTTTTTTATGGTGAAAAGAAGAACTGGAAAAGCAGTTGCACAAAAGAAAGCCCAGCTCTAATGCAAATGATGCCAGAAAACATTATGTCTATATTTATCCAGATGTAAGACATCTGGATAAAAATGTAAGAATGCAACGTATGGAGGCAGTTTGTATGTATGTGTGTGTGGTCCCGTATCAACACAGAAATGTCTTCTATGTTCATGATGCCGCAATATGGCAAAAATGAGAAAAAAGTCCCTACTCTGAAAGAGTTTAGATTTTACTCCAGTCTCTCACCTGTAAATAGAAAAGCAGATACAATATAATTTGAGAAGAAACTAGGAAGATCAGGATAGATTTCCCATAGAAGGATACTTTTAAGCAGAAGGAGGTTAAGTATTGAAAGAAGTTAAGGAGTTCTCAGAGAGGTGAAAAAATGGATTTAGATGTTAAGGAGTAGCTTACCCAAAAGCACATGCAGGAGAGGGTAGATGGAGTTCAAGAAGGCCAGTTTGCCTAGAAGGTAGTCTGGGTAGCCTGTGCAAAGGTTATCATTGAGAAATGAATCTGGAACAGTGGGCAAGAGCCAAATTATAAGGGATTTAAAATGCCAACCTGAAGAGTTTCTGTTTTGGAGTAGAGGCAAAAAGGGAACCATTGCAAGGTCTTT
Source organism: Gracilinanus agilis (assembly GCF_016433145.1). NCBI lineage: Eukaryota > Metazoa > Chordata > Mammalia > Didelphimorphia > Didelphidae > Gracilinanus > Gracilinanus agilis. Next base: position 103,972,934 of record NC_058135.1, read on the forward strand.
AGCTAGAGTGGGGCATAATTCAATCTGAGATTAAGCAAGATTGCCTTAGCAACTGTCATTCTTGATGTCTTCAGGCAAAGGCTAGGTGTGCATTTATTGGAGATGTTATTGAGGGGATCCCATTCATTCAGAATCAGACCCCAAACCTATAACAGTTTTAGAATGCATTTATTAGGTCATTTGGCGGAGGACAGTGTGCTGTCAAAGCATGTAACTCCTTCTCCCTACGTCTCTGTGAGGTTGGCATTGTATAGGGTTCAAACAAGGGGACTGTGGAACTCCATGTGGGCAGTTTGCTTGAGACGTATATGAGTCCCAAAGTAGAAATGTTCAGTAAAATTTGGGTGAAGCCAAAAACAAGACCTGGGTGAGTGGACCTGCATCCAGGACCTGGGAGGACCCAAAACATCTCTTGTAGCCATCTCCAGCATTCCTGAGGTCAGTGTGACATTCTAGGTCTAAGTAATCTTTATTATATGAAACTAGACTTAAAATAATATAATTAGTAAGGTTTTAATGTAATATTCTCTTACAATTCCTATTGAAGCAGACATGAATCTCATTCCACATATATATATCTTTATATAATATAAATATGAATGTATATAAATTTTAACCTTTACTTTCTAACTTAGTAACAACTCTAAGACAGATAAAGGAAGGGCTAGGCAAATGGGGTTAAGTGATTTGATTATGGTCATATAGCTAGGAAGTGTTTGATATCAAATTTGAACCCAGGACCTCCCAACTTTAGACCTGATGCTCTATTCACTGTGCCACCTAGCTGCCCATTGGAATCTCATTTTATATTATGATAACATATCTGACTGATTTTGTACATAAATCTCAAATCCTGGCCTTAGATCTCTACATATGATGTGACCTTGGGGAAGTCAGTTAACTTCTTCCAACCTCCTTTTTGTCATCTGAAAAATGGGATTTAGGTGGCAAGTTTATTGTGAGGATTAAATGAGATACTATATGCAAAGTGCTTTGCAAACTTTAAAGCAATATGTAAATGCAAGCTGTTATTATTTCTTAACTCCCTTTCCTGACTTGTAGAAAGCACTAGGCAGATGGTTTCCTGTCTTGCTGCCTTGGTTTCCCATTTGATGGAGAGAATTATAAAATATCCAGAGTCAGAAAGGAACTCATCAATAATCTATCTAGTCTTTAGTCCTTTTTTTACAAGTGAAGAAACTGAGTTCTCCATTGAAGTGAATTGACTTATCCAAGGTCATGTCAAAAAAGACATTTCTGTAGAATAAAGATTTCTTTAGGTATGAGGGTATTTTCGTTTTTTCTTTATATTTTCAGTTCTTCACAAAGAACCTGGTACATAATAAATGTTTAATAAATGCTTGTTGAATCAGATTCGACTTGGAAATACAAATATGTTTCACTTTCTTTTAGAAGATTCTATAAGAATTAGTCAAGCAGCTCTGAAGCAGGTACCTCCTGGGGGAAACCAAAGGAAATTATTTCATTCAAAGCACTATTATTACAACCTGACTTTCTTCTTAGGCTACCTAATCTGGAGTATTTAATTCGTCTCTTTTGATTTAGAGAGTGGTAAGAAATAATCTATAAAAATTGTGCTGGTGGAAAAAAAAGTTAATAGAAATTTTAATAAAACCAAAGCCTTAGTTAGGTCTTGGCAGTCATTTAGAAATCTTTTCATGTAAATCAGATTTAATATACTGTGGAATCTGTTCTTTAATAAAAAAAGTAAAATGAAGATGATGATGGATTTTCCTGACTTTTACCTGGAGACTAATTTATAAAAAGGAAAATGACTTTTAGATTTGACAGAAAGGGAGAGAGATCTTGTGCTCTCTTAACGATGGGAGCTTAGCCAAAGGAACCATCTTCTAGTTGAAAAATTCTCCATTGCCTTTTTAAGTGGAAATGAAATGTGAATCAAACACTCAATGAGATGTTTGAAGAGTGTTAGACTTGAAAAATGGCCAATCCTTTGCCCATGAACTTATCAAATCCAGGGTGATGGAAAAAGCTTCTGCATTGCCACTGAATTATGAATTATGTTTATCTTTGCCCTTTAACCCACCAGCTTCTTGTACACAAAGTAAAATAACTATTAAATGGGTGGACCCATCTATCGATGGATTCATTTGATTCAATGAGGATTGTGGACAGTGAAAAATGTTAAAGAAGAAGTCATGGGTAAAGTGGCTTTTTACTTTGTCTATAATTTGACCAAGTGTGAAGGTTAAAATCTTGTTCCATGCCTGATAGTAAATCAGTGATGGCGAATTCTCTCCTTTAATCTGTCACTTTACTGGACAAGGTAGTGGTGGGAAAATATTCTGATGTCATTTTTTTTTAGTTTTTAACCTTTAATCTAACATTTTAGAAAGCTGAGTGGTCAATTGAGAGATTAAGCAATTTAATCTGGATTACACAGCTAGATATATATTTGATCTTCCAAGGTTCAAGGCTGGCTCTTTGTCCTTTCTGCCACCTATCATTTAATTTTCAATGGAGTCAATTACTTATATCATTTTATGTGGGAGACTGTATTGTGTAGTGAATAGAGAAGTAGCCTCAGAGCTAGGAAGACTTGGTTTCAAAACCTTCTCCTGACACATACTGTCCATGTGACCCTGGACAAGACATTTAAACTTTTAGTACCCAAAGCAATTCTCCGTGGCTATAATTTACCGAACAATGCCTATATGCATTAGTAGTAGATATAATTTCCTTCCTGGGACCCAATAATGTCAGTGATCTTTTTAAAATAATTGATTTGAACCTTGCAACAAACTTATGAGATCAAATGAAAATATATTTTTCATTAAAGTGCTTAGTATAGAGCCTAGAACATAGAGAACCATTAATTAATATTTGTTTCCTTTTTCCCTTCTCTAACACCCCCTGGAAAGTATTGCAAGTAGTGTTATGCCCCATTTTCCAATGAATTCCTGTTAGAAACAGAGGTGGTGTATGATTTGCTCATGGTCACACTAGCTATAACAAGTGTTAGATGAGATATCTATCTGGCCCCAAATCTTGAATGCTGTATCCTATGCTATCCTTCCTTATAGGTTCATAGAATCCTTTATTCAGAGGTGGAAGGAATTTTAGAGATCTTTGGTCCTCCTGCCTCCTCATTTTACAGATGAGGAAACTTCACAAGAAAAGGACTTCTGTACCAGCAGCAATGCAATGACCCAGGACAGTTCTGAGGAATTTATGGAAAAGACGCTACCCACATCCAGAGGAAGAACTGCAGGAGAGGAAACATAGAAGAAAAGCAATTGCTTGAACACATGGGTTGAGGCAGACATGATTGGGGATGTAGACTCGAAACTACCACACCAATGCAACTATCAACAATTTGGAAATAGGTCTTAATCGATGACACATGTTAAAACCAGTGGAAATGTGCATTGGCTATTGGGGCGGGAAGTCAGGGAGTGAAGGGGAAAGTAGGAGCATGAATTATGTAACCATGTTAACTTTTCTAAAAAATAAAAATTATTAAATGAAAAAAAAAAAGAAAAGTGAAATACTTTATCCAGCATCACCAAGGTAATATGAGGCAGAGCTGTGATTTGAACTCATCTGTTGATTACAAAACTCTTTCTGCTACTGCATACTGTGAAAATCAAACAATGAATTGTCTCTTAGTGAAAATACAGCTCTGATGTGAATCAGTCCAAATATTTTGGAAATCAATTTGAAATTATTCAAATAAAATGACTAACATGTCTATACCCTTCAACTCAGAAATTCCAGCATTAGGTGTATACCCTACGCAACTCGTTGACTAGAAAATAATATCTACTCAAAAATTTTTATAGCAGCACTTTTTATGTTAACAAAGAACTGGAAATAAAGTAGATGCTCTTCAATTAGGGAATGGCTAAACAAATTGTGATATATGAATGTCATGGAATATTGCTATGCTGTGAGAAACAATGTACATGATGGATACAGAGAAGTCTGGAAAAATTTACAGGTTATGATGCAGAATGAAGTAAGTAGAGCAAAGAAAACAGTATATATAATAATTACAGTGTTGTAAATGGAAAAAAACAAACAACAATAACTAAAAAATAATCACAAGTGACTTGCTGAAAACAACAAACAAGCATGACCTTAAAGAAGAAATATGGGAAGAAACACCCACCCACCCCCACTCCTTTGTAGAGAGGGGAGGTCTCTTAGTATAAAACATTGCATATATTTTCAGACTTTTTCAATGTATTATTCAGATTTGTTGATTTTTCTTTTAAAATATTTTTAGTTATGTTAAAAGGAAAATTTTATGTTTTGGCCTTTACCCTATTTAAAGAGGCAAAATTCAGGAAGAGAAAGTTAAAAATGGAGTTTATTAAAATATCCCTGGAAAAAAGCATTGGTGGGCTGGCTGCTGGCCTGACCAGGTATTCAAACCAACACTGCTTTTATGGACCAGGAGTGTCTTCCATATAAAAGCTGTGTATTTTGATTGGTTCACACAACTGTGAAGTAGGATTAGTGCCATCTCAGCTCCTTCCTAAGTGTTTGGTTTGTCCATATTTCAAATAAGAAAATAGATTAATGAGCATGCGTGGCTGCTGGTACCACTTACTCATTAAAAAATGGAATTAGAACTAAGGAGATATTATTAGAACAAATGTGGAGCTCTCCCCTACAGGACTACCCTCCCCTGTGGTTGGGCTGCAGTAGCCAAAGTCAAGCAAGATTAAAATATGGGTTCACTGCACTCTACTTTAGTGACTGATTTTATACAATATTCTCCCTTTGGTGCTAACTATCTTCATTGTACAGCACAAGAATCAGATTTATTTTCTTCCTTTGTTCTCATTTGCATTATCCCAATCTCTGCTGCTCATGCCAAATGAATCTGAGTAAGCATCAGTGGCTATAAACTAGAGGACTTAAAAAAATTTATAAGAAACAAGTCTTCTGTGGCCATGAGTACTATAATCATTATCCCATGTTTCCTTCAATGTCATAAAAGTTAAAGAAACTTAGTTAAGCTGAGTCATAACTTTATATATACTTTAAGGAGAGAAACCACATTAAATAGACTCTATAGGTAACCTAATTTCGGTTACAAATTAAAACACTCAGAGGGCTCACCATATACTGATTTGAGAGGGAGAGATTTACATATCACTAAGATCTTGGAGAAAACTCAGGAAATATAAACACCATAAAAAAGTCCAAATTAATGCAATAATAATCATCAAAATTAAATAGCATCATCTTCTTGTAACCTGCTAACACAATCCTAATATTCACTTAATAATAAACAGCATAAAAAGTCTAAATTAATGCAATAATAATCATGAAAATTAAAAAGCATCACCTGCTAACATAATCTTAATATTCACACACTTTATTTTGTGTCCCTGATGTCCCATAGAGTCTGGTCCCTGGAAACATCTTCTCTTGGACATTCTGTAATAGGATTCATCCTCAGGGCAGTTCTGATGAATGCTTCTCCTAGTAGATCCACTTCTCTGTTTCCAGGTCACTTTCAGAAATTCCTAGGTAATTCTGGTAAAATCTGTCAGCAATGAGACTCAGTACAACTTAGTACCACCTCCTGAATCTACTTTTCCTGTAACTAATTTATATGATGAAAACTAAATCAAATCTCATGGATCTAACTTAATTAACAACAGGGTTATAAGAAGAACACAAATTAGGAATCCATAATTCACCTGAGACTTCAGGGAAATTTTTTTTTATATACCACTTGCTTTTTCTATCTTTAAACTCTGTACCCGATATGTACAGTGTCACTAAGATACTGAAGGAAAACTCTTAAAAAAGGAATTTGTTAGGACCTGACTTTTAAAATGAACACTTCTGTTTCTTAGTATTGTCTGACAAGAACTTCAAAACAAGAAAAAAAGAGGTATGATTAAGAATTCTTCATAATTATTATTGCAATTTTATGTGTAAAAACCTTAATCCCATTTTGAGAACTTAATACTAAGACACTCTCAACCCTATCTTTCCCATTAGATACATTTGGAATTCAATAGGATATATATATATATATATCCTAGTTCTTAGATTTTTAATAGTTTAATCTTGTTTCTTTCCCAAAGTTTACTACTCCATTAAATTAAAAAAATTAAACTTTTATATACTGGTCTTATCTTCCCTCTTGAAGTTATTTTATTGTCCTAATATCTTGAAGAAATGATATACTTAAAGGACTTAATCGTATATATAAATATGTAACTGTGAGTAAAAAGATAATGAGCCTAAGAATTATTCTGCCTAGTTATGTAGGATATGGAGTTGACCACAATCTAGATTACAAATAATGGGATCTTTTATACTTGCATCCTATTATAGTATCTCAGACATTTTGGTATCAACATATTAGTCAATAGACTTAATATTGCAGTGACAAAACTTCTACTGTTCACCTGTCTTGTTAATAGAAATTTATTATGAAAGGAAAAGGAGGGACATGGCTATGACAATATCAAGATGGTTTCTTCAAGGGCACAGATCAATCTGACATAACTACAACAGGGGAAAAACTCCTTAGCTCTGTGTGAATCCAAACAAAAGTCATAGTTAACAGCCAGTCACAGGAATGTTCCTCATTATTCAGATGATATCATAGCTAGGCTCAGAATTAACCAGATTGGAAAAATTTCCTTTTCAGAAAGTAAATAGCATAATGGGAAACTGAGCCAGGAGGATTCTACTTTTGCTTGTGCAAGATTGCCGTCTCAGTTTTTCCTAGGTACAAATATCCACCTTTATAAATTCTGAGACTGCACTCCCTTTGGGGAACACATGCCATTCTTCTTGAATGGTGGGCTATTGGCTTCATGAAAATTCAGACAACTGTACCTGAAATCAAAACTTAGAACAATATCACATTTGAGTTCCAAGAGATTTTACCTCAAATAGAAAAATTTCACTAATTATAACTTAGGGCTAGGTTATCATCATTTTCCTCATGTTTCAATAACATTTAACAATGAACACACAAGGATATTTTATTTATCCTTAATTTATAAATTAAAAATAGTCACATTTTAGAGTTTCACACATACAATGAACAATTCACTCAAAATTATATTTCAGTTAAGACTCCAGGAAAATTTTGGTCACTTTAGCCTCTAATTTGTATCGTCTATTAATTCTGCAGACAAAACCGAAATCTTTGAATCTAAGGTCTATTGTACCAAAGTGGCTTAAAGCTATAATATGAATACACACTAAGTATTAACAGATATGGTTTCAAAACACGTATAAGTAATGGTCAAATAATCTCAGATGAAACTCATTCTTTACTATATTATTACTTTAAAATAAATGTATTCCACTAAAAGTTTAACAGATTTCAAACATTTCTACCACATTCTTTTCACAGTTACATGGGAAAGCTCTTTGGCAGGAAAGAGGGTAATGGATATTGAAAGAAATTCTGATAATTTAACAAACAAAAGATTATTAAAATTTATTTTAAAATGATTATATACCTTATCATGTCAGACTCTTGGTGACCCCATTTAGGATTTTTTTTTGGTAAAGATACTGTAGTGGTTTACCAATTCCTTTTTATCTAACAGATGAGGAAACTGAGTCAAACAGGGTTAAGTGATTTGTCCAGGGTCACACAGCTAGTAAGTATCTGAGCCTAGATTTCAACTCAGTCTTCCTGACTCTAGGACCAACTCTAACCACTGCATCACCTAAGTGCAATATACTAGCCAAACAGATTTTGAAAACTAGTTTCTAGGCATTTAAATAGATACAGCCCTTGAGATGGAGGTAAAAAACCAGGTTCCCTTGAGGATAATCATGAAAGGACACAAGCTTACTTTCTTGGGTAGTTTTGTTTTAGATGCAGTAATATTTTATCTCAAGAGATTGTGTGTGTGTGTGTGTGTGTGTGTGTGTGTGTGTGTGCGTGTTGAGTGTGTGTATGCATCTATTACTGGAATCAGTAAGAAATAAAGGTCCATTTCACCAATACTGTAAAAGCCACCTGGTCACATTATTCACACTTAGCTCAAATGAGAAGTTCATTATAACCAGCAAAGCTTAGAAAGATATCCGGGTCCCGATTGAGTTTGCCCTTCCATGAAATAAATCATTCATGAATGCACAAGGTTATATCCTTGCCTTTTCTCTATCCACCTATTTAGTTCAGGCTTTATAAGAATCTTCATTGCCAACTCGTGCTGCCCATCCACTTATTTAACAATTGAAACCCAAAGTCCTGAGATCAGCAGTTTCCTCAGAGCCCCTGACAGTGATGAAGTTCTCCCTTTCTTCATTAACTATGAATTCACTCAAAGCTCAACCTTTTCCTTTTTAAATCATAATTTGTATAGGACTTTGCTTATATTCCTTAATAAATCATCTTTTCCCTCAAACAACTCCACATTTACCTCACAATTGGCTCAGGATGACTTCTAACAGAAATATCTTTTGGCTTCCCCCCTCCCCCCCTTAGATTTCTTCTTCCTTTTCAGCCATCTGAAAATGGAGTTCACTCTTTGTGCTGGCTGTTTGGGTGTAAAACTGTTTTTTCTTGGACTGCTCCTGGTTCTGATGGCCCTTCTCCGCTCATGAGCCTCATCGATTCTTCTGATTTTATCTCACATTGCCCCTTTGCTTTTGCCAAAGGTAGCCTCTAACCAAGGGTCATCCTGGTAAAAAAATGCTACATATGTTTTAAAATTTTATTTGAATTATTAACATTTTCTTCATCACTTTCTTAAGTCTAGAAACAATCAACAAAACAATAAAGGCCAGTTTGTAGCACTGGCTAGTATCTGAATTAAGCTACAGCAAAGTTTGAACAACTTAGACACTAAGAGCTAATTTAAACAATTAAATTAAAAAATTAAAAATAAAAAAGCTAATTAAGTAACTTAGTGGCTTTAGGTATTGTTGTGAGGAAGTTTACTTAATTATTATAGACCATTGTGCAGGAGTTGGAAACAATCAGAGCCAACCCGGGGCAGCAATGCCAAATAGCTGAGAACCAACACAGACGTCATTCAGTTCCCTCATCTGTAAAATGAAAGAGGTTAGATTAGATGACCTCTGAGCTTCTTCTATATTTAGCTTTGTTATCTTAAGTTCATCTTTGTCATCCTTTACATCCCTTTATTTTATAGATGAGAAAACTGAGGATGAGAGAGATTTGTTGAGTTGCCCAGGGTTGCAAAGTTATTGTTCATCAATAGTCAACAAAAACGTTTTAAGGGCTTACTGGATATGCCAGGTCTTTTGCCAAAAGTGGGCTTTGAGTCAAATCTTAAAAGAGTTCAGGAAAGCCAACAGAAAGAGTTGAGTAAGGAGAGCATTCTGTACCTTGTGTCATTGAATATTTCAGCAACATTAGGCACATAACCATGTAATCATAAATAGCAAATTCCCTCACTGAACCTCCTTCCTTACCAAAGAGTCAATCTGGTCGTGGTGACCCTTACAGCTTGGATACTCTTATCTGGACTTCTTAGGTCAGCCTAAATCGGATCTAGAGTTAGATGTAGGAACCCTGAAATACTTATCAGATATAGACATAGAAGATTCTAATTTGAGCTGGGGAAGACATTCTCCTGGGGCCAAATAGGAAGGATAGTTGCCTCAAATGCCTTCATAGCATATGGGCATATTAGGAATTAAAGGATTTGGTTTCTGTTTTTTTCTGCTATTTTTTATTTATGTAACCTTGAGAAAATTATTTAATCCCTTTTGACCTTAAGTTTTTTTTCTTAATAAAATGAGAAGAGTACATTGGATAATCTCTGAGGTCCCTTCTAGTCCAGAACAGTGAGCCTCTGTTGAGATCTTCCTAAACTTTTGTCAGCCACCAGCTACACCTTTGTGACATTTATGTTATAACAATTTACTCTGAAATTTATATATTCCTGTTTGTAGATATCTTCTCTACTCCTCTAGGATGTAAGGTCCAGGATATATGTTCATTTTCCCTTGGGATCCCCAGAATTTAATGCCCTATCTGTAAAAGTAGGATCTTAATAAATTTTGATGGATTAATTAGTCCTCTCAAAAAGATGCAATTTGATGGAGCTTTTTAAGCCAGCTAAGTGTTGTAGCATGGAGTCTGATGCTTTTGTAGTAAGGAAGATTTGAATTCAAATCTAGCCTCCATTTTCTCATCTTTAAAAAGGCAGAAGTGGGGGGGGGAGCACTTACCTCTCAATGATGCTGTGTTTCAAATGAGAAAAATATTTGTAAAGCTCTTAGTACTGTGGTTGGCAGATACTACCTACTATATAAATGCTTGTTTTCTCCCTTTCTCTTTCCCTTCCTCCTTCCTTCACTTCTTTCTTCCTTTTTTCCCTTCTTCTGATCTTTCCTTTCTCCCTTCCTCCCTTCAAAAGCATCTAATACAGTGCTACTATTTTATTCAAACATCACAAGTAGTTCCCTGTTGCTTACCACATCAAGTTGAAACTCCTTTGGTTGATTTTCATGGCCCTCCACCATCTAGTGCTCTCCTACATTTCTCCAATCTTATCTCACATTGTCCTCTAGCCATATATTCTATGGTTCAGGTAAATCGAATTATTGTTAGTTCTCCCAAGGGGCCATGGACTCTCCCACACTAGATGCCATATTTAGAATACCTTTTTCTTCCATTTTCACTTGCCTTTAAAGGTCATCAAATTCCATCTCTTTGTAAATTTTAGGATCATAGATTTAGAATTGGAAGAAACTTAGAGGTTATCTAGTCTAATCCTTTCGTTTTTAGGGCAAAGAAATGGAGTTCCAGTTAGGCTAATTGACTTTCCCATGGTGACATAGGCAGTAAATTGTAGAATTGTGCTTTGAACCCTGATGTGTTGACTCTAGCTACAAATCTGTTGTCCAATTCTCCTCCAACCCACCCCTATTGCTTGGTAAATGGTTTTCTCTGAGGTGTACCTATAACATTCTATCTCATGCATTTAACATGTGGGCTTCTAAGTTATAGATATCTAGATGGTTGTTATAGTATTTTACTAGATAATAAGCTCCCCAAGGACAGGGCTGTTACCAAAGGTGAATTCTGTATGTCCTCCAGGCTTTGCCCAGAAGTGGTATTTAATCAGTTTTTGCTGATTTGGGTGTTGCTATTGGTCTTCCCTTCCTTCACTCCTCTTCTCTGTTGATTTGATAGTCTGTCCATCTAGTCTAGTGCCTTTTCTCAGTGTGTATCTGACACAGCTTCTATTCTGTAAGGAGCTGAGAGTAAGAGAAAAAGGGAAAATTCCTTCTTCTTGCTGCCATTGACACCCAGACTAGGGTTTGTCCTGTTCCTTCTCCATCTGAAAAGTGGGGGGATGAGGAGGAATATTATTTATCTCTTTCACAGGGGCGGTGTGACAATTTGTCCACAGAATGCTCTGATACCTTGGATAAAAAGCTCTTTGGAAAGCCAGAGTACATTTTTTTTCCCCTTAAGGAAAAATAGAAAGAAGTCATCTGTTGCTAGGGAAACCGCAACCTTTGACTATGCTTATTTAGAGAAGAGATATTCAAGACTCCTCCTTGTAGTCAACAGAGGTTGTGTTTTGTGTTGTGAGGGGAAAATAGCACCCCTCTCCCAACCTACCATTTCCCCTCCCACTTTTATCCCGAAGAGATATGTTTTTATAATCATGTACATGTTATTAAAATGAGTTTTTGAGAATAATTTATTCTCAGGGGAGTTAATTCTCCAATTTGCTCCTTCTTCAGCATTTGTCTTGTTTCTCTTTGAAACTTCCTTTGAAATCAGCAAGGTCTTTAGGAATGGGCAAGACATATGAAGCTGAGAAGAGAGGAGAAAGTGAATCTCCACCTTTGGCTGTGTCAAGCAGTTTGGACTTTATTGAGAAACTGGGCCTGGGGGTGCTGGAAACAAGTTGAATTTTCTTGGTATATAGTAAGAGATTAATAAATACTTTTTGATTTTTTTCATTAGGGAACTAACATTGATACGATCCCCAGCAATAGTACAGTTCTTGACACCTACAAAGTGCTTAATAAATTCTTTATTGACTGACTGATTGTGAGAAAAGTACTTAGTAAACCTGGAGGAATTTTTAAAAAGTGAATTATTCTTATAATTTAAAAAATAATTGTATATTTCAAATTTACTTCCTCCCTTCCCCCTCCCCTACATTTTGAGAAGGCAAAAACTTGTTACACATATAAAGTCATGCAAAACATATTTCTGCATTAGCAATATTCTTAAAAAAAAGAAAGAGGAAGGGAAAAATGCTTCAATTTGTACTCAGAGAGGTGTATAGTATTTTACAAATCGGTTATTTGGAATTATTGTAGTTAATATATTGATTAAAATAGTTGTTTTTCATAGCTGATCATCTTTACCATATTGTTATTACTGTATATGATGTTCCAGTTCTGTACATTTTTCTTTTCATCCATTTATGTCTTCCTAATTTTTTAAACCATCCCTTTATCATTTCTAATAGCACATTAATATTCTATCACATTCATATATCATAACTTATTCAGCTCTTTCCCAGCTTATAGTCATCCCCTCCATTTCTGATCTTTGCCACCACAAAAGAGCTGCTATAAAAATTTTGGTATATATGGATCCTTTTTACTTTGATCTTTTTGGGGGTGTAGACTGAGCAGTGGTATTGCTGAGTCAAAGCATACACACCAACTTGTAGCTTTTGGGATATAATCACAAATTGCTCTCCAGAATAACTGAATAAGTTTACAAATTCACCAAATTCATCATTAGTACACTTATTTTCCTGTATCCTCTCCTGTATTTGTAATTTTTTTACTGTTATCTTGTTCAATCTAATAAATGTGAGGTGGTTCCTCGGAGTTGTTTAAATTTGTATTTCCCTTAATAATGGTGTTAGAGCATTTAAAATATAATTATTGATAGTTTTCATTAATTTCCTCTGGAAACTGCCTGTTAACATCCCTTGGCCATTTTTCATTTGGGGGAATATTTTTTATTCTAATGAATTTGGTTTATCTCCTTACATATTTGAGAACTGAGTCCTTTATCTGGGAAATTTGCTACAAAGATCTCCCCTTACATTTCTTATTTTTCTTCAAATCATAAGCACATCAATTTTGTTTCTGTAAAAACTTTAAAAATTTTATGTAATAAAATTATCCATTTAGCTCCCGTGAATCTCTAGCGCTCTTGTTTTGTCATGTCTGCTTCCCCATCGATGGATCTGCCAGGAAATTTCTTCCAACCTCCACTAAATGACTTATGATATCACACTTTATTTATATTCATGCACTATTTTGAACTTATGTTGGCATACAAGGTAAGATGGTGGTCTATGCCTAATTTCTTTTTGAACCTTTACCTTCTGTCTTTGTAACAATTCTAAAACTTAAATGTGGCAAGGCTAAGCAGCTGGAGATGAGTGATTGGCCCAGGATCACACAGTTAGGGAGTGTGATTTGAATCCAGGTCCTCCGGACTCCATGCCTGGGTTTCTATACCCAGTGCTACCAGCTGGCCTTATGCTGAATTTATACTTATTTTAATTCTCATTATTTGAATGAGAACTATGATTCCGTTATTTAAGGTACTCTCAATGAGGAAACTCCTTCTATCAATGCAGATTAGCATGAACAGTACAATTTATCACTCTGGAGACTTGTTTAGGGAGTCTTGTAACCTTTCAATGTCCCCAAGCAAGTCTCTATATTTCATTTCTTTTCGTTTCTCTCTTTATCTTTTTCCTTTCCCTTCCCTTCCCTTCCC
>NC_058135.1:103987062-104017454 GCF_016433145.1 Gracilinanus agilis
TTTCCTTTCCTTTCCTTTCCTTTCCTTTCCTTTCCTTTCCTTTCCTTTCCTTTCCTTTCCTTTCCTTTCCTTTCCTTTCCTTTCCTTTCCTTTCCTTTCCTTTCCTTTCTTTTCCTTTAAATTGGGAGGATGTTGCCCTTCTCCAGTTAGGTAGTTTCTCTTCCATTCTGTATGATCTTTTGGTAGCTCCACATTTTAAGTATGCCACTTTTTACAATACCTAAAGATGTAATTCATTTGAATGAGGTGAATTTACTCAATCAAATGCAGTTAAGTTCCCTCTTATTATTTCAATATTTGGGGGGCAGCTGGGTAACTCAGTGGATTGAGAGCCAGGCCTAGAGACAGGAGGTCCTAGGTTCAAATCGGGCCTCAGACACTTCCCAGCTGTGTGACCCTGGGCAAGTCACTTGACCCCCATTGTCCACCCTTACCACTCTTCCACCAAGGAACCAATACACAGAAGTTAAGGGCTTAAAAATTATTTCAATACTTAGCTTAAATTTCAAGAGCCTGATATTCATTTTTTTCCTTATTATTTCCAATGCAAAGTTCGTTTCCTGGGCAGATATAGTAGAAACAAAAGAAGCATCAAATGAATCTTCTCTCTTGTCATTTGTCATCATATTATCAACTCCACATAGTGGCCCTAACTCTCTTTTGATTATCTTCTTTCCTTAAAGATAAACAATAAGTCATTTTCTGTTGTCCTTGGCTTTCTTCATCATCTTCAGCTCATCCTGAGCTTTAGAAATACTGACATAATTTTTTTAGGCTCATGCCACAATCTTAAATTAATCATGTTACCTGGAGTTGCTTTCATCTCCTGTGCATATATTTTAAAAATCTAGGTTGGCAAGTTCGTTGTGTAGCAACTCCAGCTTCTTAACATAATGCCAATTTCTTTCTCATTGAAATTTTTTACTTTTGTATCTTCAGAATTTCATTCTTCATTTTTTCCTATCTTTCATGCTGGCTTCTCCAGTAGAATTTTTGTCCCAGGGATCCTACTCATGTTTCCTCTGAATTCTTTGCAACCTGCTTTCTCCAAATCCAAGATGCTTGTCAGATGATATTTATCTTTGCTCCTATTAAGTCTGCCACTTCCCTAGTATGCAAAAATTGTTTCATTTTGACTTTGTATTCTTAGTGCCTGGTACATAGTAGGTATTTAATAAATACTCATATTCTTTTTCTACTTCAAAATCCAATTCTTTCAAAATCCAAGACTTTTCTACTTCAAGATCCAGTTCTTCCTTGTTAGTGAGAACCATGTTCAAGAGAGAATTTCATCTTGCTAATTCCTCTTCCTTTGTATGAATTAGAGATGAATCATTAAAACAAATCAAGAAGGCATATGCTATTTTGCTTTTATCAAAGAGAGAGAGAGAGAGAGAGAGAGAGAGAGAGACAGACAGACAGACAGACAGACAGACAGACAGACAGACAGACAGACAGACAAACTCAGACACAGACACAGAGGCTGAGAGACAGAGAGACAGAGAGACAGATAGGGAGAGTGAGAGAAACACAGAGGGGAAAAGAGGAATGAATGGAGGGAAGAAGAGAGAAGGAGATAGAGGAGAGAGACAGAGACCAATACACAGAGAAGAGGGGAGAAAAAGAAAGGGAAGAGAGATGATTTGGAAAGAGAGCAAATAACTTGATAATTTTCCTTTGCTACTATATCCTCCCTATGTTCTGACTTGCTATCTATTTCCCAATCTCATCTTTTTCTTTTTTCTCTAGTCTGTCATTTACTCTAATGACAAAAATCTTATCTATTTTCTTTATACTGGCAAATGGGGGCCATTGTATTGTCTTTTATTCTTAACTACTTTTTTTTTTTGTTGAGAGAGGTCAATTTTGAGAGAGGAAATATTTCTAGTAGTGTTTGTAAGTTAAAGCTAAAGGAAAAGACATAAATGTAATTCTAAAATGATTCTACACTCATTAAAAATAGTGCTGATACCCAAATGAAATCTTGACCACTCTCTTTCTCCTAACTAAATCTGAGTCTAAGTCACTGTCCATTTGCTATGCTTATCTGTATGTATTTACTAATGAATATATGTACTAATTCAATGGCCTGCTCTTCTAAATTTCTTCTTTTACTGCGTAAATTGTATTTCTCACAAAATAAACAGAAAAAAAAAATAAAATGCTCAGGGCGTATAAGGGTAGGGGGAAAAGTGGGACAAAAATGAACATATGGAAGTGATTAGCTGATGGAGGTATAGGTATACCTAGGTTTTATCTCAGATATAACTGGATCTCAGTCACTACAGGAAGCAATGGATGATGGTCGATAGACAACAGCAAAAGATTGGAAACCATTGCGGCATTTCACCGAAGCTGTCCTAGGATACGGCACAGTTGGATCTTTAAAAACAAGTTCTTATTAGTATTGTTTGTTTCTTACATCATAGTTATCCCCAAACTCCTTCCTCTCTTTCAGAGAGACATCTGAAATAGCAATTTTTTTTGAGGGGGAAAGAAAAAACAGTCCAATTGATTAATACATTGGAAAAAGTCTGAAAGTATATGCAATGTATAACACTTTCTTCTAATTTCATTTTGTTTTTTATGTTGTTATTTTTTCCTAGCTACTTGATGCTCTGACTGCACAAAACAGTGATGCAGATATGTTGTGATATCAGTAATCAGAGGTTTTTTATATATTAAGATGTGACGAATTCCATTTTGGAGGTAAATTGTTCAGTCATATTGCAGCTGTGTCAAGCACTTTCAGACTTTCTCTTTGAAGAAAGCTTTGAGATATATTGAATTCTTAGTGATTTATAAACCTCTTGTCTTTAACTTCTTAAAACTGAACCTTATTTTCCAACTTGAAATTTTGCCATTATCTCTTATACCCACTTCTGAATTGATGTCAGTGAACAACAAAGGTTATCCTGTTGTTTGGGAGGATTTGTCAAGTCCATGGTAAAATTTCTATATCTCATCATTCTGGGCATCAGGTAATATGTACATAAACTTTAGTT
This sequence comes from Gracilinanus agilis, assembly GCF_016433145.1. NCBI lineage: Eukaryota > Metazoa > Chordata > Mammalia > Didelphimorphia > Didelphidae > Gracilinanus > Gracilinanus agilis. Next base: position 103,990,068 of record NC_058135.1, read on the forward strand.
GTGCTCCTTTTGCTTGTCCTAATCATGAATACTGGATCAGTGTTGTACTTAGGGTAGAGAAGAATTTAATTATAATTCTGCATCATATACTAATTAGCTGTGTGATCCTGGTCAAGTCATATAATATTTTTGCCTCAGTTTTATCTGTAAAATGCAAACAATAATTGCAATAAACTTACAGAGTTGTTATAAAGATCAAATGGAACATAAATATCTATATCTATATAATATATCTCACACCAAGATCTATAAACCTAAAGTTCTTTATCTGTTATTATCTTAATACTTCAAGATGAAATAACTAAGTTTTGTATAAATTGTCTTTGGGGAAATGATAAATTAATGCCATCATCTCTGTCTTTGACACTTCTGGGAGAACTAATAACTCATCCTTTCAGTTATCTGAAATATTCCATATTCCATGTAGTCCGTTTGACTTCTGGCTTTCATTCCCCCCCCCACAAAAATGGAACAGATGGAGTTAAATAAAACAAATTCATATGGACACCAAGTGACAAGACTTTGTGACTTCCTTCACAGCATTTGGTAGCCTGCAAGTAGGGAAAGAAAAAAAAAAAACAACAACCAAAAAACAGTGTTGGAGTGTTCTGTGGTTGAAAAGTGGTATAGCATAAATGATAAAAACAACAACAACAACAACAACAAAGGGGGCAAAGAATACAGTGGTAAAGGAGAATGCTTTTTTCGGTTTATCAATTATAGGGTCAAGATTATGACAGATGAAAAAGACCCAAAGGGAAGTGGCTAGAGAATGAGGAGCTGGAGATCATGATAAGGATAAAGAATAGGTTTTCAAGGAGTCAGACAAAGAAAGAAATGGAAGAGAAATAGATTTCGGTCAGAGGAAAAAAAATTCAGAATTTTAGTGCTATGGAGGTTGTACATTATGGGGTGATATTAATGTTTAAGATATGACCTCCTGCAGTGAAGGCAGAAGTAGTTTAGAAATGGAATATATAGGATTTGTAGAGAGGTAGAGAGAGGAGAACTTCCTGACAAGCATGCAAACATCCAAGACATTGAGAATGAGAGCAGAGGTTAGGATGGAGTTGTAGACTTTGAATCAGATACTAAAATCCTTGTAAAAGGAGGTATAGTAGCTGGTAGACTGATAAAGTAACAGCAGTATGGATACGGACAAAGTTGTGTCATTGAATGGAATGAACTTTTGGGTTTCTTCTTGCCCTAAATCATAGAATCTAATAACTGTAACTATGAGGCATGGTAGGGAACTTGACTGAAGTATCTGTTTATCCTCATGGAATCCTTGATGGTTCTTTCTGAAATTATTTTGAGAATTAAGTGGAGAAGGGAGGAAACTGAAAATGGGTAGAGCATCTTGCACTAGACCATCATTATTAGGACCATAGGACATAGATCTAGAGCTGTAAGAAGTTATCTAGTCTAATCCTTACTTCATTTTACATATGGAGAAACTGAGGCTCAGGATGGCTAAGTGACTTTTCCAAAGCCACAAAGGTAGTAAATGTCAAAGGTGAGATTTGAATTGAGCTCTGATTGCAGAGTTATTTTTTTTTTCTTCTGTACCAAGTTGCCTCACAAAGACAATAAATGATGCCTCTGCTGGCTTTGTTATTGCTGGCTAAAGATAAGAAAGCTGATGAAGACTCTGTCTTCCTGTGGAATAAATGTCAGGCCTGTAAATAGAGAGAATGTGTTCTCTCTCTTGCTGTTTTGAAAGGTCAGTCACTTCCTTGGGTAGAATGACAAAGCCTTGGGCCTTATTAGAGGGACTGGATGTGTTTTGCCCATATGCGCAGGATTGTTTTTCTCTGCATGCATATCAGAAGGTGATGTAATTTTGGCAAAAGGACCAGACAGGGATGTGATTTTATTTTTTTTTTTGCCTGACTCATCTTGATGACTTTCTCCTTTATTCAAATTCCCCTTTCATTAGTGTTTCCAAAGGAGATTTATCTCTGTGGTTTTGCCCTATTATGAGTATAAAAATTAGAAAAAAAAACTGAATATTTAAGCTGAAAGGAGCCTTAGAGCTCAGATATTCCAGTATTTTCATTTGCAGATGATGAACCCGAGGCCCAAAGAGCTGAAGCAACTTGCTAGCTATATCTTTGTTCTTGAGAACATTCTTTTTGTTACCCTAAGTATTAAAGGACACTTAAAAAAATCTTACGCTATTAAAAATTTCCCATTATCACATGATCCCTCTTGAAAAATTCTGCAGAAATCATAGGCTAATTGAATCATTTATATAGAGTTAGAAAGAATGTTTTTTTTTAAATTCAAATCCTTTAATTTATAGATGAGGAAAAAACTGAAGCCCAAGAGAATATTTTTTCCAGTAATTCAATTTATTTCATTTTCAATTCTAAATTCTTTCCTTCTCTCCTCCCTCTCCCCTCATCAATGAGAATTAAAGAACAAAACTCCTTATAAATAAATATAATCATTCAAAACAAATCTCTACACTAGCCATGCCCAAAAATAGAAAGTAAAAGAAAAAGTAGAAAATGTGGTTCAATTTTCACTCCTAGTCCACCATTCTTCTCTCTGTAGTTGAATAATATGTTTCATCTTAAGCCCTTTGGAACTGTGGTTGATCATTATATATTGTGGTATAAATTATTCTCCTGGTTCTGCTCACTTCATATTGCATCAGTTCATACAAATCTTCTCAGGTTTTTCTAAAACCATTCCCAATTGTCACCTATTCGTTACCATTTTCGCCTCCATTAAAATTCTTCTTTATATACCTATTTTATATTACATAAATTTTCCCATTCTTCTGCTCCATTCCCCTTTGACTCAGTAACTCTCTCTTTCTCATTCTTTGATTTTTTTAGTAATACATTCACTCTCATGCTCTGTGTCTAAGGAGACTTTTTCTAACTGCCCTAATAATAGTATATGTTTCATCTTCCCCTTTGGGGAATGTAAATGGTTTGACTTTATTTCCTCATGACTTCCAACTTATGTTTAACTTTTTGATGTTTCTCTTGAGTCTTGTATATCATTGTCATATTTTCTGTTAAGCTCTAGTCTTTCAATCACGAATGCCTGATACTTCTCTTTCAACAAAAATCCACTCCCAGCCCCATCCCCCTCAGTAGGATTATATACATATTTGCTAGGTAGATTCTTCTTTATTGTAATCCTGGCTTCTTTGCTTTCTGAAATATAATTCCAAGCTCTCCACTTTTTTTTTAGAAGTGGCTGCTAAATCTCATGTACTTCTAACTTTCAGTCTACAGTATTTGAATTTTTTCTTTCTGGCAAGTTTTAGTATTATTTTTTCCCCTTGACCTTGAAACTTTAGATTTTAGCTAAAATATTTCTGGGAGTTTGCATTATGAAGGTTCTCTTAGGAAGTGATTGGTGGATTCTATCTGTGTCTGCTTTATCCTCAAGTTCTCTGATGTATAGGGAAATTTTGTTTTATGATTTTTTTGAAATATGATATCTAGGATTTTTGAGGTATTTCTATAAGATATTTTATATTTTGTTGTTTTATTACCTCTTTTTTGTCTCACAGATTCATTAATTTCCATTTTTTATTCAGGAAGTTTTTGTACCTCTTTTAGTAAGCTGTTAATTGTCTTTTCATATTTCATTTTACATTGCTTTCAAATCTTTTCTAATTTTTTTCCATCTACCAGTCTCATTTGATTTCTAAAAAAAATTTTTTGCACAAAATTAACACTAACTTCTGGAAATTTTTGTTTGATTGTGCCTAATCTGCATTTTTTTTGTGGTTTTGCTTTTAGATGTTCCAAAGTCATTATCTTCTATGTAGTTTGTCTTTTCAAGTACCATAGCTCTTTATATTTGAGTTCTTTTTTTGTTTGTTTGCCCAAACTTCCAGCTAGCCTATTTCTTGATTTTTGACTTTATGTTAGTGTTGGCCTCTGCTCTTTTTGGAACCTTGTTAAGCTTGATATTCCATACATTTATCTCCTTCTGATTCCTTTATAGCTCAGTCTAGAGGCCTGTAAGTTTTTGGTGCCCCCCAAGGGCATTATCCAGAGAGGAATCTGTTCACTGATGTCCTTGCCTGAGCTTTGTAAGTTCCTGACCAAAACTTGGTTCTATTGGCTTGTAAGTAGCTGACTTTCAATAGACTTAATAAATGTAGTCCCCTGGGAGGTTCTGTAGATTTAGAGTTCTTGAAGTGCTATCTCTACTTTGGTCTTGATCTTCTGTCTGCTGAAGCCTTATGTGTGAATTTAAAGGCTAGAACCACATTGTCTCTCTTCTTCTTGGCTCAGTCCCCCTCCCAGCTACATCCTCAGGACTTGTTCCTTGTTCAGTCCTCAGCTAGTGATCCAAGTTAGTGCTCTTCTCCATCCTTGTTCTATGATACAACATTGAGATATGGACAAGTCCTGTCAAATTACACCTGTTCCTGTGCCTAGGACTAATTTGGGATCCCCCTGAGATCTGTTTCTATTTCTTGCTTTATTCCTAGGGCTCTGTTTCAGTCTCCCACTCATCTTTACTTGTGTGATAATGAGATTAAATCCGCCTTTTCCATTCTCAAACTGAATCACCAAAAATGTAAACAATTCCACTTAATTCACAAGTTGAGAGGTCTGTGACCCACCAGTGCTAGAGTGAGTGACGAATCAAAATTTACTGACTGCCTCCTGGGCAGTCCTAAGAAAAGCATCTGTTGTGATTAGATACACAAACTAAAAGGAAGGCACAGGAAGTGACACAAAAGAAGCCCTTTTAAAAGAGAGTTCAGTGAGTTCAGCTCTCTTCTTGTTTGTGTCTTGGACCTGAAGGGATTCTTTTCTTTTCTTTTTTTTTTAAACCCTTACCTTCCATCTTGGAGTCAATATTGTGTATTGGCTCCAAGGCAGAAGAACAGTAAAGGGTAGGCAATGGGGGTTAATTGACTTGCCCAGGGTCACACAGCTGGGAAGTTGCTGGCATGTTCTCTGTTCCTGGTGCAACCTTCACTTGTATATTCCAAGCCAGACCCCTACCCAATGTCTGAAAAACTGTCTGTCTATGTTTCTAACCTGTCTTGGACTGGAAAAGTGATTCACAATGACATTTTTTAAATTTTCTTGATCAGAATTTGGTCTGGCACATTTTCTAGGTTGTTGTGGAAGAAGTGTGCTAGGTTACCTAGACAAAATTTTTTCCACTCACTCTACCATCTTGACTCTATCTCAGCCCCAAAGAGTTTAAATAACTTATTCAAGGTCATTAGATAGTAATAATAATAACTAACATTTATATAGCTATTTAAGTTTTGGGAATGTCCATTATATATTATCTCTTTTGATTCTCACAAAAATCCTATATGATAGGTGTTATTAGTACCCTCATATACTAGTTAAGGACGTTGAGGCACAGAGAAATTAAATGAATTCCCTTTGATTACATGGCTAATTTGAATTCAAGTCATCTTAAACTAAATTCATTACACTATGATACTTATCCAACAAGTAGTTCAGAAATTATTTTCCTTGCATGAGAATCAAAAATGGAAGCCAAAGTTTTCAATTTATATGCATTATAGCTAAGGGAAAAATGGGTTAAGTGGTAAAAAAAAAGATTTTTTTCATTTCGCCCTATGCAGTCAAAATTTAATAAAAAACAGTGGCTTAATTTACTGGTTTGCCATTGTGGTGTGTATCATACTGAGAGGGAAATAAATAAACTGAATTTTTAATAATCATACAACCCCAATAGGATTTAAGCTCATAACCTTCCCAAATATGAAGCAGACATCTTAAACTATGTGAATCTGCCCATGGAGGAAATTTTATATGATGCTAGATAGACTATATTGAAAACAAAATGGAAATCTTCACTTCAGAAAATATTAAAAAGTGGCCCATTCTAACAAGGCAGGCATTTTACTGACCTGCTTAATTTGTAACACTGTTTACAGATTAGTCTAGTTTCCCACTTCCAAAACCATGGTACTATCTTTGCATATGAGAAAAGGAGAAGAAAGAGAACATCAGTAATCGAATCTTTTTTTTCCCCCATCCCTTCAATATATCTCAAATCCTTGGCTTCCACTATATTCCTACTGCCAATCCCCAAGTATAGGTCCTCATTACCAACTTCCTAGACCAGTGTTGGCAAACATTTTTGAGTTCCTGTGCCCAAACTGCAGCTTCAAGCTGCCTGTGAGCCACCACCCTGTGGGTGGCTAGACAGAGGGATGGGACCTGCAAAGATAATGTCCTGGGAAAAGGGGAAATGGAGTAGCTTCCCATGCTGGCCAGGCACACATGCCAATACTTCACCAACACTGACTTAGACTACTACAATAGCCTCCTGGCAGGAATTTCCTCCTTTACTTTCTAATCCTTCAATCCATTATAATTATGGTGCCTAACATTTATATTGTGTTATGGGGTTTTGCATATTTCATCTTATTTGATCCTTACCACAGCCCTGTGTTGGTTATTATCCCTATTTGACACATGACAATGCTTAAGTTGGACGAGGTTATGATTTATTCAAAGTCAAAAAATGGGAATTGCCTGGCGTAGTATTCGAGACTAGATATTCTATGCCCCAAGTCCAGTATACTAACCATTATGCTACACTGCTTCAGCTTCATACTCATGACAAGCAATTAGTCAATCTTCAAGTAGTTGTGAAGTGCCTACTATGTGCCAAGTCCTGATGATCCAAATGAAAAAAGCCCTAATAAAATTCTTTATTATAGCAATTGGTTCTGAGAAGGAGAAGGGGAGTAATATGGGAGAAATTTAGTTATTATAAAACCAAAAGATATTAATGATATTTTATTTTAGAAATAAATAAAAACCTGAACTAAAGGAGCTTACATTTTACAGGGAGACTGATCAAAGTTTATAAATAAAGGGCAGTTTGTTATCCTCTACAACATACTGCCTCTCATATACAAGGTTTAGTTATTAGCTGCTAAGAGGGAATTAGGAAAGGAGGCTTAAGCAAAGTTTCATAGATATAGAACTAGGAGGGATGTGGAAAGAGAACTACTCTTCTTAGTTAGCAGTTGAAGGAACTCAGCTACGGGGAGGGGAAGAGACTTGGTCAAGGTCACACAGACAGAAAGTTATATGGAAGGTGTTCTTTGAACTGACCTTTGAAGGAAACTAAGGACTGAAGGAGGTAGCAGAGAGGAGGTATTACATACCAAGGCATATGGGACAATTTGTACAAAGCACAGAACTAGAAAGTAGACGTTGCCTTTGCAGGACAAACAGAAAGAAAACCAAAGTAGTTCTATTGTAGAGTGTGCTAAGTGGAATAATGTATCTAAAAGCCTGGAAAGAAAAGTTTGAGCCAGGTCATGAAGGATTTTAAGTGTCAAATAGAAGAATTTGTATTTGATATTAGATGGAGAAGGGAGCTATTGAAGTTTAATGAGGAGGGAAATATTAGTAGAGTTTAGGAAACTCCTTTTGGAAATTGCATGGTGGCTGAATTTCAAATCAGAGATATATGTGGCAGAGAAAAATCAGAATGCTATTGCAATCTTTTGGGTGAGAGTTGATGGAGACATGAACAATGGTGAAATCTTGGTGAAATAAAAGTAAGAAAGAGAAGTGAGATACTGTGTAGCGAGAATTGAAAAGTCTTTGCAAATGATTGGCTAGCAAAGGTTGAGGAAGAATGAGGGGTTGAGGATGGTGCCAAGGTTGTGAATTTGGGTGCCATCAACAGAAATAGGAAAGATCAGAAAAAGGGTAGATATCGGGGGAAATGTGATGATTTATGTTTTGAACATGTTGGGTTTAAGGTTCAACCTGGCATACAGTTTGGAACATCCATCAAGCAGTGGGTAATGTACTGGAGCTCAGGGTATTCATGTTGGAAATATAAATCTGGGAGTTATGCACACGGGGATGATAATTAAACACATGGGAACTTACAAGGTAAGCAAAAAGAGAGTTTAGAGAGAAAAATAAATGGAGCACAGTCAGAGTCTTGGGGTATACCCATAGTTAAGGGTTACAACATAGAAGATATTCCAGTAAAAGAGCCTTAGAAGGAGTGGTCAGACTTCAGAACCTGGAGAGAACCGAGCATAAACCATCTTCCTTATGCATAGATCTAGTTACCAACTCACCTGCACTCCCTTCTGCCCGGCCCCAATCAAATCTTCAGGGGCTTCTAGTTCCTCCTAAACAAAATTCACACTCATTTGTTTGGTACTGTAGCCTCTCTTCAAACTGGAAAAAAACCTCATCTTTTCACTTAATCTTTTTCTACTCCCTTCTGTATACTTATCGAATGGTCTAAATGCCATGACTAGCAGTCTCTTGAATGGTCCTCAATGTATTTGCTTACCTTTCTTTTTTACTTACAGTCTTCACCATGCTGGAAAATACTCTCCCTTCATGACTAATTGCCCCCCCCTTACTACTAGCTTGTTAGAGTCTTCCTTTAAATCTGCCTTAAATTCCAATGACTCTAGGAAACTATCCTTGACTTATTTTCCCCTTTCTTCAGTAAATAATGATTTTATGATTCTTGGACCAGCTATAGTATTATTTGCAATTCATGAACATAAAACATTTATGGCTACTTATATAGAGGACATGGGTTCAAATTTCACCTTTGACACTTACTATCTGTGTGTGACCTTGGGCAAATCACTTAAGTTCTTGGTACCTCAATTTCCTTATCTGTAAAATCTAGGGATGAACCAGATGGCCTCTAAGACTCTTTTCAGAGCTGTTTATTATTTTAGCATATTATATCATCTCTATAGTACATTGTAAGCTACATGAGGACAGGGTTTATGTCTGATCTAAACTTTATATCTATACCAACACATAGCAACATGTTACTAATACAGTAGGTACTTAATAAATGCTAATGAAATTGACTTGCTATTTGAAAATCTAATTAATTAACCTTAGAATCTGAGGAAGAAATAATTTATTACCTCACCTATTGGTTATAGATTGTTCAGATATATTCCTTGTATTAATAGGACATTTATTATGCTTATCTGCAGAGATTTAAGGAGGAAAAATTACATCTCTTAGTTTGACACACTTGCATACCAATAAAGCTTAACTTATTTTTTTTGGTTCTTCTTCAAAAGTGAACCTGACAAGGCATTAAAAAAATAGCTACCCATATTCTCTGCCTCATAGGTTTCTTTGTTGCTGAGAGATAAAAAGAATCACAGGGGTCTAAATCAAATGGACAGCAAGAACAAGAATAATTGGAAACATTTACCTGAATTGAGCCTATTCTGTCTGGATATAATATAGACTGTGATGGCTTTCACTGGAAAATTAACCTACCAAATTTATTTACTAGTATTCCATCAAATCTCTATTTTAAGATGGATTCATGGCCTGTGCAACTCTAGGAGAAGTAATTTCATAAACTGGACAAGAGGATTGTACATTTTATATGATTCCTGGTCAAAGAAAGAAAAATATGGCTTTAACTTCAGAAATATAGACTCAGGAAGTATCAGGTTAAACTTAATTCACAGTCACAAATTCACAATCTCATTTGTTCTGGTTTCAAACTTTTAGAAAATGATCAAAACATTGACTTGGTTGGAGGTGGTTTTATCTGCTTAAAAATACTTTCTGTCGATCAGAGATTAAGCTCTAGACAAGATCTGGGAGACATTTCAGAACACAACTTATGATTCAGTCCTTATATCCTCCAAAAATAAGATTTGTGTTCCCTTCCAAGCCCATAATTTTAGGGCCCCCCCTAAAGAAAACTCCACCCCCCAAACCCAGCACATTACATGTATTATCTGAAGTTGAGGATTCCACCAAAAGGTTGTTTGAGAAATCTCTCCATATGTATCTATGTATCCATCCATCCATCCATCCATCCATCCATCCATCCATCCATCCATTTATCTAACCATCTCTCTCTCTCTCTCTCTCTCACTCTCTCTCTCTTTATCTATCTATCTATCTATTTAGATATAGATAGATGGAGATATATAATTCCTTGAACATAAATGTGATGAAAATGTTAGTGTTCTAATAGTGAAACAAATTTACTTTGTTTTGTTGGGTTACAGATGAAAACATTTTATAAAAGTCTGATTATGTCAATTTCTTACCCACGTAAGGTGAGAACTGATAAATGGGGGCCTAGTCCTTAGAACATATATAGAATTTTCCTTTCTTGGGGATTATACAGAGATGGGCAGATATTCTCTGCCTGACTCCAGCCCAACATGTGGAATTTGGAAGCTTATTGTCAGCCATGCTACCTCACTGGAAGTCAAACTTTCCAGTGCCAGTAAGAATTGGGGGAGTAATCCCAGAGGAGGTATGACATTTGCCACAGCATCTTCTACCCATTTGTTCAACTTAGCTTCTTTATTGGTAAGATGATTTCATGTGACCTGCAGAGACAAATCTAATTACATTATTTATTTGTGTAGGATTAGTGTCCTTCTCTTTTTCCCCCTTAGAATTGATGAAATGAGGTTAAAACACCTAATAGATTTTATCCAATCCCACTTTGTCCTGGTCTGTACAGAGGTTCACTGGGGCACAAGAGATAATTTTGTTTGCCTTAAAGGAGCAAATTTAAGGACAAAAAGGAAGACTGTCTAAAGAGCGAGATGTGTCCACATATGGAACACATCAGCAAGCAGATGTTTAAAAGATATGCAAAAGATGGAAGCAAACATAATTAATGGGATAGATAAAAAAATTAAATGGCCCTTTAGAGCATTATTAGAAGTAATAAAACTCATAATAAACTGAGATTGGTAATTGATTCTAAGGACAGTACAAGGTGGGGGTTTTAATTTAAAAAATACTTACAGAATAAAGATGTCAAAGGTATGAAGGTAAGACAAAGATTAAACAAGAACTAAGACCATTATTTAGAGTGAGGGGATTAATGATAATGGGGAGGAAAGGAAAAAGCATTTATTGAGTGCCTACAATATGCCAGGTACTGTGCTAAGCACTTTACAATTATTATCTCATTTGACCCTCACAACAACCCTGGGAGATAGGTGTTATTATTATCATCTTCATTTTACAGTAAAGAAATATAAAGTTAAGTGACTTACTCAGGGTCACTCAGCTGGTAAGTGACTGAGGTCATATTTTAACTTAGGTTTTTCTCTTTCCAAATCTAGCACTTTATCTATTGTACTACCTAGCTACCTCTATTATTTAATGAATGATAAAGTTAAGGCAGAATTATTCTATATCAATATTTAAAGAATCATGGATTTTTGTCAATTTGGTTTGTTCAAGGGGCCAGTGCTTTGCCTTTGGTCATGTCTTATTCAACATCTTCATTTATTTATTTATTTTTCTTTATTTTAAATCCTTAACTTCTGTGTATTGGCTCATAGGTGGAAGAGTGGTAAAGGTGGGCAATGAACGTCAAGTGACTTGCCCAGGGTCACACAGCTGGGAAGTGTCTGAGGCCAGATTTGTACCTAGGACTTCCTGTCTCTAAGCCTGACTCTCAATCCACTGAGCTACCCAGCTGCCCCCTCATTCAACATTTTTAGCAACGAATTGGGTGAAGGTTTCCTTATAACTAGGAGATGACTTGAACCAGATTACTTGGCAACTTTGTCATCTCCCATAGGCTTAATCACTATCTCAGTTCAGATTTATATATCTGCCCTGTCCTCTTTCCTAAATTCCTAAACATAGTCCAGTATGATGAACTGCCTATTGGACATTTCAAACTAGCTGTTTGAGAGGGGCATCTCAAACTTAACATGTCCAGAACAGTTCCTCCCCACCCAAATTTACCCTTTAAAACTTCCCTATTACTATTTAGGGCATTGCACTGAAAAATATTGGGAAAACTCTTTTTTTTAAAAAAATAAAACCAACCTTTATTTTGATAGCTGTAAAGCAGAGACAGGATCTAGACACATCCAGAATGGTCTAAGACACTGAGAAGTTGAACTTCCCAATTACTTATAGTCTATACAAAAGAGTCAGATTACACAAATTCCCTCCAGAAAGGGGATAGGGATTGGCCAGCTACTTCTTTCTTTCATCTTCTAGAATTTCTTCTTTTTTCAAGAAGATCATGTTTGTTCTTATTCTGAGACCAATTATATAAATTTCCCCCCACATCCCCCCAATATATTGTATCTGCCAAGATCATTATGTAGCTGAGATATCATAAATCTCCAGCTTTAGGAGCATCTGGACACATTCCAGGATGCTGAAGGCATCCACAAAACTCCCCTGGACAAAGATATCTTGCCAGGGTACTTCAGAGGATTTCCCTTATTATTTACTCCCAATATGATTGTTGATTATGGATTGTCATACATAATTATTCAGTTAATAATTGGGATTATTCCTTACAACTTATCACTAAAATACTGATTATCTAATAAGATTACATGCAGAAGATATACAGCTCTGAGGAGAAATTAAATAATGAATATAAACTCAAGTTGCTTAATTCAGTTACCCATTACAGGTAATTCTCCTAGTCATGCAATTTCATCACTTTAGTATAATCCTTGATTCTTTATTCTCTCACTCCACTAATCTAGTCAGTTGCTCTATCTTGTCATCTCTGTTTCCAAACCTTTTCTCACTATGTTCCCCTCTCTCTACTCACGTAGTCACCACTCTAGTCTAGGTCTCCATCTCTTGTAACCTAGACTAATATAATAGTCTTCTATTTGGTCTCCTCTAGCCTCTGCAACCTCCAAACTATCCTCCTTTCTGCTGCCAAAATAATCTTCTTAAAGTTCAGGTTTTATGTCACTCCTATACTCAGTAAACTCCAGTGACTTCACATTACCTCTAGTATAAAACATAATTTCCATTTGGCATTTAATTCTCTTCACAACCTGAACTCTTTCTACCTTTCAAGTCTTATTACACACTATTCCTTTTTTATACTCTGCAAATCCACTCATATTGACCTTCTCTCTGTCCTGTACACATAACACTCTCGGCTATCCCCAATGCCTGGAACGCACTGTTTTCTTACCTCGATTTCAGAGAATCCCTGTCTTTCTTCAAGACATAACTCAATTATCACCTAAATGAAGAATTTCCTCAACTGCTGGTGTCCACTCTTTTAAAATTCCTTATTTTTAACTACCTTGTACTTATTCTCTTTGTATTTTTCTGAATATGTTGATATCTGTAGTTCTTATTTCTCCTGTTAGAATTTAAGCTCCTTAAGAATAGGGATTATTTAATTCTTTTTATATGGATCTCCAATAACTGGCACTGAACCTGGAACATAGTAGGCGCTAAATTGTCAACTGACTCAGTTCCAGAGTATATTCTATATGAAGTCTTTTGTCATTCCCTCAATTACTATTGTACCCCTCCCAAACTCCTTTCTATTCACTTTGTGTATATTGTACATCAATTGATGTAGGTAGGTCCATGCTGTCTCCCTGTTAGAATCTTGCTCCTTGAAGGTGAAGGTTATTTGATTTTTTGTCATTGTTGCTAAAGCATTCACCACCAGAGCCAGATCATGGCAAAAACTTAATACATAATTATTGGCAGATGGATAGGATATGGTGTGATACAAACAACACCTAGAAAGATCTTGACAGCCTTGAACAACTGAATATAATTAGATGAAACTCATCCATAGATGAACTATTGAATTTAATAGAGCCAAATGCAAAAGCCTACTTTTGGTTTCCAATGACAGGATAAGAGATGTATGCAGCTTAAATTAAACAAGATATGGGGGTTTCATTTTCCTTTAAATTTAGTATGGATCAATAGCATGGCAACCAAAAGAACTAAATGACTTGAGGCCGTATTAATAAAAAATAGTATTGAGAATATAGGAGCTTGTAAGGTTTCACTCTTCCTTGAACTGGTCAAAACATACCTAGAAAGAGTATTGAGTTCAGTTCTGAGGACTGTATTTTATGAGGGATGTTGATATGTTGAGAAGCATTTAGAATAAGACAGGTAGGATGGTGATAGGACTAGACACCATGTGACATGTGTTATAGGAAATTTATACATAGGACTTATTATAGGTAGTATAACTACCTATAATAAGTCCTATCTATAAATCCAGTAACACATGATGATTGCTGGAAGGAACTGAAGATTTTAAGCTTAGAAAAGAGAACACTCAGAGGGTAACCTAATAGTTATCTTCAAATATTTGAGATTTCCTCTAGTAGAAAAGGAATTAGATTTAGTTGCCTCACAAGGTAAAAATAGGTTTGTACCCCAAAGAGATCATAGATAAACAGACTTGTACGAAAATATTTATAGCTGCGCTTTTTTGTGGTGGCAACAAATTGGAAAAGGAGGGGATGTCCTTCAATTGGGGAATGGCTGAACAAACTGTGGTATATGCGGGTGATGGAATACTATTGTGCTAAAAGGAATAATAAACTGGAGAAGTTCCAGGTGAACTGGAGAGACCTCCAGGAACTGATGCAGAGCGAAAGGAGCAGAGCCAGAAGAACTCTATACACAGAGACTGATATACTGTGGTAAAATTGAATGTAATGGACCTCTGTACCAGCAGCAATACAATGACCCAGGACAATTCTGAGGGATTTATGGTAAAGATGCTGCCCACATTCAGAGGAAGGTCTGCAGGAGAGGAAACATAAGAAAAACAACTGCTTGAACGCATGGGTCGGGGTGGACATGATTGAGGGTGTGGATTCGAAACTACCACACCAATGCAACTACCAACAATTTGGAAACTGGTCTTGATCAAGGACACATGACAAAACTAGTGGAAATGCGCATCGGCCATGGGTGGGGGGAGTGCGGGGGGCAAAGGGGAAAGTAGGAGCATGAATCATGTAACCATGTTAAAAATGAATATTAATAAATGTTTAAAAAAATAGAAGCAACAAAAAGAATACCTTCCAAGAGGCACATTGTGACTTGATATTAGAAAATTTTTCACAGCAAATAAAACTTCCCTAAGTGGAAGACTGCCTTTAGAGGTAGCAGGTTTCCTATTACTGGAACTCTTTATGACGTGGCTAGATGGCCATTTGTCAGGGGAATTTTAAGTGAAGTACTGGTTGGACTAGATGACCTCTGAGATTCTATGGGTCTGCAATGATCCACTGTATGGATAAACATGATATATTTTCATGATTATGAGAACCTGTGCTGATATTTCTGGAACCAATTTAATCCAGTCAACTTTTATTTAGCATCTACCATTTAGAAGGCATATACACTCAGTGATGAGAGACATGGTTACAGAGAGAAATAAGATACATTAGTTTCATTTAGGAGTTTATAGCCTACCACAGGGGAACATAAAACACACACACAATTAAATACAAATCAAAGAGTATGGAACCTAAAAAGGACTTTATAGATGATCTCGTCAATCTTTGCCTACCAGTTCCATTTATTTATTTAAAAAAAACCTTAGAATCAGCACTAAGTATTAGTTTCAAGGCAGAAAAGCAGTAAGGATTAATCAATGGGGGTTAAGTAACTGCTCAGGATCACACAACTAGAAAGTGTCTGAAGTCAAATTTGAACCCTGGACCTTCCATCTTTAGATATGGCTTTCCATCCACTGAGTCACTTAGCTGCCCCCAAGTTACATTTATTTTATAGATGAAGGAAGAAGTGCCTAGCTAAAGTAAATATCTTGTCTGAGGACACATAGCAGGTGAGTCATAGCAAGAGGCGGTTGGGTAACAGAATGGGAAGATGCTTGAACCAGGATGCAGGAAGACCTGATTTTAAAGCTGCTCTCTGACACTGTGTGACCCTAGGTAAGCCACTTAACAACCATTTGCCTCAGTTTCATCAACTATAAAATGGTAAGGATAATAACATCATTGTCATGGTCATTATGAGGAACAAATGTGATAATATTTAATAAAGTCCTTAATAGCACAATGCCTGATACACAGGAGGATTTAAGAAATTCCTCTTCCCTTCTTTTCCCCTTGCTGAAGTAGGGCTCATCCTCTTTCGCCTATCAAGCTAATGAAAATATCATTGCACCAGAATACACCTCATGCTACTTTTTAGTATATGAAAAGATCCTTTCTCTTTTTCAAATTAAAAGTTTTTCCCCATTGTATAACAGAACCCCACAACACAGGCTAACTTAGGATCATAGATTTATAGTTAAGAGGGACCTCTCAGAGGCTCTAGCTCAACCTTTTACAGATGAGTCAGCATCTTTATCTGTATTGAGCATACTATAGTTAAAAAGTCTTGCTTGCCAAGTGATAGATGGATATTTTGTATTTTTAATTCCCAATCCTTGCTCATTCATCTTTATACCTTGATACCACTGGCTAGTAATGATTGTATGGCCTGACTATTTCTTAGTGTTTACAAAAATGGGACAACATGCTGAAATATCGTATGATAGATGCTGTCATCACTGAGGGAGCTAAGCTGTGAATAAATATTTTAAAAATTTATTATTAAGGTCAGTATATTTGGCAAAAACTAGAGAATTCATTTGGGTGGAACTCAGTGCCCCTCCGGTAAATTGTTTTAATAACTTTTTTTGTTGACACCCATGGATTTTGAATGCATCCAGGAAGATGTATAGTCTCCCTCTAGAAATGAAAATTATATAATTGCTTTTGGTCTGGCTTCAGCAAAATATACTTGATGCTCTGCTGCGCAGATACTTCTGATGACAAGCTCTTCCTCCAGTATTTGAATGAAACCATCATGTGGATAGAATTCATGTAAAAAAAAAACTTTTTGCACAGGAGGCAAGCTAATCCAAGCTTGTTCTTCATAATGAGGTCAGCCAAACCTAGGGAGCAAAGAGCATATTTAATAGGTAGTAGGCAAGCTTGGTGACTTAGAACTCCATCAGAAAGTCCTTGCTCATTATTGCCTCTGGTTCCTAGTTCTTCTCAGTGCTAAGTACCCTGCCCCAAATGAGAGAAGAACTATCCAGTTGGAAGTCAGAGTTCCTTGATGAATTCCTCATCCTCCAGTACACATAGCCATAATTTCCTGTAGAGGCTTCCTTGTAAGCAGTGGTGTCTTTATTCAGTTGTTTTACAGTTGAACCCAATTCATTGTCACACCATTTGGAATTTTCTTGACAAGGATACTGGAGTGGTTTGACATTTCCTTCTGAGGAAATAGAGGCAAATGGGGTTAAGTGACTTGCCAAGGGTCACATAGCTAGTGTCAGAGGCAGAAATTGATCTCATATCCTTTTGACTCCAGGACTGGTGGCTCTATCCACTGCCCTAACTAGTACTATTGTTGTATTTGTCTTCAATTTTAGTTACTGACTATACAAAGAAGAAAGTTTGAAACCACAACAATAACAATGATTATTTCCCATGGAATGACTAAAATCCAAGAAGAGAATCAAAAGGCTTGCCATGGAAAACATCTTCATGAACTCAAAAAATAGTATGTCAACAAATAAGTAGCTGAGTCATATCAATTTATTTAAGAAATAGGGGACTTAATAATGCCAACTCAGGATCAGGTTATATCCACCAGAAATTACAGAAGGACTGTTCTTAAGAAGCCTATACTTAATTGACCACGACAAATTATGCAAGAAAACTAGAAACACATGACTGCAGGTTGTAAAAATTTAGCTCTTATTCAGTACTTGGAAGGATGTGACCTGGTGACGGGAACTAAATATATTAGAAACTCATTATCTTTCACAAGCCAAATGATGACAAATCCCTATACTTCAAGGCAGGCTTCAAACTATCCTTGAGAATTTAATAAAGAAACTATTGAAATTAGAGCATTATTACAGATAAAACTGTTGACTTTGATTTTCTGGACAGAACATTGATCCATAAAAATTGAATGACTTTTTAAATTTAATAATTTTCTATAGGAATATCACCATACCTAATATTCATGATCTCTAATTTTCATGGACTGAAAACATTTTGAAAATTAGATACCTAGTAAAAGAAGTCAGAACCTTGAAGGGATGGGTTGAGGTATAATTCATCCTGTTTTCCCATCTGGTATTGGAATTGACTCAAAGATGCTTTCAGCAAGTCTACAGGAGACGAGCTTACATCTTAATATTTTGATTCAATTACAAAAATAGTCATTTTTATCTTTTGGTTGCCATGCTATTGATTCATACTAAGTTGAAAGCAAACTGAAACCTCAAGATCTTATTCATACAGTTTTGTCTACTTACGTCTCTTATTCTGCAATTGTGAAGCTCATGTTTTGAACCAGAAACAGGCCTTTGGAAGTATTGAATCCAATGTTTAATCTCTAGCTGTTTTATCTTATTAGATTTGTCTTTGTTCAAGGCTGCCTTATTTTTTTTTGGTCTTATTCTATCATCCATAGAATATTGATGGTAAACAAATAGTAGGACACTAGTGACTTCTCCCAGGACCATTTCTACCTGAACCTCATAGAAAAGATGAGAATGAGATAATTTAAAACTGAAATTATAACAGCTTCAGTATTCTAATCAACCTTTGACTCATGTTGGGTCTTTTTCTCCACTAATAGATCTTAATTCTTCTTCAACTTGGGAGATAATTTTCAAAAGATTTTGTGGTAAAAATGTCATTACCCTTGGTTCAACCTGTGATGAATCTGTGAGGGTTAGTGAGACTAGGCCTCAGGCAATAGACACAAGGTTGACCACTGGGGCTACACTTAAGGGCTTTCCATGATGGTACTTCCAGAATTTATATTCTGCTGGAATAAATAGCCTTAGACAAGGTCATTTCATTCCTATAATGGGGGAGACCCTTATGAAGGGATAATAATAACAATAATTATAATTATAATAATGCTATTTTTTTACTTGGGTAATAGTCCATAGAACATTAAACATAAAAGGACAAAGACTTGTCCTTGAATGGTTTCTATATGAAGCATTTAGAAATTAAAAAAATAAGAAGAATGAAATGAAAAAAAAGAATTCCACTTTGATGAGAATGAGCAGACTAGGAGTTTGCTGAAACTAATTTTAACTACCTTATAAAAGCTGATTGTTAAATTTTCAGTGTGAGCAGTTTATACTTCAGAAATTTACAATTGCTACAAATCAGAGCTTTATTTATTTTTTTTGTTGGTTGTCCAGACTTAACACGGTATTATAAATCAGGTCCAGATTAAAAGTATGTTCCTATATTTCCTGCTCCACCCAGAATCAGGTTGTTAAACATGCACCAGTACACCCTTTTATCATTTTCTAAATATTACTTGAGCTAAAAAGGAAGTTAGCAGAAGACTCAGAAAATGAAGTCTTTGCCAGACTGGAAACCTGGAGATTGAAGACAAATGGTAATAATAATAACAATAATAATAATAATGATGATGATGATGATGATGATGATGATGATGATGATGATTTACATTTATAAGGTTTGCAAAATACTTAACATCTGTTATCTCATTTGAGTCTCCTACTACTCTTAGAATTGACCTATGTTTTCATTGCTATAGGAAACTCCTAGATGAGGAAACTCCTTCTTCAAATGAAGATCAGTATCAAATGCAGTATCTCTGGTACTTAACAGTCTTGCCTTAAGAACTGAGAGGTTAAGTGAAGTGGCAATGTATGTATCAGAAGCAAGACTGGAACCTGGGTCTTCTGGACTATATATTTGCTACATGGTGATTGTAGAGATGATTGATGATGGTGATGAAGAAAAAGAAGATGATGATGATATATATAGGGTTGAGAGGAAAGATCAGTCAGAATTTGACAATCAGCTCTCCCATATAATTTGGGCAAATGACTTCTCTGTTCTGGACCTTAGTTTCTTTATCTATAAAATGAGAATATTGAACTAGATGCTCTCTAGAAGCTTTTCTAGTTCTAAGAATCCATGAATATTCTGCTTGATGGGCACTCACTTTATGTATTTTTTGCTTTAGTGGACAACAATTAGATATAGCTAGGTTGCCTAGTAAATATAAAGTACTGATCTAGGAAGACCCAAGTTCAAATTTGGTCTTAGGCATTTATAAGCAGTGTGACCCTGGGCAAATCATTTAACCTCTTTCTGCCTCAATTTTCTCAACTGTAAATTGGCATCTATCTCCCAGGGTTGCTGTGAAGATCAAATGAGAGAATAGGTGCCTGGCTCATTGCAGGTCCTTAATAAATGGAAGGAAGAATGGAAATAAATATTTATAAGTGTTTTTAATCTCTCCTTCACAATAACTTATTCCAATTTTTATGACTCTTAGAGAGCATTCTCTACAATAGAAGGAAGAAAACACAACTCAGCTGAGGGATACAGAGAGACATTGTAATGTGAAGTAGTTGTAATTCAAAGACTAGGGGGTAGTGATAAGTGTGAAAGGGTTAATAATTCCGTAAGCACAGTCAGAATCACAGGTTGAACCGCTTTAATCTAACACTAAGATATCAACTGGCACTCTTGGAAGTTGAAAGTCTTCTTCCAAAATCAATGCAAATAGCATCAGCATCAAACCAAGAAGTGGACCTCCTTGTAGATTTTATTACTTACTTGTGCAGCAATTCCTTCAATAATCAATAATCACCTTCAATAATCTGTAATCAAAAACCACCTTGCTTCATTGGTGGTCTCCTCCCCATCTTCTTCCTCTCTTCCTCTTCTCCTTCCTCATTCAACTGCTTCTTGATTCTGTGTTGTAGCAGCATCCACCTTCCCCTTGTGATTTCCAACATGCATGTGTACAGGTAAGTGTTATTAACTGAACATGTATGTAGATATGTGTTTATTACTTGGACTCATTAGGGCATGTAGGGAACATAGCCTCTCACAGGGTCACAGATTTAGAGCTAGAAAGAGTTTTAGGGTCCCATCCTTTCATTTTACTGGTTAGGAACTGGAGGTATTAGGTGACCTGGACTAGTACTTTGTCTACAATAGGATTCCAACAGAGGTCTTTTTAAATCAAAGACAAACACTCTGAGAGTCATAGCCCCTCTCTGCTTCTTTACATAACTTGAGTTATCCTCCAACTTTTCTGCAATTAAACTTAAATAATGATTTTATTATATGGATTTATGCTCCAGGAGCATTTTGTAGAATGTTCCCTTCAATGCCAGAATTGTGTGTGTGTGTGTGTGTGTGTGTGTGTGTGTGTGTGTGTATGTAATTATGACCCATATTTAAACTAACATGGTGTAAATTCCATTTTACATGTGTGGAAACTAAGGATTACAAGGTTCAAGGGATAGTTAAGTGTCTACACTAGGAACTACAAATTCCTTTAACTAAGAAACTAAGAGTCTACTTAATCTGCTCTCTCTCTCTCTCTCTCTCTCTCTCTCTCTCTCTCTCTCTCTCTCTCTCTCTCTCAGTAGAAAGAAAATATATAGTGGATATACAAGGCAGCCCTGCTGCTTAGCCAGGCAACATGGCCCTGTGGAGTGATCAGGGTTTCTAGGTAGGGATTCATGTGTTATGATTCCAAATGTTTGTCTGATGAGAACTTAACCTGGGTCAAATCTTGCCAGGTAGATCCAAGGGTCTTGGGAATCTAAGAAACCCCAGGCATCCTATTCAGGTTGTTCATTTGTCATGACTTCCTCTTTGCCGCTTCCTGGCTTGTGGCTACGATTTCTGTGGTGACGGTAGCTTTTTTTTTTTTTAAAGTCAGAAAAACAGAACCTTTACAATGAGCAAGATACAGCAGGTCATTTCCACCCTGAAATTCTGCTACCTTGATGTCCTGTCTCTTGATCTGGTACAAAGAAAATTTCCCCAGTCATTTCAAGGAGGTAGTCTGACCCTTAACTCTGTTCGATGAATCATCAGTTCTTTCTGTTGTGAATACTATAAAATCAACTGGAGCTAGAAAAGCTCCTTTACACAGCCCCAAGCTCATTAAACTCTTATGAGGGGAAGAAAGAGTTGTACCAAATGTTTCCTGTAATACAACGAAAATTCATGGGACAGCCAAGAAAAGGTTAATGTTAGTTGCTATGCAGTAAAAGTGGAAGTCCAATGATATTGCCCTAATTTAACAATCATAGGGGGATTCTAAGAATGAGACTTGCAGAGATTACAAAATTTAATGTTACTGATTCATCAATGCCCAAAGCTAGAGCCAGATCAATTTAGATCACTGCAGTCTGAAAGTCTGCTAAAAGGAATGAATTATCCAGTCCATTAATTCAGGAGCTGGCTAAGTCCTTCTCACTTTATTGACATGATCATTTACATTCCATCCAATCAGAAGGTAGCTTGCCACTAGAAATGACCTCTTATGCTTAAAAAAATAAGTGTTTAGTTCATGGAGAAAGTTCAAGCTTGGTTTTTGTCATTTTGTTTTGGCCCTTGGGACCTTAAGATGTAACTATTTAAGTAAAGATTGGCCTATGATCTCTGAAAGTGTTTAAAGAAACCAGAATCTGCTGAGTTAAATCATACTGCCGAGGGGGAAAGCACTAGATATATCCTCTATTACTTTTCTACTCCTGTTTGAGAGATATGGCATAGGGTGAAGAGCACTGGATTTTGGGTCTCCAACAACAGCTCTAAGGTCCAATTCAGTAACCTGTGTTTCTTTTACAGAGCACACAGATTTTGCGGGACTGTTGAGGAAAGCACTCAGTAAGCCTTCAAGCATTACTTAAATATGAGTACTGTAGTAGAGAGAGAGGGGGTCATGACAATTTTTCCAAGCTGTGACTGAGTTCTGAAATCAGTTAGGAGTTTAGAATCTTGAAGAGAGGCAGTTGGTTTGGGAATCTCGTGGAGAGAGAGTCAGACCAGCTGAGCTGCTTCCTTGCCTATCTGAAGAATTGAAATTTAGCCTAGTTTTGGAATATTTATTTAAGAAATTTGTTAGTTTATATAAACCCTTTGTATCTCCATACCCTACCTCATTTCCTACCTTTCTTCCCTTACCTTAAATGTCTGTGGAGTGAATAAGGAGAATAAATTAGAGAGTAGTTCAAATCTGTGAGGGGTTTAACTATCATTTGGCAGTATCTTATCTAGAAAAGTTAGTTAATCATCATTTATTCCCTTTAGACATCAAGAGCACCTTGAGAGCTCAGCTAAGGCAGGACCTTGCTCAGTTTCCATCTCTGCCTCCCTTTCCCCACCTGAGGTTTCTTTAAACAACTGTTAGGGCTTTCTCAATCCACTTTTCCTGACAAATCAACCTTATAAGATAATAAACCCTTTTGTGTTTCAACAGACCTATTAGTTACTTTGTCAGTTAATTAGTAAGAGAGGGAAGAAGAGGGAAAGAACCAACATATACTCTGGGCTTGAAGGGAAGCCGGGTATCCATCTTGAAGGAAGGTGTAACTTCAAAACAAGTCCCTTCCTGTGAAATTAACTAAAGCCTGTAGTTAATTTCAGTTCAGGCTATTTCCCTCAGTTTGTCTTTAGTCTAAGTCCTAGTCTATAAACCCTGCTGTTCTTTGCCTGTTTAGATTAATTCCTCCTCTCCCTGAAAATCTTTGTTACCTTTAGTGCTATACTCCCTGACTTCAGCCCCATATTATATCCTGAATCTCCCTATTCCAGCCCACCTATAACCCAAATTACTTTCCTAGCAAGTCCCTGACAACCTCCCTTCAAATACCCTTTTACCACACACCTTTCCTCAAATTCTGCTCATTACAGTACTTATATTTCATTTGACCTAAGAGTTCCCATTTAGGAGACAATTCTGAAAATATTTTGTGGATGGTTACATTCCTGTGACTAAGAATTACAATAGACTTCCCAGGAGAGAGTATTTGGAGTGTTTGGAAGAGCCAGAGTGATGGAAGGTACAAAGATTGATTGTGCAATTCAAAAAAGATTCTTTCAGGTGCAATGATGTGATTTTAAAAATTAATGCAAGCCCCTTTCAATAACTCTACAAAAGAGAGAAGGACTTAAAAATTTCAGAGGGAAAGGAAGAATTTCAAACCACAGGATTAGGGCATTTATGGATCTTAGGCAAAGTTTGAAAATTGTCTCTTCCACATAGGTGTTCTGGTTCACCTGTGGAGTCTTCATTGTGATATATTCTTGTATTCTTCAGGATTCGTTCTTTATATGGATTCTTCAGAACCTCTAGCATCTGTAATTTCATTGATTAAAGCTGAGCATAGCTGAGCACTTAGATGCCCTAAATCATAGACATGTAAGATGGATTTCTCCAGAAAGAGTTTCAGAAATCACCTACTCCTAGTTAAATGAAATCAAGGTTGAGAAAGAGTAATTAGATTTAGCTACTAGGAGACTACTGTTGGTAATCTTGGAGATAAGAGGTTCATTTTATTGATCGTATTGAGAGCCAGATTGCAAGGGGTCAGTGAGTGAGCAAGAAGGGATAAAGCAGAGGCAATGAATATATACTTTTTCCCCCCAAGGAATTTGGCTGTTAAAGGAAGAAGAGGCATAAGATGATGGCTTGAAGAGATGGTGGGTCAAGCAAAACTAGTTTTGTTTTCTTGGTCATGCTTAGGCCTACAAACATGCCAAGAAGACTAATGTACCTTTGTGGACAGAAGAAAATGAGCCAATAATTAAGGAGGAAGAAAGCAAGTAGATCAAATGTAAATGGACAAATAATTCTCAGAAGTTAGAACACTAGTAGAGGGGTTGATTTTGGTCTGAGTCTAAGGATAAATTTTTATTGTTAATTGTTTCAGTCCTATGAAACTCTTTGTGAACCAATTTGGTAAAGATACTGTAGTGGTGCACCATTTCCTTCTCCAGTATGTCCCATTTTATAGGTGGAGAAACTGAGGCAAATAGCTATTAGGTGACTTGTCCAGGGTCACACAATAAGTGTCTGAGGCCTGCTTTCAATTCAGGAAGATGAGTCTTCCAGACCCCAGGCCTGCTACTCTTATCTCTTTTTATATCTAGCTGCCCCCATAAATCTGAATACAGTGTCCCAGACAAAGCTTCATCTGGATTCTGATTAAAGACTTCCAGAATTGGGTAGTTCCTTAGATCCCAAAAGCAGTTAATTGGAATTTTGGATAGCTCCTATTGATAGGGATTTCCCTCCTCAAATATTTTTCCCCTCTGTGCTATTTCTCTCTCTCTCTTGTTTTATCTCTCTATTTTCTGCTGTCTATTTCTCTCTCTCTCTTCCCTCTCATCCCCCTTAATTCTGCCATGTGATGCCAATCAAGTTTAATCACTCTCCTGCAAAACAACCTTTTACACAGTTATCAAATAAAAATGTTGGGGTGGAAAGAGACTTTAAAGATGGTCTTCTTGGGCTCATTTAATGACAGAATTAAAGGTGGAAGGGACTTGGAGGACATACAGGTCAACACTCATGTTTTACCAATGAGGAGATGGAGGTTCAGAGGATTTGAATGGCTTGTCAAAAGACAAAAAATGGTAGAGTTGGGATGGGAATCCAGGTAACCTGACTTCAAATCTGGCACTATTTCCACTGCTTGTGTTACTATTGGTTTACGTGTGTTAAGAAAGACCACCCTAGAGACTAGAGCAAAGGAACATAGACATGTTTAGTAGATGCATAATGTAGGAAAATATTACAGTTTCAAAGTAGGAAACAAGGTAGAGTCTACAGATGAAGGCTTCCTTTTTTTTCAGTAAAGTAGGAGGTGTGGAGAAATCAAGAGGAAGGAGAAAGGAGCTTTGTGAGAAGAAGTTTGGAAGAGCTAACATAAGAGTGTGATAGATAATCAGTCAGAGTAAAATAAAATAATTATCTCAAGGTATGTTTTCTGATATCTTGTTTTAATTTTTACTTTGTCGTATTAGGAAATACTACTAATAATGTCTTAAAAATAATTTTTATTACTCATGGCTACTGTCCTTTCCTCCCAAAAGGAGGCCCAATATTTGTTAGATAATGGGATTTGGTGGCTCTTTTGGCTTCCTGGTTATAATTAGAGATTTACATTGGTTAAACTCTTGAAGGAAAAGGTATCAAAGTAAAAATACTGTTGCTTTTTTTTTTTCATTTCCTTTTCTTGGCCACAATAAGTTAGGTTGAGTTGAAATTCAATAGTACATAATAAAAGGCTAGATTAGATGACAGAGGAGAGAGCAGTATAGCCCAAATTCTGTCATAGCTACTCAAAAAAAGAAAAAGAAAAAAAAAGACATCTAGACATCTTTGGGAAATTTAAGGAGAAACCATTGTTGGGTATTCTTCTACGCCAGTGATTCCCAAAGTGGGCTCCACTACCCCCTGGTGGGTGCTGCAGTGATCCAGGAGGGCGGTGATGGTCACATGTGCATTTGGGGGTGGTGAATAACTGTAAGGGGGAGTGATAGTATGTGATGGGGGGTGGCTAAGTAATATTTTTTCTAGAAAGGCAGTGGTAGGCCAAAAAAGTTTGGGAACTACCGTCCTAGGCTAATATTACCAATTGGCTACTTGGGTATGTGAGTATAGCAGGAACTGCAAAACAGGAATGGATCAAGATTGTGGACCCAGCACAAGAGTCCAGCCTAGATTCAGCAGATTTCCCAAAAGACCTCAGATCATGGGACTAAATGTCCATAGCTTTAAGCGCTCAGGCTGAGACCAGAACTAGGTCAGCAGCCCAGTTATTCCAGAGTGAAGGAAGGATATAGTTTATGAAGAAAACAGAGGAAAGCCAGCACATCAGGTACTCAGTCCCAGGCCAAGAACAAAGAAAGGCCAGCCACTTCAGTTGCAGAGAGGATTGTTGCCTCAATTTGCTCTCAATTTGCAATGTGGAGTTTCTCAGAGGGTACAAATCCAAAGCCTCCAAGCAGGCCAGTAGTTAAGGGACCAGAACAAATGCTATCATGTCAGGACTCCCAGAGTGGTTGCAGAACTTCTCTTTCAATCCAGAATGGAGATAGTCTAGAAGTGACTATATTAAACTATCCTGAGTCTATTGAGCATTTAAGCTAACTGACAGAGGCCAAGACCAACTACGGTTTATTGGAGCAACACCCAGGGTCAAGTCTGCGTGTGTTTTACTCAGAAACACATGAGGATATGGAGCCCAGAAAGCTCTGGAAGGCAATGATCAGACTGTGCCTTAGATTTGACTGCATATATAAGATGACCTGAAAAGTTGCATTTTCCTGTCTTAAGTAACCTCACTAATCTTTGAAGAATATAGCATTCAATGCTAATAATGGCAGAATTCCAAATAAGATAGGATAGAATCATACAAAGTTAAAGTGGTCTGGCCAGAGGTATGTAGACACTAGTCTTAAAATGAAGTCCCAGCCCAGGAATTCAGGATGGAAAAGGAATTAAATAGAAAAAAAAAAGAAAATCTTTTATGACTTCAGGAATGTCCAAGACACAAAACCACAAGATAATAACTTTAACCCAGTTTTGATCACAAGATTAGTTAGAAATTTTATAAGAAATACAGCAAGACTTTTTTTTTTAAAAAGAGTGAAAATAGGTTCCGGGTTAAGATGGCGGCAGAGTAAGAAGCAGCTCTTAACCTCTCCTGACCGAAACACACAAAACTCCTCAAGGGGACATAAAAACAAGTCCAGACGAACGGAGGAACCCCACAACAGGGCACAGC
>NC_058135.1:104017810-104037983 GCF_016433145.1 Gracilinanus agilis
GGGGGGGGGTTGAAGGGGAAAGGTGGAGCATGAATCATGTAACCATGTCAAAAATGAATATTAATAAATGTTAAAAAAAAGAGTGAAAATATTTTAAATGATTGAAAATGATACAAGAAAAAAATGAGAGCTCTGGAGGAAAGAGAATAAATAATTCAGCAAAGAGGTATGAAAACCTTACCCAAATAAGAGACTACTTAAAAATTAGGATAGACCAAATAAAAATTAATGACTCTAAAGCAACAAGATACATTAAAATAAAGTCAGAAGATTGAAAAAAGGAAGAAAAAGCAAGAAATCTCATTTCAAAAACAACCACCAAATTAGAAAATTGGAAAAAGAGATATAATTTAAGTCATTGGAAAAGGAGATATAATTTAAGTCATTACCTGAAAAAAGAGAACCTGATTGTCATATAACAAGAAATCATACAAATGCCCAGACATATAATGAGAAGTCAAAATCAAAATAGAAAGAAACTGCTATTCCTTTCCTGAAAGAAGCCCCGAAATGAAAACTCAGAGGAATATTAAAGTCAATATTCAAAACTTAATGTCAAAAATACAGAAATATGCCAGAAAGAATGACTTATAGAACCAAGGAATCACAGACAGGATCATTTGTGATTTAGCAGTTACCACTACAGGGAATGGAAAATAGGGAATAAGTCATCCCAAAAAAACAAAAAGTTCAGGCTTACGATCAAGAATAACTTATTTAAAATAAAAACCTCAACATAATATTAGAGTGAAATGAGCAGAACCAGGAGGAGGTTGTACACAGTAACAACAATAGTGTAGAATGATCAACTGTGAATGACTTTATTATAAACCATGCAAGGTCTGGGACAACTTCAAGGGACTCATAAGGAGAAAGGTTGTCCATTGCTATAGAAGGCACTGATGGAGTCTGAATGCAGGATTCAATGATTTTGCTTTATTTCCCTCATGGATTTTTTTTCTAATGTAAGTGATATGTGTCCTCTTTCACAATATGAAGAGTATGGAAATAAGTATTGAATGATAATGTAACTACAAACTATATCATATTACCTGCTGTCTTTGGGAGGAGGGAAAGGTGGGAGAGAACATGAATCAAAAATGTCAGAAAGGGGGTACTTAGGTGGCTCAGTAGATTGAGAGCCAAATCTAGAGATAGGAGGTCCCAGTTTCAAATCTGACCTCAAATACTTTCTAACTGTGAGACGTTAGGCAAGACACTTAACCTTCATTGCCTATCCTTTACAGCACTTCTGCTTTGGAACTAATACACAGAATTAATTCTAAGATGGAAAGTAAGGATTTTTTTTAGAAAGGAAAACATCAGAAAATGATTATTTAAAATTGTATTGCTGAAACCTGGAAAAATAAAAATTTAAAAAACAAAACAAAACAAAAACTCATTAAAATCTTACAGTGGAAAAATCAGATCTTTAAGGAAATGGAGTACTTCCAAGAATCCTACTGAAAAGACCATAGTTGGTAGAAACTTTGAAATATAAACACAGAAGTAAAGAGAAATGTACAAATGTAAAATAAACTATCATTTGGAAAGGACTTTATAAGGATGGATTAAGTATTTGTATTCTAATGCAAACTGCCAGGCACATAGAAGACATTTAATAAATGTTCATTGATTGATTGATTAGTAGAGGAGTGGCAGAAAATGATACAGGTGTTTCTTCAGAATGCTAACTGGAATGGTATAAGTGGGATTTGAGAGTTGTTTTAATTTGTGTTCCTTGAGCTGAGTGTGGTGGCAGGCAGCTATAATGCTTGCTACTAGGGATCCTGATGCTAGTGGATAACGACTTTAGAATTCTGAGCTGAAGTGGAGCTAGAGCTCATCTCTGGTGTTCACACTATGTCCATTGCTAATTTGGTGAACTGTGGAGAGTTGAGAGGGTGGGAAGTACCAGGCTACTTACGAGGGCAAATAGACTCAGTTCAGAAATATAAGTCTAATCTTT
The DNA here is from genome assembly GCF_016433145.1 of Gracilinanus agilis. NCBI lineage: Eukaryota > Metazoa > Chordata > Mammalia > Didelphimorphia > Didelphidae > Gracilinanus > Gracilinanus agilis. Next base: position 104,019,780 of record NC_058135.1, read on the forward strand.
AATGTCAATCAGTATTCAGATTAGGTCCAAGAGTTGCTATTCCATTTCCTGCCCCAATGAGATAGGAAAACATAATTTAAAAAGTATTTATCTAATTATCATTAATAATAAATTAAATTACATTTACACATATTATGTAATATGCTATACATTTAACCAATAAAATGTTATTATTTAAATGTTTATCATTTGGTACACACAAATAAAATATTGAGTACCAATAAGAACAGATAACAATAAGAATTTCCCTTTTAATTATAACTTAATTAAATTAAATAAAATAAACTTATTTTATTTAATTAAATTAAATTAAAATAATGTTTATTAATTATTATATAATTGTTAGCATATAATTTACATAAATTAAATATATAATTCACATAAATTAAACTAAAATAAATAAATAAATTTTAAAATGAAATTAAATAAATTTAAAAATTAAATAAAATTAAATAAAATAATTATTTTATTCTTGTCTGAGATTATGATTCCTTCTCCTTGCTGTTTTAGTCTGTATGAAATATCATAAATTCTGCTCTAACCCCTTATTTTAACTCAGTAAGAATCTTATGTTTCAAGGTTTTTTTAAAAATAAATAATAGATTGTTGGATTCCTCTTTCTAATCCATTCTAACTTTTTTGATTTATACGAGAGTTCTTATGTTCAAGGTTGTTGGTTGCATGTGTTTTCCTCTCCTATACATTGTTCTGTGCCTCCTTTACAAAGAAGATTGTAAGATGTGTACACAACACTAGTAATATGCTTCTCTTCTACCTCTCCTCTTTTTTCTTGCTCAGATCCGGGTAACTGCATTTCCTCTTTCTTTCTTTTTCTTCCAAAGTTGGAATTAAAAAAAATTATCTATGATTAATCTCTCAGTTAATCAAACCTTCCTTTTAAACATCTTTCTGATCTTAACCATATCCCTTTTGAATCTGATTTTTTTTTATACCAAACTCTGTGCATGTGTCCAAGTCTCTTCTATCTGGTTGATATGCATGCATCACAAGATGACTGTTTCCTCAGTTTTCTCCGTGTTTATATAGTGTTTTACATGTGTGCTTTGATTGTATGGCTGCCTTCTTCCTCCTTCTTCCATAGTGTATTCTTCTTATCTCCCTTTTCTTTCTTCATTAAAGACAATCAAAAGAGAATATAACCATCCCTAGATCCTGAATCTTACTTTACCTCTCTCTAAGGTCCTTGCTTGAAGAGTTCTGAAGGGATATTTGTTTCTTCTTCCCTTTTTCTAAGGTAAATATATTCTCGTTGAATAACCCCTTCCAATTTCTAAGTTTCTCTTAACTATTGCGTTTGCATTTAAAAATTTATATTTAGCTATGTTTTTTTTTTGTCAAAAATGCTCAGTAGTCTTCTGTTCCATTCAACACATTTCCCTCCCTCCTCTTGCTGTACCACTGCTCCATCCCCCACCCAACTTTAGGATTATATATGATTTTTCTGGATACATTTTTCTTAGTCGTAAGCCTTTTTTGCCTTTTGGAATAGAATATTTCAAGTTGTTCTGTCCTTTGTAGTTATAGCTGTTAAGCCTCATGTGATATGACTGTGATTCTGTGGCACTTGAATTCTTTCTTTTTAGTTATTTGCAGTATTTTTCCCTTTGAATTTGGAAGGTCTAAATTTTGGTTTCCTAAGAATTTTCATTCTAGGATTTCTTTAAGGATTTGACCAATGGATTATATCCAAAATACCTCTGAGAACTGAGGTGTTTTATTGGTTTATTTTAATACGACATTAGGCAATGTATATGTGTGGGATGGGGTTCCTATAATTTAATCCTCAGATTGCTTCTTCTTTACTGTTTTTCCTAGATCAGTTTTTTTTTTTGATAGGAGATATATTTCCTTTTTAGTATTTTGATTTTAGCATAATATTACTTGTTGTTTCATGTATTTATTAATTTCTCTTCTGACTAACCAATGGTAAGTGAAACTTGAACACATTTCTCAACTGTGCATGACACTTTTACAAAAATTAACGGTGTTTTAGAGCAGGGCTAACCAAATTATGGCTCCAGGGCCAAATCTGTACCACTACCTATTTTGGTATTGCTTACAACTAAGAAAGGCTTTTACATTTTCAAATATAACAACCTATTGTTAATTGTAGGGCAGTATAAACATATATTGGGGAAAAAGAGACTGTATTTGGCCCATGAGCCATAGTTTGCTAACTCTTGTGTTAGATCATTAAGAACCTCATAAGCTCCCTTGCTTTCTGCCTTCCTTCCTTCATGTTTTTCTACTTTCCTTCATTCCACTTCTTTCTCCCTCCTTCCTTTCTTCTCCAATAAATCAGATTGAAAATGATTCATTTTGTCACCTATTGCAGCAATGATTTATTAAAGAAGTTATACTTATCCAATCTTGGAGCAGGAAGGAAACTTAGAAGACAATTCAATCAAGATCTTATATGGGGAAACTCAGGCCTTGTCTAGGTCCATAAAAATAGCAAGTGGTAGAACAAATATTGAGTTCCAGATCTTCTCTTTCACAGTTAAACCACCTCTTAAGCAAACTCAGGGACTGATAAGAATTATTTAGTGCTGAAGGGGACCTCAGGGACTATCAAATCCAACCTGCTCTTTAAAAAATGAGGGAACCAAAGAATAGAGTGACTTGCCCAAGGTCAGACAGTGTCATGTAGGATTTGGACTCAAATTTCTTGACTTCAAAAAACTATTTCAAGAAATATCATGAAATTATTTGACAAAATAGAAAACTGGCATTAAAATACCTGACTCAGTAGAGTTTCATAAGAGGGATGGAAAGACAACCCTGTAGGGGAAGATTTTAAAAAAAACCTTCTCTAGCTTCAAAAACATTCTTTGCTCCTAGAACCAGTATTCTTAACTTTTTTTTCTGTTGTTGACACAAGAAGTGTTGGTAAATATTTAACAACTTGTTTTCTCAGGAAAAAGTATGCTGGAAGTACCTTTAAGTTTTCTCTATCACTTTCCCAAGTTAAAATTAAAAACACATATAATACATGTTAGTATATAGATGTAAATGTAATATTTTAAAAAAATGATAAATGGCTTTTTAGGGGAGAAATGTGCTGGAAGTACTTCTAAATTTAACATTCACTATTAAGATTTTCTATTTCACTTTATTAAGTCTAGGCAGCCAACAAACCAATAAATTAAACTTTGATTTATAAAACAAACAAAAACAAAACAAAACCTCAAAGCAAATGTAGGGAAGCATAAATATTAAACATATCATTTGCTGAACACAATGCAATGAAATTTATATTCAAGAAAGGACATTTAAAGAGAAGATTAAAAATCAATCCAAACAAGCTTTTAAAATTATGTTTTAATGACCCTTCTATAATATATTAGAAAGAGGACTGGATCTGAAGGTAGAGTACCTAGGTACAAAATTTAGTTCTGATATTTAATCCCTGTATGTATGAACGAGCAAGTCACTTAGTTTCACTGAGCCTCAGTCTCTTAATCTATAAAATTAAGGATTTAACTAGGTGACCTCCAAAGTCCTTTTCAACTCTAAATCTATAAACCTTCTCTAATTCCACCCTTACAGAAAGAATTTCCTTTGTGCTTCCAAAGTACTTTGTTTCTGGCTTTCCTAAATCACAGAATTTGAGAATTAGAAGGAATGTGAGCAGGCATCTGGTCTCACTGATACTTCAAATGAGTGCTGCTTACAAGGAACCCAACAGGAATTCATGACTACTTAAAGACCTCCAAGAAGGGTGAACTCATTATTTCTTTCAGCCTATTCATTCTACTTTGGGACAACTCTAATCATTAGGTTGTTTTTCTTGGCATAAAACATAAATTTTCCTCTTTACAACTGTCAATCAGTTGATATGTATTTATTAAGTACCTGCAATATGTCAGGCACTTTGCTAAGCAATAAGGATTCAAAGAAAAGCAAAAAAAATAATCCCTTCTCTCAAGTAGCTGAGGATAATGGGGGAGACAACATACAAACAGTAGTATACAAACTAAATTTAGACAAGATAAGTTGAAAATGATCTACAGAGGGAATGCACTACAATTACAAGGAAGAAACATGGAATTTTGTCTTGAATTTGAAGGAAGCCAAGAGAAAGAGATAAGGAAGAAGATTACAGTAGGCATGGGGGATAGTCAATAAAAGTGCTTAGATTCTAGTCTAGAGGTAGAATATTTTGTTGGAGGATCAGCATGCAAGCCAGCATCCTTTAATGTAAGGTATAAAAAAACCTGAAAAGATAGGAAGGAACCAGGTTGTAAAGGATTTTAAATACCAAAGATAATTTTTGTCTTCGATTCTGGAGGTGGTAGAGAGCAAGCAGAGTCAAACAAAACAAATCTAATCCCTTCTCCAGATGATGATCTTTTAATGTTCAGTTTTTCCTGAATCTTCTACTCTGTTTTAGCCACATATATGTTTTTGTTAGCCCTTGTGCTGTGCTTGAAGGCTTTCCGAAGAGAGAGATTTGTCTTGTTTTTTTGTATGTCTTACGATATTTCAAAAGCATTTCTGTATTGAGAATGAAGTTGAGCAAGTTACTCTTCAAGGCAAGGTCCAATTCCAAAATCTAAGCCTGTGGTGAATCTGATCTGGACAGAAAATAGAGAAAAGTGTGAATATTTTAGGAAACTGAGGAAATTCAGGAAAAAAGCATGACTGGGAAAAAGTGAAGCATGTTCATAGAGCTGTGAGACTGGTCTTAGATCTATGAGTACCACTTTTTTAGATACTACCTTGTCATCTAACTTTTTTTTCTAAACACTGCCACAGTGGCATTTGGAAACCAGGGTTGGGGAGCTAAAGTGGAAATGATAGATGTAGCCATGGTTATGGAAAGGAATGGAGAATGATGATTCTAAGAGTTGTTACTGGGCTTCTTTGCACAGTGCACAAGAAAGAAGTGCTTGTCTTTCAAACAGGAAACATCAAGATAGGAACTTGAAAACTCATGACTTTTTATTCAAAAAGGGCATAAGTCAAGATACAGAAGCAAAGACTCCCAAAGAAGCAAATTGCTATACATAACACTCTCCTAGGTATGGAGCAGTTGCTTCTCTGGCATCCTTATAGTAAGGGACAGTGACAGAGAATTCCTTCCACCGAGCCAAGGACCTGGTCCAAATTGCTAGAATTAAGGAGCCATGACAAAAAACTGGAAAGTTTGTCATGGGGTTTACCTTATCTGGGAATCACAAAAGGAATGAGGATATAGAGATTTTGAGGTAGAGGCAAGGAAAGATAAGGCAGCTGAATCAGAGTCTACCTTTTTACAAAAAGTAGGAGGTAAGGTAAAATATCTAGTAAATTAGGGTGAATGGGAGGTGTTGGGCATCGATTCTGTGAAAGAGGTAATAAGAAGTTAATAAGAGATGGATAAAGGGATTGATAACCCTGAAGTCTCAATTGAGGTTCTGTCTTAATAAACTGTAATAGCCCCAGTTAGTACAGTTTTGATTTTCTCTAGCAATGCTTGGTGTTCTGGGAAGGGGAGAAGAAAAATTAAACACTGAGATGTTCCTAGGTTGTGAATCAACAAAGTAGAAATAACATAAAATAAAGATTCTTGGTAGTAGGAGTCCTTCCTTGAAATGGCTTATTGAGAGGTTCTTGGTAGGGTTCATAGGTAAAGAGCCAAATGTAGAAGACTAATGGATGTGGAAACTAGGTCTAGGGGAATGGACATGGTAAGGGAAGTCTCTATAAAATTTTGTAGGGCATTAGTATGAATTTCTCTTTTAGCCCTCAATATCTTAAATTCTAATTATTATTCTAATGTGTCATACCCAATCCCAACCAATCACTGGTACAATATAAACAAGAGGGTATAGATTATTTTATTTTATATTTTGCATAGTGTCTTTCTATAAAGGTAGCACCTCTTTTATAAAGGATATTTTGGTCCTGTAAGGGGTGGAGAGGGAAGGTAGAAAAAAAACATTTAGCTTCTTTGACATCTTAGGCATAAAATATCCACTGTCAGGGGAGCTACTATAGAGTTTTAGGAGGATTTCTGTTGTTCTGCTTTATTAATTGTCATAGTGAATTCCGAGGCAGATGGAAATAGTTATATTTGAATTTAGCTAAGAATTGTGTCCTTTTTAATCTTACTATCAATTAAGTTGTTTTTATTGCATTTAATAATCTTTGAATGTCTTATTATAATTCAACCCAAAGCCTGAATCATTATAAGGATATGAGTTAGTTCTAGCCTAGAATATTAGAACATTGTAGGATCTTAGTAAATATTTGTTGAGTTGAATTGATGAAGATTAGGCTCTGTAGTAATGAGGGAGGGAATAAAAGTGGGAAGTTCAGAGTTTATTATTTTGCAAGTCTATCAGCTTGTGTTCTGGTATGGCAATACCATTTTAGTGAAAACTTAGAAAAATGAATTTTACACAAATGAATGATGAAAAATATGGACACTTGTCCAAATATGATTCTTGAAAAAAAGGGGGGCAATATTTCTAATGGAAAAGTAGAAGTGAGTTAAAAAACAAAACAATAAAGAGTTGAATCTTTTGCCTTTTCCCAAATAATGTAGTGTTAATGCTCCCACCACCACAATAAGAAGAATGTTGCAGCCTAGTCTAAAGGCTTGTAAATGCCATTCAGTCATGATACTGAAAAAAGTCTAATGTAAAAATACTCACAAGAATATTTATTTTCAAAGGATCATCTGCTGATTAAATGTATTTCTTAAAGCTGACAGATTGAAGTGGGGTCTAAAAATGCCAAACATCTGAGTGAGAAAATTTAGTCAGAAATTTGGATGTTTTCAAGTAATTATTTCTATTGATATTTATATAGCACAATAAGTAACTTATTTTATTGTCACAACTTTGTGTATTATCAGATATCACTGGTTTCATTTTACAAATGAGGACCATGAATCTCAGAATAGTTTAGAGGTTTTCCACGTGGTCACATTGTTGTTTTTGTTGCTGCTGCTATTATTGTTCTTACATCTGTTGTAGTAGTTGTTGCTGCTGTTGTTTTTCTAGTAGTAGCCATTGCTGATGGTGTTCCTGTAGTTGTTGCTGCAGATTTTGGAATTTAATTATTTATTTAATAGAATTTATTCCCAGTGATTTCAGTCTCTCCCATCCCTCCTCACATCATAAAAAGGTATCACTTTGTATGTATAGATTGTGTTTTCCCTGTTTTTCATTTCATTCTTTGGAGGCAGACATTCACAAGTTACTCTTCAACTATTAAATCTGTAGCTGTACATAATATTCCCTTGGTTCTACTTAGTTCTCTCTTCATAACTTCATGTAGATCTTCCCAGTTTTAAAAATTAACCTGATTATCATTACTTAATGGTGCAGTAGTATTCTCTCACAATCATATGCCACATTTTTTGTAGCATAGCTAATTGAAGTCCCATCAATTTCCAGTTCCTTTCTACCACAAAGTATCTGCTATAAATATTTTGGAATATATGGGTTCTTTCCCTTTTCACCTGATATTTTTGGGAAATAGCCCAAGAAATACCATTGGGTGTACTAATTTTTATAACCCTGGGCAAAATTCCAAATTGTCCTCCAGAATGGTTGAATCAGTTTGCATTTCCTCTGATAGGGACTGTTAGTGGCCCAATTTCCCGCATTCCCTCTATTCGTCATTTCTATCATTTTAACCAATATTAGATGTGAGATACTTCAGAATTGTTTTGATTTGCATTTGCCTAACCAGTAGTAATTTAGAGCATTTTTCATATATCCACATATGGTTAAGCTTTCTTCATCTAAAAGCTGTCTTTATATCATTTGCCCATTTTTAATTTAGAGGATGGCTCTTATTATAAATTTGATAAAGTAGTCTATATAATTTAGATATGAGACCCCTTTCCAAGAAAAGGTCTATGTAAATTTCCTTAAAGTTTTCTGCTTTCCTTTGTAATGGGGGGTAGACAGGCTGATAATTAGGGAACCTGACGGTAGCAGTGAGTCTCCTCGGCCAGGGAGCCTATTTGTTGATTCAAGACAGCCAGGATGTGTGGGCCTGAACTGAGATGTCCAGTCAGTCTCCCTGCTGTCTATAGGTTCCTTTAAGGTGGAGAGTGAGGAGCCCCTCCCTGCTGGAGTGAATGCGGTAACCAACAGGAAGTAAAGCTGTCTCACTTCCTGAATAAAATGGATGCCTGGCCAATACTTCCTTTGGAGACAAGTGGTTGCTATCTTCCCTCTCCACACCCCCTTAGCCCTAGATGATCAATAACTGTAGAAGCTCTCAGAATCAGGCTAAGGGTTTATTTAAACACATGTGGAAACTGAGGGAAGAAGGTTAGGGTCTGGAGAAGCTGTTGCTAAGGGTCACTGGCCAGTGCTGGCAGAGAGCCTCAGAAGGTAAGATCAGGCTGAGGGAACCAGCCCCTCAGCCAGGAATAATTTCCACTGCCCTGATGTTAAGTGGTCCACCAGCTAGACAAATGAGGTTGATGATTTGGTTTAGGGGTGTCCCTGGCTAGGCTAACCTAACTAATTTCTGCCCATGTTCCACAACCCTCCAACCACATCACCCGGGGTCCCAAGGGGAAGTCCAGGGGGTAGCTGGATGTCTGGGTGAGGTCAAGGAAATCAGAACTGCCAGGTTGGTTCTCCAGGGGTATTTATAGTCCCAGCTCCAACAGTCAGGTCTTGAGACTGGCACTAGCTGGGCCAAAGTTCCATTCTCCTAACTGCTAGGATTGCCTAGGGTGATTTTGCAAATGTGAGAGATCTTGCATTAATCCTGCATCACACCTTCTACTCTTGACTACATTAGTTTTATTCATATAGAAACCTTTTAATTTAATGTAATTGAAATTATCTAGTTTATATCTTACAATGCTCTTCATCTATTGTTTACTAATAAATTTCCCTTTCTGATAGATAGTATATTCCCTATTCTAATTTCCTTATAATATCACTTTGTCTAGGTCATAAATCTATTTTGAATTTATCCTAGTGAATGGTGTAAGATTATGATCTATACCCAGTTTCAACCAAACTGTTTTCCAATTGTTCCCAGCAATTTTTACTAAATAGTGAATTCTTATTCTCAAAACTTGTAACTACGCTTCTGTCAAATGTAAAGTTATACAATCTTTTATTGCCATTTGTTGTATGTCTATTCTGTTCCACTGATGTACTTTTAAATTTCTCAGCAGTGACATATAGTTTTGATAGTTACTCCTTTATAACGCAGTTAAAATGTTTTTTAATAATTCATTTCATATTTTTGATTTTTTCTTTCAAATGAATTTTATTACTTTTTTCTAGTTCAATAAAATAATTTTGGTCATTTAATTGGAATGGCATTGAATATGTAGATTGGTTTAGATAGGATTGTCATTTTACTTATATTATCTCTGCCCACCAATAAACAATTAGTATTTCTAAAAATATTTAAAGCTTACTTTATTTGTGTAAAATGTGCTTTTTAAATTATGCTTGTGTAATTTTTGAGTTTGTTTTGGCAGATGTACTCCCAGGTATTTTATTCTGTCTGTGGGAATTTTTTTGCCAGTAGAGTGTTCCATTAAACTTTTATTGTTTTATTTTTTTAAGATTTAAATATTTTATTTTTTTAGAAAAATTTTCCATGGTTCCATGATTCATGTTTTTACTTTCACCTCCCCTTAAACCTCCCCCCCCATATATCCAATGCCCATATCCACTGGTTTTAACATGTGTCATCAATCAATACTTATTTACATATTATTGATAGTTCCATAGGTATGGTCATTTTGAGTCTACATCCCCAATCACGTCTGCATCAACCCATGTGTTCAAGCTCTTGTTTTTCTTCTGTGTTTCCACTTCTGTAGTTCTTCCTCTGAATGTGGGTAGAGTTCTTTTCCATAAATCCTTCACAATAGTCCTGGGTCATTGCATTGCTGCTAGTACAGAACTCATTACATTCGATTTTACCACAGTGTATCAGTCTCTGTATACAATGTTCTTCTGGCTCTGCTCCTTTCTCTCTGCATCAATTCCTGGAGGTCTTGCTTGGTTCTAACATTTTCCCTTTACCATAGATCTGACAAGTATACCATTCTGTATTGACTTAATTTACTTATAGATTCCTTCTTTATATTCAGGTCATTCACCCATTCTGAATTTATCTTGGTGTATGGTGTGAGATGTTGATCTAAACCTAATCTCTCCCATATTGTTTTCCAATTTTCCCAACAGTTTTTGTCAAATATTGGATTTTTGTCCCCAAAATTGTGCTCTTTGGGTTTATCATACACTGTCTTGCTGATGTCACTTACTGCAAATCTTTTCCATTGATCCTCCCTTCTGTCTCTTAGCCAGTACCATATTGTTTTGATGACTGATGCTTTATAGTATAGTTTTAAGATCTGGTACTGCTAGGCCACCTTCCTTCACATTTTTTTTTCATTATTTCCCTTGATATTCTTGATTTTTTGGTCTTCCAAATGAACTTTGTTATAGTTTTTTCTAATTCAGTAAAAAATTTTTTTTGTAGTTTGATAGGTATGGCACTAATTAGGTAAATTAATTTGGGTAGAATGGTTATTTTTATTATGTTAGCTCATCCTACCCATGAGCAATCAATGCTTTTCCAATTGTTTAGATCTAGTTTTAATTGTTTGGAAAGTGTTTTGTAGTTGTTTTTGTATAATTGCTGTGTTTGTTTTGGTAGATAGATTCCTAAGTATTTTATATTGTCTAGGGAGATTTCAAATGGTGTTTCTCTTTCTACCTATTGCTGCTGTGATGTGTTGGAAATATATAGAAATGCTGATGATTTTTGTGCATTCATTCTGTATCCTGCAAATTTGGTAAAGTTGTTGATTATTTCTACAAGCTTCTTAGTTGATTCTCTAGGACTTTTTAAGTAGACCATCATATCACCTGCAAAGAGTGATAGCTTAGTCTCCTCGTTGCCCATTTTAATTCCTTCAATTTCTTTTTCTTCTCTAATTGCTACTGCTAGTGTTTCTAGTACAATGTTAAATAATAGAGGTGATAATGGGCATCTTTGTTTCATGCCTGAACTTATTGGGATGGCTTCTAATTTATCCCCATTGCATATGATGCTTGTTGATGGTTTTAGATATATGCTGCTTATTATTTTTAGGAAAGGTCCTTCTATTCCTATGTTTCCTAGTGTTTTGAATAGGAATGGATGTTGTATTCTGTCAAAGGCTTTTTCAGCATCTATTGAGATAATCATGTGGTTTTTGTTGGTTTGCTTGTTGATATTGTCAATTATGTGAATTGTTTTCCTTATATTGAACCATCCTTGCATTCTTGGTATAAATCTCACCTGATCATAATGAATAACCCTCTTGATCACTTACTGGAGTCTTTTTGCTAGTATTCTGTTTAAGATTTTTGCATCTATGTTCATTTAGGAGATTGGTCTGTAGTTTTCTTTCTCTGTTTTTGATCTACCTTGATTTGGGATCAGTACAATATTTGTATCATAAAAGAGTTTGGTAGAACTCCTTCTTTGTTTATTATGTCAAATAGTTTATATAGTATTGGAATTAGTTGTTCTTTGAAGTTTGATAGAATTCACTTGTGAATCCATCTGGTCTTGGGGAATTTTACTTAGGGAGTTCTTTGATGGCTTGTTCAATTTCTTTTTTCTGAAATGGGATTATTTAAGTATTCTCTTTCTCCTACTGTTAATCTAGACAATTTATATTTTTATAAATATTCATCCATCTCACCTAGATTGATATATTTATTGCCATATAATTGGGTAAAATAGTTTTTAATGATTACCTTAATTTCCTCTTCAATAAAGGTGAGGTCTCCCTTTTCATCTTTGATACTGATGATTTCGTTTTCTTCTTTCCTTTTTTAAATTAGGTTGACCAGTATTTAGTCAATTTTGTTTTTTTTTTCAAAATACCAGCTTCTAGTCTTATTTATTAATTCAATAGTTCTTTAACTTTCAATTTTATTTATTTCTCATTTAATTTTTAGAATCTCTAATTTGGTCTTTAGCTGGGAATTTTTAATTTGTTCCCTTTCTAGTTTTTTTAATTTGCATGCCCAGTTCATTGATCTTTGCCCTCTCTAATTTGTTAATACATGCACTCAAGGATATAAATTTCCCCCTGAGTACTGCCTTAGCTACATCCCACAGAGTTTGGTAGGATGTCTGGTCATTGTCATTCTCTTCCATGAAATTTTTGATTGTTTCTATGATTTCTTCCTTAACTGGTTTTGGAGAATCATGTTATTTAATTTCCAATTAGTTTTTGATTTGCCTTTCCTAGTGCCCTTACTAATTATTATTTTTATTGCATTATGATCTGAGAACGTTACATTTATTATTTCTGCTCTTTTGCATTTATTTGAAATGTTTCTATGCCTTATTACATGGTCAATCTTTGTGAATGTATCATGTGCAGCTGAAAAGAATATGTATTCCTTTTTGTCCCTATTTATTTTCCTCCACATATCCATTGAATCTAATTTTTCTAGGATTTCATTCACCTCTCTTATCTCTTTCTTATTTATTTTTTGATTTTTTAGTCTGAAAGTGGAATATTTCGATCTCCAATTAGTATGGTTCTAATTAGTATCTATTTCCTTCTTGAGCTCTGCCAGTTTCTTCTTTAGGAATTTGGATGCTATACCATTTGGTGCATACATATTGAGTACTGTTATTTCCTCATTGTCTATACTGCCTTTTATCAGAATAAAATTACCTCCCCATTCTCTTTTAATCGGATCTATTTTTACTTTGACTTTGTCAGAAATCATTATTGCCACTCCTGCCTTCTTTTTCTTTTTTTTTCTTTTAAACCCTTATACTTCGGTGTATTGTCTCATAGGTGGAAGATTGGTAAGAGTGGGCAATGGGGGTCAAGTTACTTGCCCAGGGTCACACAGCTAGGAAGTGGCTGAGGCCGGGTTTGAACCTAGGACCTCCTGTCTCTAGGCCTGACTCTCACTCCACTGAGCTACCCAGCTGCCCCCTTCTTTTTCTTATTTGAAGCCCCAAAGATTTTTCTCCAGCTCTTGACCTTAAACCTGTATGTGTCCACCTACCTCATATGTGTTTCTTGTAGACAACATATGTTAGGATTTTGGTTTCTAATCCACTCTGCTATTTGCTTCTGTTAAGGACAAGTTCATCCCATTCACATTCAGAGTTATAATTATCAGTTGTGTATTCCCCAGCATTTTGGTATTCTCTCCTAGTTCTATCCCTTCTTACACTATTTCTTTTAAACCAGTGGTTTGTTTTAAACCAGTCCCCCTTGTCCCCTCCATTGATTTTCTTCCCTTTCCGCCCCTCCTTTATTATTCCCTCTTTTTATTTTTTAAGGCCTAATGAATTCCCTTCCCCCTCTCCTCCTCTCCCTTTTTTGACCTCCCAACTCACCTGCTTCCTTTGGTTGATCCCTTCTGACTTTCTCGGTCATGTTAGATAGAATTCTATATCCCAATGGATATAGCAACTTTTCCCTCTCAGGGTTAATTCCACGGAGAGTAAGGTTTAAATATTACCTCTTAATGTTCTCTTCCTCTCCTTCTTATAATAGTATTCATCCCCTCCCCTTCCCATGCCCTCTTTGTGTGGAATATACTATTTTTTTTATTCATTCAAGTTTCTCTTGGTGCCATCTACTATTCACTCCCCTCTTCCCCCCACCCCATATCATCTTAGACCATTTAGTACTCCAACCTCCTCCTATAAATAATTCTTCTAATTACTATAATAGTGAATACAGTTTTTGAAAATCACACATAACATTTCTCCATATATGAATATAAATAATTTGATCTTATTGAAGCCTTAAAGAGGCAAAATTTAAAATAAGAGTTTTCTTTTTTTCTCTCTGTTTCTTATTTACCTTTTCATGTTTCTCTTGGTTTTCGTGGTTGGATATAGAACTTTCCATTTAGTCCTGGTCTTTTCTGTGCAAATACTTGGAAATCTTCTATCTTGTTGAATGCCCATACTTTCCTCTGGAAGTATATAGTTAGTTTTGATGGGTAGGTGATCCTTGGTTGTAGACCCAGTTCTCTTGCCTTTCTGAATATCATATTCCAAACCTTGCAACCTTTTAGTGTGGAGGCTGCCAGATCGTGTGTGATCCTGATTGGTGCCCCCTTGATATCTGAATTGTCTCTTTCTGACTTCTTGTAAATTTTTTCTTTTACTTGGAAGCTCTTGAATTTGGTTATTATATTCCTGGGGGTTGTCTTTTCAGGGTTTAGTGTAGAGGGTGATTTATGGATCCTTTCGATGTCTATATTGCCCTCTTGTTGTAGAACTTCAGGGCAGTTTTTTTGGATAATTTCATGTAGTATGGAGTCTAAATTTCTATTAATTTCTGCTTTTTCAGGAAGACCAATGGTTCTCAAATTGTTTCTTCTAGACATGTTTTCTAGATCTGTCAATTTCTCAGTGAGATATTTCATGTTTCCTTCTATTTTATCAGTCTTTTGACTTTGCTTTATTTGTTCTTGCTGTCTTGAGAGATTATTGGCTTCTACTTGCCCAATTCTGGTCTTTAGAGACTGGTTTTCTGCTATAAGCTTTTGATTTTCCTTTTTGATTTGGTGTATCCTGTTTTCCAGCTGTTTAATTTTTGTCTCCAATTTGCTTATCAATTCTTTTGATTTGGGGGCATTTTTCTCCAATTGGGAGTTTCTGTCTTTTAACCGGTTAATTTCCTTTTGAGCTATTTACCACTTCTCTTGCCAAATCTCTTTCATCTTTCTCATGAACTCAGATTTGAACTCTTCAAGAACTTGTGACCAATTTTCATTTTTTGGGGGGAAGGTTTGGATGTGATTACTTGTTTGTTCTCCTCTGCTGTTTGCTCTGGTGTCTGGATTTTTCTGTGTAAAAGTTGTTGAGTGTTAAAGATTTCTTCTTGATTTTTCTCTTTTGAGGTTCTAGTGCCTGGCTTGCAATTATTATTATTTCTTTCTCAGTCAAAAGTCTGGGTAAAGCAGACAGGCTCTCTGTCTATCCTCTTGAGCTGTGGGGCAGGTTTTGTCTGAGTCATAGCACCATGTGTCCTTCCAGCTTTATCCTCATGCCCAGGATCAGTCCAAGCTCTTTAGGCTCCTGAGGTCTCAAGTCTAGTTGTTCTCAGAGTCAAGCCATTTGGTGGTTCCCTTGCTTGCTCCTCTGTCCTATGCTCCTTTAACAGTTTCAAGGCGCTGCTTCCACAGTTCTGCATGCCTCTGCACCGAGTTCCCACCCTTGGTCCACATGTGTGCTCAAAGTCCATGTCAATGTCCTTGTCTGAGCTCAATGTCCACGCCTGAGCTCAAGGTCTGTGTTCAGAGTCTGTTTCTTTAGCCTCTTGGTGGTCTTAAGTCTTGCTGCTCTCAGGAGCAGGCCCTGGTGGTCCCAGGTTGCTTCCAAGAACTTAATGAACTCTTGTGGGCTGTCTTTGGCACTGTAGGTGGTATGGGGCAGAGGGGATTGCTCAGCTTATATTTTAGTGAGTTCTATTTCACCCCCTTATAGCATTGAAATGCCCCAATGCCACATACTTTCAATGCTGTGCCCTGTTGTGGTGTCCCTTAGTTCATCTGTGTTTGTTTTTATGTCCTCTTGAGGAGTCCTAGCTGTGTGGGTTAAGAGAGGTTAAGGAAATGGCTGCTACTCTGCTGCCATTTTAACCTGAAAGTGTCTGTCGTAATTTTAAATTGGGTATCTCTTTCTATTTCTTCTTGCAGGACTGTTAATGATAAGTAAAAAATACTGATGATTTATGTGGGTTTATTTCATATTCTGCTATTTTGCTCAAGTTAGTTATAGTTTCAACTAACTTTTTAATTGAAGTTGTAAAATTCTCCACATATACCATCATATCATTTGCTAAAAGAGACAGTTTTAATGCATTATTGATGAAGTTGTGATTTGATCCAACTATTTTGAAGGGCAATTTGAAACTATGCCCAAAGGGCTATGAAATTGTGCAAAACCTTTAATTCTTTAATACCAATCCTAGATCTGTAAACTAATGTGATCATAAACAAGGGAAAAGGACCTAATTGTACACAAATATTTATAACAGCTCTTCTGGTGGTGTCAAAGAATTGGAAATTGAGGGGATGTCCATCAATTGAGGAATGTTTGAACAAATTGTAGCATATATTGATGATGCTACATCTGAAGCTGAAAAGGTGTACATGAACTGATGCGGAGTGAAATAAGTGGAATCAGGAGAAAATTGCACACTACTCTGTACAGGCAATATTGGATGATGAGCAACTGTGAAAAACATGACTACTCTCATCAATAATTCTGAAGGACTTATGACACGGAATGCTATCCACCTCTAGAGAAAGAACTGTTGAAGTCTTAAACATACTATTATATTAGATTAAGACATACTATCTCTCATATTAGTTTATTTACAGTTTTATTTTGAGGTTTTGGTTTTATGTGAACATCATCTTACAATAATGACCAATTTTGAAACATGTTTTGCATAATAATTTATATGTATAACCCAGAACAAATTGCTTACCATCTCTGGGGATGGGGAGGGAAAAGAGGGAAAGAGACAATTATAATTTTGAAAAATATATCTTGAATATTATTACATGTAATTGATAAAATAAAATATTATTGAATAAAAATTGTTACCTGTTTGTCCATTCTGATTCTTTGAATTTCTTTTTCTTCTCTTATTGCTAGTTCACATTAAAAAATATATTAAAGATTATTGGTGATAATGGGCATCCTTGTTTCATTCCTGATATTTAATTGGGAAGGCTTCTAACTCGTTATCATCACAAATAATACTTGCTGTTGGCTTTAGGTAGATGCTTCTTATTATTTTTAGGGAAAAATCCATTTATACTTATGCTTTCCAGTGTTTTTTTCTTTTTTAAAGCAATCAATGTTGCATTCTGGCAAGGGCTTTTTATGCATCTATTTATAAAATCATATGATTTTTGTTACTTTTATTAATGAAATCAATTATACTTATAGTTTTCTGCATATTAAACCATCTCTGCATTCTTGGCAAAAATCCTATTTGGTTCCAATGTATAATCTTCATGATATATAATTGTAGTCTCCTGGCTAGTATTTTATTAGGATTTTTGCATCCATATTTATTAATTAAATTTGTCCATGGATTTCTTTTTTTATTTTTGTTTTTCCTGCTTTAGGTATTGGCACCATATTTATTCCATAAAAAGAGTTTTGTTAGACTCCTTCTTTAACCATTGTTTCAAATAATTTATTTCGTATTGTAATTAATTGATCTTTCAACGTTTGATAGAATTCATTATAAATCCATTTGGTCCTGAAGCTTTTTTAAAAAATGTTCATTAATATCCTGTTCAATTTCTTTTTCTAAAGCACATTTATTTATATATTCAATTCCCTCCTCTCATAGTCATATTTTTGTAGGTATTCCATTTCATTTATGGTATTTATGGTGTTAAATATGTTCGTATAAAATTGAGCAAAATAATTCCTAATAATTGCTTAAGTTCTTCTTCATTGGTGGTATTTGCACCCTTTTTATCTTTAATGCTAGCAATTTTGCTAGCTTTTTAAAAATGATTAAACAATAGATTGTATATTTTATTGATTTTTCATGAAACCAACTTTTAAATTTGTTCATAATTCAATGTTTTCTTATTTTCAATTTTATTTATCTTGCCTTAGATTTTTCTAATTTGGTGTTTAATTGGAGATTTTAAATTTATTCTTCTAGTTTTTAAAATTGCATCCCCAATTCATTGATCTGTTCTTCATCTATTTTATTGATATAAGCATTTAGAGAAATAAATGTTCCCCTAATTATTGCTTTTGCTATACACTACAGGTTTTGGTAGCGTGTCTTATTAAAATCATTTTCCTTAGTAAAATAGTTGTTTCTATGATTTGCTCTTTAACCCATTCATTCTTTATGATTAAATTATTTGGTCTCCAATTAATTTTTAAAATATGTTGCCCTGGTCCCTTATAAAATTTTTACTGTATTGTGGTCTGAAAAAGAAGCAGTTAATATTTCTGCTCTTCTACATTTAGCTGTAATGTTTTGTGCCTAATATATGGTCAATATGTGAAAAGATACCATCTACTACTTACAAGAAGGCATACTCCTTTCTACTCCCATTCATTTCTCTCCAGATATCTATCATATTTAACTTATCTAAGATTCCACTCTTTTCCTTCCTTCCTTTTTTCCTTCCTTCCTTCCTTCCTTCCTTCCTTCCTTCCTTCCTT
>NC_058135.1:104038358-104212631 GCF_016433145.1 Gracilinanus agilis
TATATATACATATATATATGTATAATATTCACAATGTTTCCTTATCTACGATCCCTTTTAACATGATATAGTTTCCCTGTTTGACTCTTTTGATTAAATCTATTTTAGCTTTTACTTTGTCAAGATCATAGTTTCTCCCCTAGCTTTCTTTGAACCAGCTGAGAAATAGTTGTTTTGACTGTTGCTGTTGTAGTTATTGTTGTTGTTCATGCTCCTATTGCTGCTGTTATTTTAGTTACTTCTGTAGTAGTAGTTGTTGCTGTAGCTGCTTTTTAGTTGTGTATAGCAGCATATGATGATGTCTGACCAAACTTTAAATGCTTTCTAGTTGCTGTTTCATTTGACATCATGTCAATTGGAATGAAGTATTCTCATCTTCCCATTACACCAGGGAAAGTTTTAACATGCTTAGGGTAGATATCCCCCTACCCCACTGACTAACTTGAAGCCTGTTGTTTACTCTCAACTTGATTCAGCTTGCATATATACTTTTATCTGGGTTTGGTTGCTGCACAATCTACAGCTTCTTGGAGCCACAGATTAAAGTTGGGTAAAGATCATCACCAAAAATGGATGAGAAAATATGAAAATATCTTGACAAACCCTTGTCCCAGAGGTGCTGGCCCTTGATGAACATCCTGAACACCTTGCCACAGAGCAAGTAAACATCAGAGGCCAGTTATGAACTCAGCTGCCTTTGAATCCCCAACTGAGCACTCTAAAATCTGAGTTTTCAATTACATGTTTATTTCATGTGGGCATGAATTAAATTTTTAAAAATTTTAAATTCATGTGGACAATAAATGTAAAGTTCGTGTGGATTTTTTTCTTAGTTAACCTAAACACTGTTCTCCCTTTGAAGTGGTGACATTATCATTGTAAAATGGGAAGAGGGGGAAATCTAAAAATTTGAAGTCTAATTTGAGTGACTTCACTCTCATATATTGAGGCTACCAGTGATAATTTTGTGAAGTAAAGTAGGCAAACACCTAAGTGATGACATGAAAACATGCCTTTACCCCTCATAAGCATACCTCACAGAAACTCTCCCATATGTCCTTCTCTACTATCTAAAATTTGCTATTAGAAATTCATTGTTTTGGGATAAAGACTTGCCTTTTTTTCAGATCTATTATTTTATAATACTCTTAATTCACAAATGAATTAAAATGTCAGGCTGTTATCAGCTGGTAGGATATGCTATTCAGTTAAAGGATCAGAATTTTGAAGGTCTTGATTTTTTTTTTAATGGGGAAATGAGAGGTGCATTTTCTTAGAGTAGAAAAGATAAGGCAGACTTGAGAGGGAATATAAGGATTTGAGAGTGAGTTGTAAAGGGTTTGTTTTGGGGAGAAGGAAGACAGGATGCCTAAGGGAAGGCAGAGAGAGTAACTTGGGAGTGGTGAGACTCTCCATCTCTGGAAATTTTCAAAGAAATGCTCTTGACAAGATTTATATGCTGGCTATAGTTTGGACTAAAGACTCTTTGTAGAGTTCCTTCTAACTTTGTAATTTCAATATTCTAAAGGAGAGATAAGAAGTTGAGAGAGCACTGAAGACATAACACTGACCCCATGATTTTGCCAGGACTCAATTGTAGCTAACTAATTATTATTCCATGTACTGCATTCTCATCCTAATATAATGGGACATATTTCTACATTTTCTTTCCTAGTAGTCTTTCTTCCGGTTCTACACATGTCCATATATGTCAATGAAGATAGGCTATTATCTTTAATTCTTTGTTGATTTGATCAACTTATCCTTTATGTTGTCCCAACAGGGGACTCCAGTCACATCCAGCTTGAAAATATCAGTTTCATGTTCACACATTAAAAAGACATTAGCAGCCAGAGATCAAATTATTAAATAGTTTTAAAGAATTTGGAAGTTCATTAACAAATCATACTGGTAATACTGAGAAGAGGACAAAAGACTTATCCAGAGTTTCCTTAAATCATCACTGATCGATTTAAAAATCTGTCTTGTTCTGTGCCTGAGGCAGGAGCTTGCATATTATAGGAATGTTTTCAAAGGTCAGGATAATGACAGATACTATTAGAAGAGTTTTCTATCTCAGCTTCCTAGATGTTGAAAAACATTTTTAAAATTTTTTTGAATTTTGAACTTTGAATTTGAACCGCTTGTGTTCTCTCCTATAGACTTCTCTTCTAGGTTAGCCCAGAACTATCCATTATTTATTGACTCTCTAAAGCACGATGGACAGGCATATAGTGAGCATGAGTAGGATGCAACATGTTAAAAGCAAAGTTACTTAGGAAAGATGGCATAAAAGTTCTTATTATAAGAGAGATGTATGACTGAAAATGGAACTTGGGGTTGACATGGTGTTAAGAGCTACTGAGGGATGGATGAGTGTTTGACAAACTTTGGGCTCCACTGATAACCACACAATATCAAGAGATTTAGAGGAAGGTCCCCAGCATAATACTTGGATCATCTTTGGAAGTTTTATTGGTGAAGTAATAATAGTAATAGTAGCTTGTATTTACATAGACTTTTAAAGTGTACGAAATACTTTTCAGATATTTCATTTGATTCTCACTACAACCCTGGGAAGTACCGACAGAAGTTAGGTGACTCACCCAGGGTCATGCAGCTAATAAATTGCACAGACAAATTCAAATTCATGGGTATCCTAGGACTGAGGTACTCATTTTCAGTGTGGAGAGGTGATCAGTCACTCTTAAATGAACCCTTCTGACTCTACCCCTTCTCCAGAGGATAGTAGTAAATCCTTTTTGAAGGGATACTTTTATGTGATTAGCCTGAAACACTAAATTGAAAGTATAACCTAGGCATCCAAGAAGCTATCATTCAAGGCTGTAACATAGCCAACTGGTTTTCAGAAATATAGGGTATATAGGGGACTTCCAAGGGACATCCCGAATGCTTAAAGATAAGGAATATATTTCTTTAGATACGTTTAGTCTGTTCTCACATCTCCTGTCAGCATAATAATGTAAGAGCACATCCATCTCTATCAAGGACATGGCATCAAGCAACAATATGGCCCCACATAGTAAGCATCAGAGGCATGATATGAACTCAACTGCCTGTGAAGCCCTAGCCCAGCACTCTAAAATCTGAGTTCTCAATTTCATAGTTATAGATATAAGCCTTTCTAGGATCTCGAGACATTGATTGGCTAGAAGAGGCATTATAGGATTCATGACTGGCTATTTTAAAATGTGCTTTGAGGGGCAGCTGGCTAGCTCAGTGGATTGAGAGCCAGAACTAGAGACGGGAGGTCCTAGGTTCAAATCTGGCCTCAGACACTTCCCAGCTGTGTGACCCTGGGCAAGTCACTTAACCCCCATTGCCTAGCCCTTACCACTCTTCTGCCTTGGAGCCAATACACAGAATTGACTCCAAGACGGAAGGTAAGCGTTTAAAAAAATAAAATAAAATGTGCTTTGACTTTATTACAGAAGACAGATCATTTTTATCAAAACCTTGGCAGAATGTTCTCAGCTCTTCTATATATCCAGAACCACTGGCCTTCCCTTCTGTGATCTTACAAAGGTTATTATCTATAAGAATATAATCTCTGAGGCATGAGATCTAGAAGAGGGACCCTCCATCTATATTAGGAATATAATATGCACCAGAAGGAAACATTTGATAAATAAGTAAAATACATCAAGAGTTTTAGTTTTCTAGAATAAGATACTGATGCTGCTGAACTCTGCTCTACTCAGAATTCACCTGAATTATTGTGTTCAATTTTGGTACAACAGTTTAGAAAAGATATAGAAAAATTCTCTAGCTAGAGATCATCCAGAGGAGAGTAAATAGAATGATGGAGGGCCATGTGTTGAAAGAGCTGGTTATATTTGCCAAGAAAAGAGAAAATGTTGGGGGTGGGCAGCACATAGTAGCTTTGATCAAATTTTTGAAAGTCTGCTGTGAAAAGATGAATTATATTTATTCTATTTGGCTCCAGAGATCAGTACCCCAATCAGTGGGTGGAAGTTGCAAAGAAGCTAATATCAACTTGATGTCAGGAAAACTTCATACCAATGAAATGTATCCAAAAATGGAATGTACTTTTTGTTATTGCTAAATCATGTCTGACCCTTTGTGATCCCATTTTAGGTTTTCTTGTCAAAAATACTGGAGTGGTTTGCCATTTCCTTCTCCAGCTCACTTTCTAGATAAAGAAAATGAGGTTAACAGAGTTAAGTGACTTGCTCAGGGTCACAGAGCTAGTAAGTGTCTGAGACCACATTTGAATTAAAGATGATTCTTCCTAACTCTGGCCTGATGCTCTATCCATTGTGCCACCTGACTGCCCATAATGTACTGCCTTTTGAAATAATGAGTTTTCCCTTTAGAAGTTGGATGACA
Source organism: Gracilinanus agilis (assembly GCF_016433145.1). NCBI lineage: Eukaryota > Metazoa > Chordata > Mammalia > Didelphimorphia > Didelphidae > Gracilinanus > Gracilinanus agilis. The sequence continues at coordinate 104,042,730 of NC_058135.1, forward strand.
AATTTTTGTGCATTATATTTTAGGGAAGATTTTTTCATTAGGGATTGATCTAGAGGGCCAATGAAATCCCTTCCAATTGTAAAATTATAACATATGGACTGTCTCACATAGCTATCTCTGTCTTATAATCAACTTATACAATAAAGGATGCAATTCTTGGGTTCACATCACAAGTATCTTGTAGCTCAATATGCTTTAGTTTACACATTTTTACAGCCCTGCTAAGTTCCAATATCTGCTCTCTGCATACAAGATTACAGCATCAGGGAAAATAGGTTTAACAAGAATAAAAGACAGATAAGCATTTTCTGAAACTCTAACAACAAATTGTGCAAGAGAAGAAACATTAATCAAGCTTCTAGGAGTATCAAGGAGACTTAGAGCATTTTTTCCTTCCATTTCGAGATTCTCAAATGTAGATACCACTGGAGGTTACTACATATACTGACTAAATCTAGCTGCACTCAGCAGCTCGATGCAGCATTTAGTTTTGTTTCTAATCTGCAGGGTGGGATTTGGGGAATTTCATTCCTTCAAATCATTAGGTATTAATGTTCTATCAGATAATACACAAGTAGGAGCATATGAGAGTCTTATGGGTGAGAGTCAATGACCCTCTTCATCCTCTAGAACCAAGCAATTTTCACTTTTATGTTGCCAAATAAAGCACTTGTGGTGATAAATGCTCAATTACAAATATATTCTCATGTGCACCATGGGATCCATTAAACCAGTCACAAACTTGATGACCTCTTGTAGCAGTGGCTTCAATCTTTACCATTGGAGTTAGTATCCACATAGAGAAAATCAGAGATGTACGGAAACAGGATTGTTTATAGACATTCTCCATCCCTATCTCTTTCTGAAGATTCAGAAATACTTATACAGCACTAGAAAATGTTTGTTACTCTTTTTTACATGAATTAATATTTTTTACATTAAAATTTCCGAGTATCTCCTTCCCTCCTTTTCTCTTCCCGGAAGGGAAGAAAAGGCATCATTTCATGAAAAGGTATATGTATATACAAAACTATGTCTTGCTTATTTCTATTAATCAGTACTTATTATTTTCTATATCTTTGGGACTATGATTTCCAGCTGGAACTTCTAAGTGCTGGTAAATGAGAAAATATTCACAAAGGCTCTAGACTTGTGGTGGTGAACCTACGGCACACATGCCAGAGGAGGCACTCACAGCCCTCTCTGTGGGCACAGCATGCAATCAACCTTGCCCTAGCAGAGTGTTCACCAGAGTTCATTACAAGAAAACTAGCAGGGCTGGTCTGCTCCCCTCTCTCTTTCCACATGCACCTGAATCACCTGCCACTCTGTCTAGCACCCCAGTGGGAGAGTTTCCTCCCTCCCCTGTCTGGGGTAAGGAGGGGAGGGCTCACACACAATGCAAGGGTTGCATTGTAGATTCTCAGTCTCTAAAAGGTTTGCCATCACTGCCCTAGACTCTACCCAGCACCCAATGGGTCATGTTACTTTTCATATTCATCACCCTTCCTGTCCTTCAAAAGTTTAAAATCCTAAAGCATACTGGCATAAGCACAGTAAAGCAATAATCATTATGTTGTCAGATTTTTTCTAGTAAAAACAACTTAAAAGTCATAACATAGTCTATCCCTTTAGATCCCTTTATAAATTATTTTTTATGAATTAAATATATATATATATATATATTTAAAAATTAAATGTATAAAGCATTAGTTAAGCACCTAACAAAACATTTGACTGAGTGGGAGAGGGTAAGGGATGATGCAAAGGCAAGTGGGACATATTGTTTGCCCTCAAGTAACTTCTGCTCTTAACAGTAACAAATTACATTTGTGTAGTGAATTTATCTCATTTGACAGGGTCACTGTGAGTGGTTGTTTCTATTGGGAGGAAAAATTTGCCTGCTGGAACTCCCCATTCACAAAAAATAGAATACACAAAACAGACACAGACATTGTAGGTCATTTTATCTGAACTGGAATTCAGTACTAATTAAGCATTAATATAAACAAACTTTAGATAATGTGTGAGTTTTAGATTTATCATAAGTACTTCAGGATAGAGTAAAGAAGGGAATGAAGAATAAGCCTAAACAAACAAGCAAACACACAAAACCCCCCATTATCAATTCTCCCAAAGGGACAGTTGAGCAAAGACCAGCCCACTCCAAATACTTTCCCACAGTTAAGACTAACCCCACTGGCACTCTAGGCAGAAGTCCTAATAGTGGCATTCTCAGTGGTGGCTCTTTTCTTTCTACCACCTCCATCTCATTTCTTGGCTTTGGCTCTTGATTCCATTCCATTTCTCTCTCCTTGTCCTCTGGTTGTCCCTTGAGCTAAATATCTTTTCACTTAGAGCCATGTCTCAAGAAAAGAGTTTTCCAAGGCAAGGAGTGACTGTCCTTTTAATCCTCAATTCTCACTTTTCTAGAGACTTCCTTTGCCTGGTAGAGAAATTGATCACCAGAGTCCTGCCACATTCTACCCTGAAGTTAAGAATTTTGCAGACCCTTGCAAAATCAGCTTCAGTACACTTGACATTGATAATTATATTTTACAACATCAAAATAAACATTAGCAATTAACAGATCATGGATGACTAGCCTAGCATACTAGAGAATCACCCTAGGGTGCCATTCTTAACAAATATAAATGAGATATGTGCAGTGTAGAGCATTGCCTAACAGGTTACTTCAGTGACTATAGGTTTAAATTACATGCAGGACATATCTACTATATATATCTCAGTGTTGCATGCTTATCTATAGACACAAACAAATGTGCATAACAGCAAACAAAATAAAGTAATCTTAATATCAGTGAGCCTACAGAAATAACAAAACATACAAAAATAGTAGTATATGCAAATTTGAACAGCAAAACCATGCATAATCAACTGATATAGCTATGATACATATTTGCCACTGGCATAAAAGCCAATAAGTATGAATAACAAAATAAACCAGAAACGTACATAAAAAATATAGTAATTAGCATGCTGTCATTGGTTTCTGTCAGCTCTCCATTTAACTGAAATTATAGCTAATTTATAAATTTATATAATATATATAATTTATAATAATATATTATATATAATGATATATAATAAATTTGTGTAATTTATATAACTAAATTATAACCAAGCTGTTCTCTCTGCCAGGATATATTGGTTATTTTGGCAATTTCTCCATCCCAAGAAATGTCACAGTATAAGTCACTAGGAAGGCAGAGATCATACTAAAGCATCATAAAATAAGGTTTAACACCAGGATCATCGTTCATCATGGAGCCAAATACATGGACCAGAAAAACTCCATGGTCGTTCTACTGAGATGCCTACTCTGGCATTAGTCTCAGATGTTCATCAGTGAGACAGAAATGTTCCACGTGGTAGGGAATAATAGCTCTAGACTCCTTCAAGAGAGAGAGAACTTAGGCTTGGTCAGAGTGATTTCAAATCCGTTTTAATCTATGTGAATCATAGCCAAAAGTCTATCCACTGAGAAATACTTCTTTCACAATACTTTAGTAATCATTAAGACTTCTGGTTCCTGGTTGGGTGTGACAGTTGTATAGATTATGAAATTAATGATCATCACTAATGTAGGGCTTACTATACATTCTTGCTTTCACCTCTTAGATATAAGAAGCTAGTACCATCAAGAAATCCCAAGGATTTACTAATGCTCATGTTCTCTGTGTGCCATAAGTTTGCCATTCTTTTCTTTGCCCAAAAGGAATGCATTTTTTTCCTTTGTGGGTGATGTCCACAGCCATCTTGGGCCAATGGAATTTATTTTTTTTTTTTGCTAGCTTTAAGGATCTTTATTCACTGAAATTCTATTCCAAAGACATCATTTCAGTCAACCAAATATTTATTGTTTATGATGTATTATGGACTGTTCTATATTCTGAGGATTTGAAGAAAGTATTTGTGACCAGGATGCTCACATCCTAATGAGGCAGACAAACATGAAGATGATTATGCAGAGATGGGACATATACAGAGTAGATGGCAGATAATGTTAGAGTTGTAGCAGCTAGGAAGCCTGGAGAGCCTCCTATAGAAGATGGGATTTCATCTGATTTTTGAGAGAAGACAGGAAAATATAGAGATGGAAGGTAAAAAGATAGAGAAATCCAGGTATAGGAGGTAACATATTTGAGAAACAGCAAGTAGGCTACTATAGCTTGATTATAGAGTACATGGAGAGGAATAAAATATGAAAAGAACGGGAAGGTAGGAATGGAGCAGGCTCTGAAGGGCTTTCGAGGTTTTATATTTGATCATTAGGATAAATAATTTAAAAAAATTATTTATTTGGTTGTTCGATTAAGATACTCAGACAACTCCCTCCCCTAAAAAAGGCATCATTTGGCAAAAAAGATATATGTGTGTATAAAACAATGTCTAACTTGTTTCTATTTTTCAGTTCTTTCTCTGGAGATGGACATACATAATTCATTCTTCAAACAATATTTCTGTTGATGAGAAAATAATTTTTTAAAAAAGCATTTATTAAGCGCTTGCTTTGTGTCAGACACTAGGCATAAAAGAAAGGTTAAAAAATGTTCTCTATTCTCAAGAATCTCAGTCTAATAGAGGATGCTAACAACTCTCAGAAGAAAGGCACTAGCATGGCATACCAGGAAAGCTTTCTTTCATAAAATGAGGCAGGTCAAACTAGAGAGAAACCAAGGGAAAAAAGACGTGAAGATGAGTACAGAGAGAATTACAGACATGACAGAAGGTATTGAACATACTCCAGGGAGAGGCAGCAAGGCAACCCAGTGGATAGAGAGCTTGCAAGGCCTGGAAAAAGGAGGTCCTGAGTTCAAATCTGACCTTAGACAAGTCCTGGCAATGTGACTCTGGGCAACTCACTTCATTCCAGTTGCCCAACCTTTACTACTCTTCTGTCTTGGAACCAATGATTCTAAGATGGAAGGTAAGTTTTTTTTTAAATAAAGAAAATGCCTATGATGAAATAGGATGTTTTATCTCATCTTGGAGGTAATAGAGAACCATTGGAATTTATTAGTTGGGATGAGAGGAGACATTGTCAGAACTGTGTGTGAGGAAGATCAATTTGAAGGTTGAATGGAAGATGGAATTGAATGGAGCCATGATAGGCAGGGACATCAGTGATCAGCTTTGTAGTCTAGGTATGAGATGATGAGGATCTGCACCAGTGTCAAAGGAGAGAAGGCAGATTATAAGAGAAATGTTAGGAAGGTAAACATGATAGGACTTGCTAACAATGGATATTGAGAGTGGGACAGTGAGGAATGAATAGCATCTAGGTTGTGAGCCTGTGTGACTAAGAGGCTAGTGATACCTTTGATAATAATAGAGAAGTTAGAAAGAAGGGTGGGTTTTGGTGAAAAATAATGAGTTTGCTTTTGGACATGTTAAGTTTAAGATGCCTATTAGCCATCTAGTTTGGAATGTATAGTAAATAGTTGAAGATGCTAAAACTGAGGTCAGAAAGTAATTAGTTCCAAAAAAATAGATTTAAGAATCATCTTTACAAAGATGATAACTGAATCTTTGATTGCAGATGAGATAATCAAGCAAAATAGTATTGAGGAAGAAGAAAAGAAGACTGAGAACAGAGTCATGGCAATAGGGAACTACTGGAGTTTATTAAGTAGGGTGGTGACACGGTGAGACCTATGTTTTGGGAAAATCCCTTAGGCTGCTGAGTGCAGGATGAATGGAAATAGTGAGAGTTGTGAGGCAGAAAGACCAGTTAGAAAAAATTATTAGTCCAGATGAGAGGTGATGAGGACCTCAATTAGAGTGATGACCAAGAAAACAGAAGAAAACGTGATGTTTTGGACATGCTGAGTTTGAGATACCGATAGCTATCTAACTCGAGATATCTAAAAATTAGTTGGTAGTGAAAGACTGAATCTTAGAAAAGATTAGACTTGGATGTAAAGATCTCACAATCATCTGTATAGAAATAATAATTAAACCCATAGGAATTGATAAAATCACCATTAATGTAATATTTACAGAAGAAAAGAAGAAAGGCTAGGGAAGAGGAAGGATGAGGCTTGGAGGATTTAGTGGGAAAAATTGGATGAAAATGCAGACAAGGAGCTTGAGAAAGTTGCCTGAGAAGCTAAGAGAAGAATCAGGAGAGAATAGTATCAATGAGGAATGAGAGAAGAGGGAATATTTAGGAGGTGGAATCAATAGTGGCAAATGCTACTGGGAAGTCAAGAAGGATGAGGATTGAGAAAAGGCCAGTAGATTTAACAATTTGGGGGATATAGGGAGCATTGGAAAGATTAATTTCAGTTGAATGATTGAGTCAGAAGCAGAACTGCAGAGACATAAGATGAGACTAAGAAGAAAAGAAGTGGAGGAACCAAAGGTAAACTAGTTTTCTTAAGGAATTTAGCTATGAAAGGGAAGAGAGAAAAACTGTCATGGCCATAAAGCAGCATATTCTAGGAGGCACTGACTGCCTTTCTGGTAACATCTGTGGTATTAGTGGCAGTGAAGTTAAATTTTAAAAAGTACTTATTAAATAAGCACCTACTATGAGCACATGCTGTAATAAGTACTGCGGATCTGAAGAAAATAAAAACAAACAAAACAAACCCCTGAAAAATCCAGTCTTTGTCCTCTGTGAGCTCGTGGACTGAGGAGACAACATGCAAACAATTATTTAAAAACAAGATAAATATAGAATTAATTGGAGATAAGCAACAAAGTGAAGTCTCTAGAATTAAGGGGATCAAGAAAGCCTGTTTGACAAAGGAGAATATAAGTTGAGACCCAAAAGAAATCAGGAAAGTCAGGAGATGGAGATGAGGAGGGAAAAAAATCCAGGCATGGATGACAGTCAGTGAAAATGCATGGAATCATGTAAAGTAATGTATTACACAATTCTAACTTCTGTTATTATTTCAGTAGAGACATATCTTTCCTTTATTTTTTAGTACTACAATTATGGGCAGCTAGGTGGCTCAGTGGATAGAGAATCAGACTCGGAATCAGGAGAACGAACCTGAGTTCAAATTTGGCCTCATGAAATTACTAACTGTGTGACGCTTGGAGAGCCACTTAATCCTTATTTGCCTCAGTTTCCTCATCTGTAAAAGGAGCTAGAGAAGAAAATGGCACACTGCTCCAATATCTCTGCCAAGAAAACCCAAAAGGGGTCATGAAGTCTGACATAACTAAAATGACTGGACAATGACAACAACAACTACAATAATTATGGACAATGTATCTTGGGGTTTGGACTCTGAGGGTGGGAGTTGCAACTGACCAGCAGGCACTTGAAATATTCATTCATCTCAGATGAAGGAATTTGTCTAGATTTTTCCTGGAATGGATTAGAGTCCATAAGCTTGGATTTGGGGGGTTAGTACTAGTTATGTCCCACTCATTCAATGAGAATCTAGCATTGTTCTTGCTAAATTTTTTCTTGTGATAAGACATTTTCCTGATACATCTTTCCTCCCATCTACAATATGGAGAGGCTTTATGTAAGGGAAAATAAACCTGCCCCTGGGACCCAATTGGCCAGGACATCTGTGAAAGAAAGAATTTCCTGTTCATCTAAGGGCATATAAAAAATATACCAGTAAGGTAGAATCTATACCTCTTCGACTTAGTGGATTTCTGAAGCCCACATGAGTCACTTTGTCTTTTATTATACTCTGCCTTGATAACTAGACACGTTTTCCTATGGCATGAAAGGAACTGTGGCCAGGGAAACAAAGTATTATTCTACCTTTTTGTGTATTCTTGCTCTTATTAGGGCAAACTAGACTTCATTCTCTCCCCCCATCTCCCATCCCCAACTTCACTGATTTAGAAATGTCTTATTTTTTTTGCCTCAACATTAAACCTGAATTAAGAATGAGAGAACTGAGGACAGCTAGATGGCTCAGATGCAGGCCATGGGGATGTCCTGGGTTCAAATATGTCTTCAGATACTTCCTAGCTGGGTGGGTGACCCTGGGCAAATCACATTGCCTAACACTTACTGCTCTTCTGTCTTAGAACCAATATTCAGTATTGATTCTAAGGTGGAAGATAAAGGTTTAAAAAACAAAAAATGAGAGGCTTGATGCACCAACTCTTCCTTCTAGCCTTCTTGTTCTAAAGGTCTCTAAAGTCTAATTTCTCCACATCCACTTGGGACGATATAAGGGAAGTTCTCTTGTGATTCACATTATTACTACTTGACTTTATCATTTTGTATTTTCCCCTTTTGAAAGGTCAAAATGGGCATGTACTGGGTCCCTGATTGTGTGTGTGTGTGTGTGTGTGTGTATTTAACAGACTGGAATTGGATCTGTGCTGAAATTGTATCTTATCATGGTCCTTCCAACCAACTCACCAGTTAGTACAGTAAGTAAATACCTAAGGTAGCCAATACAAGGTAGCAACAAATAGGAAAAAGGATTTCAAGATTTAAAGGGGAACATAGAAGCTTCCTGCAAAAACTGTTTCCTAAATTAATTAAGTCCATATCCAGAGACTATGTGCTAAATTAGGAAAAGCCAGCTAGATCCCAATTAAATGTCTCCTTTGTCCCCAGTAATCACAGCCCCCCCCCCCAAGTCTATAAGCTGCAGATAGCTCTGGGCATTTACAGTAAAGCCAGAAAAACATTATGCAAATTAAGGAATTCTAAAATGGCACTGATAACTTTGAGATTGATATTGACATATTAATGAATGAATCCCAAAGTGATCTCATGCAGGTAACAGTCTGCCTACCATGAGAACATTACAAGAATGGGCCCCCCAAACTCTGTCCCTCAAGTACTCCTCCACAGGTCTATGCTGTCCAAGTGCTGGCAACTTCCATATACAAAAATGATCCTATGTGTCCCTCTACGTCACCATTCCCACTCCCCATCTGCCTTATATTTTCTGTGCCTTTTAAAAATGTGATTGATGCATTCCCTGCTGGTTTCCAGTGCGATCTTCCCTAGTCAGTATCCAAAAACTGCAATTACTTTTGCCCTAATGGTGATCCCTTTTCTTTTTTTTTCTTTTTTCACTTTTTCTTTAATTAATTTAGAATATTTTTCCATGGTTACATGATTCATATTCTTTCCTTCCCCTCTTCCCTCCCTCCTTCCTGGAACCGACGAACAATTCCACTGGGTTTTACATGTATCATTGTCCAAAAGCTATTTCTATATTATTAATATATGCAATAGAGTGATCATTCAAACTCAGCTTCCCCAATCATATCCCCATCGAATCATGTGATCCCTTTTCTTAAGCCATAAACCAAGTATATGTGGTTTGGACTATTTGTTCATAGCTTTTCCTCACAGTGGGTGAGAAGACACTGGGAGAAACTAAGGGAAGATAAGGAATCCCATTCCCCACCTCAAAAGACTTTCCCTCACGGTTAGGTCAAAACAGAATGGGTTCCAATTAGAGCTAACATTCTATTTATAGATGTGAGGTCTGAGCTAACTGGGACCACAGTCTGCTGCAACCTCTTCTGAAAATTTAAAGATTATTTTGACAATTCCAAATATGGGTGGTATTTGTCACTCATTCTTCCACGTCTAAATCCTTCTAGAGGCTAATCAAGTATTTCTCTAAAGGTCTCATAAAATGACTGGAGTGTGATGGTTTCTTGGGCTCTATTCTTCAAGACAGCACTGCCATCCACATCCACAATCTATACAAGTACACCTCTGCATGAGGTCCAATGAGAAAAATCTCATAAGGGATTGATGATGAAATGATCCTCAGTGCCTACAGGACTGAGACAACTTCCTTTTTTGGACCCACTTTCTTTTTCAAAAATCAGTCCCAGAGTCTTCATGTTATACAATATCAAAACAATGTTCTTTTTATGGTTGCATGTAGACCGCATACTGCTGTTTTCTCTATAGTAGTAACAGAAGAGAGTTGTACTCTCTTGGTTTTCTCCCATTTTGTGTTGTTTGTATGTTAGGCTTGTCCCTTTCCTGGTAGAGTGGTCTTGTCCATCGATCAGCTTTTTATCAAATTATCTGTGCCTCCAGTCAGTTCTGTATGTTTATGTTGTTTACCCCATAGAGCTCTGTCTCTCTTCCCAGCATGTGCTACTGAGAGAAAGGAGTAGTGAGTTGTATTACAGGGAGAGAAGTGGGGGGGGGGTAGAGAAGGAGACAGAGAGAGACAGAGAGGGGGACAGAGAGAAAGGGAGGAGACAGAGACAGAGACAGAGACAGAGAGACACAGAGAGAGGGGGACAGAGAAAGGGAGTACAGAGACAGAGACAGATAGACAGACAGACAGAGACAGACAGACAGAGAGACAGAGAGAAGAGAGAGGAGGAGGAGAGAGAGGGAGAAGGAGAAGAAGAGAGAGAGAAAAGGAAAAGAAGAGAGAGAAGGAGAGGGAGAGGGAGAAAGAGAGAAAGGAGGGAAGATAGAGACACAGACAGAGAGACAGAGATAGAAAGCATCTTTTTTTAATGGTCAGCATCTGTTTGTATTAATCTTATATTTTCAAAACCTTCCCAAAGGAGCATGAATGCAGTTTCTATTTTCCATTAGGAAATATGCAAACTCCCAGTAGCATTGGCTATCTGACAGGGGATGAACTTCATCTGGTCACATTTTCTTTTCCATTGTTCTCCTCCACAGGTACTCAGAGGCATTTCTCTATGAGGGTAGAGCTGCAGAGAGTGATAAGAGAATAGGTCAATCCTGGTTGGTGAAGGAGAGTAATTGGAAAAGACTGGTGATATCTATACTCCCAAAGTGAGGGCTGGAGGAGGAGGAGGGTAAGATTCTTACCCCACTCTTCAGCAGGTCAACTTTTTCACCTTCACAACAACCTTGTAAGATAGATAATACATTAATATTGCCATTTCATGTATGAAGAAAAAAGGTCTCAGGAGAGACTAAGTGACTGACTTGCTCCATCATCTCATAGCTAGATAAGTGTTGGATCTGGAACCTGAACTGGAACCCAAGCAAGATTTCTGAGCAACTGCAAAGCTAAGCATATGAATGGGGACACACAGTCATGTTCATCACTGATGTGATTCTTTACTCACCCCATATTTAATGTACATACAGCTGATATTCCAGTCTATAAAAAACCTTTAGGTCAGTTTTCCATTTCCCTTTTTCCTGAGAGTTTTCATATAAAGTCAAAGAATTGTCAGTAGTAAGAGAAAAATGGAATGCCATTTCACTGTTCTTTACACTGTAACTACTTTACCTTCCAAAAAATTCACCACTGGCTGATATGATTATAAATCTTTCCTGGAATTTTGCCTTATGTGGAGTGAGTGAATGGAATCAGAGAGAAGAGAGGAAACAGTTGTTAGGAGCAAACTGGTTCCCTACTGTAAAACAAGGGTGGACATTTGCAGACCATTAAATTCAAATTTAGCATCTTATTTCTTCTTCATTAAAAGAGAGAAAAACCAAGCTAAAGCCCCTGTTTGATGAAACATTCTAACTTCTTCTAATTGGTCATTTTAATAAAGGAAAGTGACTTAAAATCATATGAACTTTGGCTGCCAAAAAAAGTGTTGCTTCAGTAACTATTATACATGCTCAGCTCTAATGAACCCTTCTGCTTCTGTAGATGGTCATAGATTCATTTGGGTCACTTGAAAGCACTTCCATGAACCTTTAAAATATGGAAAATGATGTTACTTCCACAGCTTGTGCCTTCTCAACTTTAAACAATGCCTGAGATGGTTTTTATTAGATTAAGTGGTTTAAATATGGGATTTCTAATTACCCGATGCTTGCAATATAGAGGGGGAAAAGATAAAAATTTTTTTTTTCTGTACAAAGAGATAAAGCTATTTGTAGCCTCAGTTCAGTACCTGCAGAGCACTTAGTAGATTTAACAGCTGGGGACCCAGTGCACAATTCTCTTCTTGGCGCCCTCCCGTTCTTTTTTCCTTGCCTTTGACTGGCCAGGAAGGTAATTGTATAATGGAAAGTACATTTTTTCTGGCAGTTGATTTTGGGGATTCAAAGTTCAATGTCAACTTGAGGATGAAGGTTAAAAAAAATGTCTGCCACTCATCACACACTTGGATTCAACTTCTATAGGAATGACAAATTTGTCTTTGTATCTGAAAGAGGTGCTTTGAGTGTTTTCAGACCTGACTTGTTTTCCTTTGTAGAACAAAACAGTCACTGACACAACCTACTATGTCACTCAAATAGCTCTTCAAATTGAAATGTGCCAGTTCTTTTTTCTGTTTGTTTTCCATCAGTCTATTGCCCCAAGAAGGCATGCCATCAGCAGGAAAATCAGAGTTTTTGAAGGATTCTCCTTATTCATGGACTTCTGAACTCTGAAGATTCGCTGAACATCAAGGCTGGTTCACATTTTAAGACAATTCCAGAAGCATTTATTAGATTGTAAGCACCTTGAGGAAAGGGTTATTTTATTTTATTGTGGTTTGTTTGTTTTTGTTTCTTCAGTGTTTAGAACAGTGCCCAGCACACAGTAGGAGCTTAACAAATGTTTATTGATATTTTTAGACCTTTACTTTCTGTCTTAGAACTGATATTTGTTCCAAGGCAGAAGAGTGATTTCAAATCCGGCTTCAGACACTTCCCAGCTGTGTGACCCTGGGCAAGTTACTTGACCCCCATTGCCCACCCTTACCACTCTTCCACCTAGGAGCCAATACACAGAAGTTAAGGGTTTAAAAAAAAAGAAGAGTGATAAGAGCTGAACACTAGGTGTTAAGTGACTTGCCCAGGATCACAGAGCTAGGAAGTTTCTGAGGCCAGTTTTGGACCCAAGACCTCTTGACTTCAGGCCTGGTTCTCTATCCACTAAGACCTCTAGAAGCCCCCTCTTATTGATTGATAATTAAATTCCTACGCTGTTCTAGGCACCATGAACATAAAGATATTAAATGAAAGAGGTCTCTCCCCTCAAGGAACTTAAATTCTATCAAGGAGAAACAAAATGTATACATATAGAGTATCCCAAAAATCTTGCTGCAATTTTAAGCTTTAAATTTTGACGCCACTCTAAAACTTTTGGAACACTCTGTATAATGAATTTAAAAAGCTATATAGATTAATTTTGGGGGAGAGAGCAAAGGTTTAATTGAAGGACAGTTTCTTAACAATAGGACATACTCTCCAGAGGGCAAAGTAGAAGGGTAGAAGTGTGTTAGGGACAAGGGACGGATAAAGCTGACAAGAGTGGGTAGGAGGAAGCAGGGAGGAGTGTTCAAGGAAGGGGTCTTTGGACTAGGCATCCCAAAGCTTAGAATAGAGAGGGTTCTGAGTTTAATCATAGGGCAGAACATTGCCATGTCATTTGCAGTAGCAAAGATAATGTTGATTAGATTAACAGATTATGAGAAAAGTAGAAAGTGAGGAGAGGTCATATAACTTTCTGTAGCAGGGGGAGTATTGTCCTTGTTGCTGCCTGATGATCAGGGCAGAAATCAATGGAGTCCTGGGTCCAGGCTGTTATAGATTGGTGAGGTATATATAAGGAATTATACCTTCTGTCAAGTCAAGTTTCTCAAGATTCACTTCAACTTTGAGTAGATTCTATTTCCCAGTGTGTGAGCTCAGGAGGACCTTTCTTCCTCATCTGGTAATTGCTATGGATTGTGAAGGAAAGCAAAGTTCATGTTCTATTCCTAATATTACTGGAGATGGAGTTCTGGAGCTTCTTCAGGGAAGATTGGTTTTACTGAGTCCTCTAGGAAAGTAACACTGTTGTTGGTTAAAGATGATAATGTATTTTGCTTCCTTGAAGACAAGTTAAGTAGGAGTATGGAAGGCAACAGTAATGTGAATTACTTTTAACAGATCAACATCTGGCTGAAATGTCAGTTGAAAATTTTATGGGGTGAGAAATAGGAAGGAGGAAAATTTTGGGGTGAAAGGACAGGCTTATTTTATTTTTATTTTTCCTCTGATTAAAGGTCTTGACTTTATTTTTTTATTTAATTGATTAATTAAGAGAACTTTTCCATGGTCACATTATTTATGTTCTTTCCCTTCCCCTCCTCTCACCCCCCTCCTTTAGCCAAAGCGCAATTCCACTGGGTTTTACATGTGTCATTTATCAAGACCTATTTCCATATTATTGATATTATTGACTGGGGTGATCGTTTAGAGTCTACATCCCCACTCATATCCCCATTGATCCATGTGGTCAAGTGGTTGTTTTTCTTCTGTGTTTCTACTCCCACAGTTCTTTTTCTGGATGTGAATAGAGTTCTTTCTCATAAGTTCCTCAGAATTGTCCTGGATCATTGCATTGCTGCTAGTAGAGAAGTCCATTACATTTGATTGTGCCACAGTGTATCTGTCTCTGTGTACAATGTTCTCTTGGTTCTGCTCCTTTCACTCTGCATCATTTCCTTTCCAGTTCACATGGAATTCCTCCAGTTCATTATTCAAAAGGGCAGGATTTAAATGGGATAGAAGTTTCAGATAGCTAGAAGACAGCATAAAAGGCATAGGTTGTCTCTAGAACAGTGGTGTCCAACTCAAATAGAAACAGGATATGAATTTGTACATAAGGATCACCACTCACAGCATATTGATTTAGAAAATTTCACGCCAACATTATTTATATCTTATTGCATTTTTAAAAAAGTTTTGTTAAATATTTTCAATTATATTTTAATATTATTTGGGCACTTGTGGTTAAGGTGTTAGACAGAAGGATGACCAAAATAAAAGCTCTAAAGCTTTTCCTTGAACAATTGTGACATGAATAGATCACTGAAAATTTACTTTATTAGGTGGGGAATTCTTGTCTTTAGATATAAGTTTAATTATGCCTTTTTAACTCAGTGTAACCACCACTTTTCCTTTATTTCTTCTTTCCATTCCCTCTTGTAGATGTAGGACAAAAACTAGGAGAAAAGGAAGGAGACAGGGTTATATACCTTCTGCGACTGGATAAGTCAAGAATCTACTCTTATATCACTCATTTCCTTGGCTACCCCCAATTTTTCATCTTTCTTCTTTGTTATTCAGAAGTCTCTTATTCATGCAGACTTCAAATTATGTCATTTTTGTGATGTGGAAGTCCAAAACACTAATGTCGAATTTTGCAAAATTTAGAGTTCTGATATCATGAGAGGAAGGAGAGATGGTGAGTGCAAAGCAATGACCATAATTATTGGATATTTTGAGTATACCTCCTATATAAATAGAAACAGTAAAACTTAAGACAGTTAAATTAAATTGTTGAAAATTCAAAATGAGCATCTATAACCATGCATAACTTATTTGAATTTTGAATTTTTATTTGTTTTTGTCTATTAAATAATTTTATTTTAGTTTCCTTTTATATTAAAAGAAAAACAATTAGATTTTTCTTTTAAATATTTCATTTTCCTCCAACTACATGTAAAACAATTTTTAGCACTCTTTTTCTTAAATTTTTGAGTTCCAAATTCTCTCCCTCTTTCCTATCTTCTCTCCCCTCTCCCATTACTGTGAGAGAAAACAATCTGATATAGATTTTATATATTAAATCATGTAAAGCATTTTTCCATATTACACATTTTGTAGGAAGAGACTTCATACAAACAAAACCCAAAAGTAAAATATAGTATGTTTTGATCTGCCTTCAGACTCCAGTAGTTTTTCCTCTGGAAGCAGATGGTATTTTTCATCATGAGTCTTTGATCATTGTATTGCTGAGTAAAAGTAATTCACAGTTGTTCATCACATAATATTTCTATTATTGTGTACAATGTTCCTCTGGTTCTGCTGATCACTTCACTCCATCATTTCATATAAATCTTTCCAGGGTTTTTATTTCAATTTTTAAAAAACTGAATTTCTACAAATAGGTCTACTTCTTTCAGTGAAAATCAAAGTCAGCAAAAATCAAGAAGAACATGGCAAATTTGATCCAAATGACAATGAATATAGAGTATAGAAATTATTCAATATGTTCAATACAAACAAGTATGAAATCAAATTAAGTTTAATCAAACCTGGATAGTTGAAATTAATTTCCACTGATTATTTCAGTCATCATAGGCTTCTGACTAAGATAAGTTCAGTCAAGACAGATATTTATTGAGTATTTACTATGAGTTAGGCAAAGGTAGTATCAGTGCTCCTTGATAAAAGTGGATATAATAATCCAATATTTGAATAAAAATTTAAAATATAATATCTGTGGAAAATGAGAGGGTGTCCCTCGATTGGGGAATACTGAACAAATTGTGGTATATGGTGGTGATGGAATACTATTGTGCAATAAGGAACAATAAACTGCTTGATTTCCATAGGAGCTGGAAAGACCTTCACAAACGGATGCAGAGTGAAATGAGCAGAACCAGGAGAACATGGTACACAGAGACTGAAACATTGTGGGATGATCATAAATAATCAGCTTTGCTACTGCTAGCAATGCAATGACCTAGGACAATCCTGATGAGAAAGAACACTATCCACATTGAGAGAAAGAACTGTGGGAGTATAAACACAGAATGAATATATTTGATTTTTTACTTGTTTATATGGGCATTGGACACGGGGTTTTAGTTTTTAAAAGATTATTAAAAAATGATTAATATGGAAAAAGATATTGAGTGATAATACATGGATAACGGATAACCCAGTGGAAATGCTTGTCAGCTTTGGAAGGGGGAAGGGGAAAAGAAGAGGGAAAGTACATGAATCACGTAACCATGGAAAAATACTTAAATAAAAATTAGAAAAATATATAATATCTGCTAATTCTCAACATCTGTTTAAATAAATATACGATCACAAGCTGGTTTTAAATAGAAACTCAACTTTTAAAATTTTGAAATAACTTGAGTCTGATTATAGATACTCACTTGGAATTTTCAACAATTAAATTTAAATTTAATCATCTTAAATATTGTTGTCTCTATTTTCTTAAGAAGGAAGAATAATGTCCCCTTGTGATGGATAGTAAATAACCACTTTGAGAAAATCCAGTAGATTAATTGATGTTGTTTATGTCTGGTTATTTAATAACTTATAAAAATGTTAAAGAATTTTATCAAATAAATATCTGTGCATGGTATGTTATTTTAATTTTATGTTTGTTGTAATTGAGTTATAAAATGTGTTATAAATCTCAAGAAGTAGCATGAGGTAGTGAGTAGAGGAATGTCCTCAGAGTTGTGAAAACTTCTATTCAAGTATTTCCCCAAGGAGTGGTGGAGGGAATCAGCTGGTATAAATTCACAGGCCTCTTAGTTCTGGAAGGGGGCACAGGTTCTAGAAGAGACAAAGAAAATGATGCTATTAATTATGATATTATAGGGATGGTACATTGGATAGAGCTCTGGGCCTGGAGTCAGGAAGACCTGAGTTGAAATCTTGCCTTGGCTTCTTAGTAGCTGTATGACCACGGGCAAGTCACCCACCCCCTATCTGTTTCAATGTCCTCATTTATAAAATAGGAATATAAATAGCATCCTACTCCCAGGATTGTTGTGAGCATCAAATTAGAAAACATTTATAAAGAATTTAACTCTAATATTTAGGGGACTCCAATTCCAGGACAATTTACCTCATTAAGTAGGATGCCATAGTCACGTGTTTTAAATTGCCAGCATGACAGGTGAGATTCCTGAATTCCAGACCAGTGGAAGTCAAAGTATGTGATGTGAGGACTGGAGTGAAATCCTGACCAATTAGAAAATCTTAGGGAAAGGGTTGGATGAAATTTAAAAGGTCAGTGGGTCAAGCAACTTGCTCTCTGCCATTTTTTCCCTGGCAAAACACCAGTTCTCTCTCTCTCTCTCTCTCTCTCTCTCTCTCTCTCTCTCTCTCTCTCTCTCTCTCTCTCTCTCTCTCTCTTTCTCTCTCTCTCTATTTCTCTCTCTCTCTCTCCCCTGCTCTTATATATGAAAGCCATCTCTATGGTTTGGAGCCACATCACTGGGTGGGCAAGACTACCACCATGCAGGCTAGGAATCTGGGTACTATTACTTGCAATGCTGTAGGAAACTTTGGGTAGTTAGGAAAATCTGGTAATCTTTTCTTACTCTATTTCTCTTTTCCAATAAATATTTATAAATATAATATGTCTCCAATATTATTTAATTGTAATAGTATGATCATAACTTTTCTATTTTGTTTTTAAAATGAATTTTTATGAGTAAAGTTGTAATTTGGAACAGTTTTAGTTCACTCTAAAGAGTAAATTTTTAATTTTAGTTATTCTTTAGTTGTTTGGTTGTTTTACTTGGGTCCAAATCTTTGTGACCTAATTTGAGGTTTTCTTGGCAAAGATACTGGAGTGTTTTGTCATTTTCTTCTCTAGCTCATTTTATAGATGAGGAAAACAAGGCAAATAGGGTTACTTGACTTTCTTGAAGACATTCAGTGAGTAAGGCTCTGAGGTCAGATTTGACCTTAAGAAGAAAAGTCTTCTTGCCTCTAGGCCTGGCACTCTACTCACTGGGCCTCCTAGCCATTTCATTCTTTAATTGCAAAAAGTTATACACCCATACACATGTTTCTAAGATATGTAATTTATTTTAGAATATTTCTAAACATACATAATTTTTCCAATAAGCAATTTCAAGTCAAAATTATAAAAATTTAACATTCTGAAGTGAAAAAAGCAGCAGTATGTACATTTTGAGTAGTTGAGTATGTTGTATTGTACCATTGCAACAGTTTGTGAGATTACTTTTTTGAGTATTTATTGTAATATGAGTTATGATAATATATTACTTGTGACTTTGATTTGTTTTAATAAGTTCCTTCAATATTTGTTTATGTTTTTATTTGAACAAAATTATAAGCTAAGAAAATTACTCATGTTGTTTTATGCAAAGGAGCAAGTTTTAAATTTATTTAAATAAAACAGACATTGTTATATTCAAATTTGGAAACTATTGAGCTAATATAATTAAACTACATTGGAAGGTAGAGTTTACAGGAGTAGGCGGGTGATAATTCTATTGTATTCTGACATCAGTTGCTTATGGAGTGTTCAAGGAGGACTCACCCCTCTGATAAGAGGGCTTGACAAGCCCTTTTCAGGGCTGTTTATTCATCTTTGGGGTCTGCCTGTTACCCAACTCTAACCCTGGGTTCCAAGAAGCTATAGAATGTGTAGCAGTCACATTCGAGTGTCTAGCAGGCAAGCTAAATCAGGTTGAGGGTAATCTGCAGGTCTTGGACTCGTTGATGAGTTTAGGGGAATGTCTACCCCAAGCATGTGAAGATTTCCCTTGGTAGAATGGATAGATGTGAAAAATTTGTTCTAGTGGCTATAAAGGCAGCTGGAGAAAGTGGTGTGTAGTGCTTAGGGCTTGGCAAGACATCGAAGAAGCCAAGGTTATCTGCTCTGTCCTGGACCTTTGCCAGTTATCCTGACTTTTGTCTTGCCATTGATCTTTGATGACTCTGAAAGAGATATTGAGGCTGACTTTTTTGTGCAACTCTGCCTCACTAAAATTCAATTCACATGCAAGTCAAAACATCTCTCATCATGATGTCATTGTTCTTCAAAAATAAAGGAAGAACAATGACATCCTGACATCAAGAGTTCTATATTCATTTGTGGGTGTAATATTTGATCAAGGACATCTATAAAATTGCAGGACATGTAGCATGAGAAATGTCATAGGGAAGTCATCATGACGTATTAGGATTGCTTGATGGAAATGGGGATATTCAGATTGAAGAATACTTGGAGTTGAAGGGTTGGAAGGTCCATAAGACATGACAGCTATCATCAACTATTTAATGGGCTGTCTGTCATGTGGAAGAGAGATTAGACTTACTCTGCTTCACCCTAGAGAGTAGAACTTAAAATAATCTGTATGTGATGACAAGAGACAGATTTAGGATTGATGTCAGGAAAATAAGAATAACATTAAGCAGCAGCAGCAACAGCAACAACAATGACAATAACTTCCTAACAATGCCACAGTGGATTGGGCCACCTGGGAAATCAAAGACTTACTTCCTACTGGTGACCTTTGAGAAAAGACTGGATGACCACTTGTCAAGGAGGTTGTAGAGGGTTTCTAGTTCAAGGATGTCTTGGATGACATGTCTTCTGAGAACTCTTCCAATTCTGAAATTGTGCTGTTCTCTTTGAATCTAGACTGCTGAGAATCTCTTATGCCCATGTGTATAAATGGAGATTTTGAACCTCTGGACTTCATCCCCCAGAAGTTTTTCTGTGATACCCAGAATACTTTTCCCTTTGTGTACATTTGTGTCTTCAGTTTTTGTTTATAAGTTCTGTAGCTCTTTTCTTCTCTTCTTTTGTGACAGGGCTGGGTTAGCTAGTTCTTTTTTACTCTAGTTATTATTAATAAAACTTTATAAAATATAACGCTTAGTTATTGAATATTAATTTTAATCTTCAGAGGTGTATTACTGCAACTCCAACAACAAACTGATAGGGCAATCAGAAAGTATACAAGGTGGCCAGGTATCTGAGTTTCAGAGTTGGCATGTAGCACAATGCCTGGCACATAGTATACACTTTATAAATACTTGCTGATTGGATTTGGCACATTAGCCAAACCAGTATTTGGAAAGACTTTGAATTTCCAGCAGCTTTCCTTCTACGTAACCAGAAAATTGCCTGAAGTATCCACTACCAGAATTGATGACATAAGCAAATTTGTAGATGGCAGCAACTTAAGGAAAAATATTACCCTAACTTTTTTGACATCAGAAGGATATATATTTTTAATATTTCTTGATTTTCACAAAAATCCAACTCTGTTTTCAGAATCAGAATCATAGCAGTTCTGAGTCAGGAAAGATCTCAGTGACTACCTGTCCAATTCATTCAGAGAAAGAATTTGCTCTTCAATATTCTTGACAAGTGGTCATTCATCCATTACTTGGAGGTTGCCAGTAAAGAAGAACCTGTTATTTCCTGAGACATCCCATTCCACTCTGGGATAGTTATATATTTTTTCTTATATTAAGGTGAACTCTACCTCCTTGCAACTTTTGCCTAGTGTTTCTCTGCCTTTCAGGACAAATAGGGCTAGTCTAATTTCTTTTACATATGACAATGCATCAAATATCTATAAATCCCTCCATATCTGCTTCCCTCCCTCTTCCATCTTGTCTTCTCCTGGTTAAGTATTTTTGGCAAGATTCAATAGGACTCAAGAACCCATACTACAATTTTGATAAAGACGTTTTTAAATACAAGAGGGAAAAAGACAAAGCACAGACCAGGCATGGATGATTGAACTCTCTTCATTAATCAGAGATCTCCATTGATCAAGATGATTGTTGACAGTTATTTGTTGAATTTTTGCAGAATGCAATGAATGAATGACCTACCAAAATGTCATCTAGTGGGATGAGGCCATTTGGTGCAGTGGACCATGAAGAGTTCACTGTATTTAGCAAGAAAACACAACACTCTCAGGGCAACATCCTTGCTTGGGAGGAAATAGGAAGTCTTTATGCCAACAGTGCTGACATTCGAAAGAGATGGATGCCTCACTTCCAAATATCCCTGAACAAGCCATGAAGAACAGCATTACCTGACCCTCAGGGTATGGTTGACTTTGCTACACAGAGCAGCCAGAGTGACCTCAATTCCATACCCATCAATGAGATTTATGACCCGATTGTAAAAGGCAGATAGCAGAAAAGGTGCTAAACATTAGTGGTACCAGCAATGAAAATCCTACATCAGGGATACTGCATATCCAATGGAATCTGGGGTGGAGTAGGTGCTTTACCAAAGGAAGGGTCCAAAGAGATGGTCATCTTTATTCTAAAAATGAAAGTGAATGATGAAGGATGCATTAATTTAAAATAAATTATGATGTTTTTCTCTATTCATTTTGATGCTGCTAGTGACTGAAAAATCATTTTAACATCCTTTTGGTCTAGAAAAAAAGACTGAATAACTTGGATTTATGCATAAACATTTTATGGCTGGACAAAGTTTTATGTCCCTCAACAACCAACCACAACAGACTGGGAATTCTTCCAGGAGCTATGCAAAGCCTCATTAATTTTAAGGCCACCTTCAGCCACAAAAATCAGTCTTGCTTAGAAAGAATTTTTATACCTTGAGGACAATTGAAGAGATTCCTGGGTCTTCAGGGATTCAATTCCATTCCAACAATTGTGTATAACCTGTTGCACAATTTCAGGACATCTGATTTACCTGTGTAGTCCTAAATGTCAGAAAGCCTAGATTTTTTAACAAAATTTTCTAGATGTAGAAACCAGGGTAACTTAATTGAGGAAGGTCACAACCCATATGTAACAGAGTTTTAGAGAATTTCTTAGGCTCAGAGAGGTCAAATGACTTGCCAGTGGCCATATACCTCCTAGGTGTCAGAGGCTGGTATTAATTCAAAAGGTTTCCTTCATAGTTTCAAAAATTCAGTACTCTATGATGAAATCTTAAGTCTCTGAATTCAAGGTTAGAACCAGAAAATGAATACCTCAAGATTGTAATATAATATTCACAGGATAGTAAGAAGAATTCTCTTTCCCCCTTTCTCTCTCTCTTCCTTTCTCCCTATCTTTCTTTCTTCCACACTCTACTCCTCATCTCCTCCCTCTTTCCTCCCTCTTTTACCTGCTCCTCCCTCCCCTATTTCTCCTTTTCCATTCTTCTCCCTCTCCTCTCCACTTCCCATATTCCTCAGGTATGCACTGAATGTGGACCTGAGTAAGTTGTCTAACCTCTTAGTGATCTAGGCAACTGCAACTCTTTAATACTATTGGAGAGAGAAGGTGTCAACTTTACACTGGCAAAGAGAGTTTCCTCATTTTTGGAGTTCACTATACCATTGTAATCTCAACACTAATCCCTATTCCTATACAAGTTTTAGCAATTGTTTTAGTTTTTCATATAGCCATAACTTTATTATTGAATCTGATGCTTAGAGATTAAAAAAAGGGAATTTAGAGAACATCTCTTCCAATCTGATGCCTTCCCACCCTTTTTACACATGATGAAACTAAGGCCTAGGGAGAAGAAATCAATTATTTGAGGTCACAAAGCTAGTGTAATGGTTAGTACTGGAATCCAGTTCTTTTAATTTTATAACCAGTATTCTTTTCAACCCCTCCCAGCTCTGTCTAGCTAAATCATTTATAATCTAACAGTTGGGAAGAATTGTGTCATCTAATCTAATCTTGATCCAGCGTCAGAATCCTTTATGTTATTCCTGAGAGATGGTCTCCCACTTGAGTTAACTACCCTCACTATCTGATGAAGAAGCCCATTCAGTTTTATTAAGTTGAACCAGTATTAGTCATCTGTTAACTTTTCCTTTGTGATCATAGGTCTTCCCTTTGGAACAAGATAGAAAAAAAAATCTCTTCTCTTCGATGTGACAGACTTTTAATGCTTAGAGATGATGTTTATATTTTCCCTTCATCTTTTTTTATCCAGTCTAAACATTTTCGGTTCTTGAAATCATTCGGTATTAGAGATGGTGGCCTGATCTTGTTCTCTCTTGCTCATTGTAACCCCAACCTGCTTGAGTTTGTCATGTCCTTTTATAAATAATATCCTCTATGTGTATTCTGACTAGCCCAGAGGGTCATTATTTCTCCTGATGTAGGCATCATGCTTCTATTAATGAAGTCCAAGATCACTGCTGTTCCCAGCACTAGGGCACAACAACTTCCTCAGAATAGGTGCTTAATGCATATTTGTAGATGAATTGATTGTGTTTAAATCAGTCTCTCAATGTGAACTGCTTCCAACCTACTTCTCATTCCATACTTCTGAGCTTAAATTCAAGTCTTCATATCACTTTTTTGTTAAATAAAAATTTTTATGTCTCATCCCAGTTTTCCCAGTTTTCATTATTATTTTTCTGTTTCATTATCATTGATTTTCAGGTTAAAATAATGATTCTCATTAATTACATTTGCCATGACACCAGCTTCATTCATATAAGTTCTTCCAATAATATTTTATTTTTCCCAGTTACATATGAAAACAATTTTAAATATATATCTTCTAAAATGTTGAGCTCCAAATTCTTCCTCTCCCTCTTCTTTCCCCTTCCTGAGATGGGATACAATTTGATATTAATTCTATGTAGGCAATCATGTAAAACATATTTCTATATTAATCTTGTGGAATTGTGGAAGAAGATAAACTTCATCAAAAATCTCATGGAGAAAATAAGGTGAAAAATAGTATGCTTTGCTCTGCATTGAGACTTGGTCAGTTCTTTTTCTGAGGTAGCATTTTTCATCAGGAGTCTTTTGGAATTGTGTTGC
Organism: Gracilinanus agilis; assembly: GCF_016433145.1. Taxonomy (NCBI): domain Eukaryota; kingdom Metazoa; phylum Chordata; class Mammalia; order Didelphimorphia; family Didelphidae; genus Gracilinanus; species Gracilinanus agilis. The sequence continues at coordinate 104,066,935 of NC_058135.1, forward strand.
TGAGAATAGCTTAGTGGTTCATAGTTATTGTAGAGTATTGCTGTTACTGTGCATTGAGTGCTCCTCTTTCTGCTCACTTCACTTTCCATCAGTTAATGTAAATCTTTCCAAGGTTTTCTGAAATCATCATGCTTGTCATTTCTTATAGTACAATCGTATTCAATTACAATCATATATTATAATTTGTTCAGCCATTCCCCAATTGATGGACATACCCACAATGTCCAATTCCTTGCCACCACAAAAAGAACTGCTAGAAATATTTTTGTAGAAATAGATCCTTCCCGTCCCATTCTTTTTTTAAAAAAATATTTTTTTGGATACAGATTTATTAATGGTATTAATAGATCAAATAGTGTACACAGTTTTAGAGCCCTTTAAGCATAGTTCTAAATTACTCCCCAGAATGGTTAGATATGATCATAACTCCATCTACAATGCATCGGCATCCCACTTTTTCTGCATTCCCTCCAACATTTATTATTTTCCTTTTCTGTTATATTAGTCAATTTGTGAGGTGTAGTGTGGTACCTCAGAAGTTTTTTAAATTTGTGTTTCTCTAATCAATAATGATTTAGGGCATTTTTATATGAATATAGATAGCTTTGATTTCTTCATTTGAAAACTGCCTTTTACTATCTGTTGGCCATTTATCAATTCGGTAGTGACTTGTAGTCTTACAGATTTGACTCAGTTCTCTGTTTTTGAGAAATGAGACCTTTGTGAGAGACACTTACTATAAATGTTTTAACCACCTGTCTGCTTTCCTTCTAATTTTGGCTGCATTGTTTTTATTTGTGTAAACTCTTTTAAATTTAATAGAATTCAAAAGTATCAATTTTATATCTTGTAATGCTCTTTATATCTTGTTTGTCATAAATACTTCCCTTATCCATAGATTTGATAGTTATACTATTCCATGCTCCCCAATTTGCTTATGATAGCACCATTTATATCTAAATCATATATCCATTTTGATTTTATTTTGATATACAGTATAAGATATTGGTGTTTATAACTAGTTTCTGCCGTACGTACTAAAAACCAGTTTCCAGAAGTTTTTGTGAAATAATGAATTTTTCCCCCAAAGCTAGGATTTGGGGGTTTGTCAAATGCTAGATTATTGTGGTCATTTACTATTGTGTATTTTGAACTAATCTATTGCACTGGTCCACCACTCTATTTCTTAGTATCAGATTATTTTGATGGTTACTATTTTATAATTCAGTTTGAGATCTAATATGAGTAGACCATCTTCCTTTAATCCCCACTCCCAGTAATTCCTATGATATTCTTGATCTTCTATTCTTCCAAATGAATTTTTTTATTATTTTTTTCTAGTTCTCTAAATGTTTTGGTAGTTTGATTGGCATGGCTTTGAATAAGTAGATTGGTTTAGGTAATTGCCATTTTTATTATGTTTTGCCTTAGCCTATACAAGCAATTAATATTTTCCCAATTGTTTAGAGCTTACTTTTTTTCTGTAAAAAGTGTTTTGTAATTGTATTTATGTAGTTCTTACGTTGTCTTAGCAAGAAGCCTCCCAGGTATTTTACATTGTCTACTGTTATTTTAAATGTAATTCCTCTTTCTATTCCATGCTGTCAGACTTTGTTGATATATGTATGTATGTATGTATGTATGTATGTGTGTGTGTGTGTGTGTGTACACATATACATTAAAGATTTATGTGAGTTTATTTTATAAATTTCAACTTTACTAAAGTTGTTAATTATTTCTTTTTTTTAATTTAATTTAATTTTTTTAAACCCTTAACTTCTGTGTATTGGCTCCTTGGTGGAAGAGTGGTAAGGATGGGCAATGGGGGGGGTCAAGTGACTTGCCCAGGATCACACAGCTGGGAAGTGGCTGAGGCCGGGTTTGAACCTAGGACCTCCTGTCTCTAGGCCTGACTCTCAATCCATTGAGCTACCCAGCTGCCCCCTAATTATTTCAAGTAGGTTTTTAGTTGATAGTCTAAGTATACTGTCATATCATTTGCAAGGAGTGATAGTTTTGTTTCCTTGCTGCCAATTTTAGTTTCTTCAATTTACTTTTTTTATTTCTATAGTACAATATTTTATTTCAAGTACAATATTGAATTATACTGGTGATAATATCCCTGCTTCATCCCTGATTTTATTGGGAAGGCTTCTAGTTTACCCCCATAACAGATAATGCTTGCTGATTACTTTAAATAGATTCCACTTATCACTTTAAGGAAAACTCCATTTAGTCCTATTCTCCTTTGCTTTGTTAATAGGAATGGTCTTTGTGTTTTGTCAAAAGCCTTTTTCTACATACTTTAAGATAATAATATGATTTCTGTTTGATTTGTAATATAAAAATAAAAGTTATTATTTCTTCTTAAAAAAGGAAAAATAAAGCCCTGGATAATATTTTAAGAATATTTTTAATTTTACTTTCATTATTTTACTCCTCACTTCTTTCAGTGCATCCCTTTTCTTTATCCTTTGATTTGATTTTTTCTTAAAAAAATCATCCCAGTATAGTCAACTAGCTTCCTCACCTCTATTTATACTGTTTTGAATTGCCTTAATGATAAAAAATCTTATAAAAATCATATAGGAATGTAAACAGTTTGATCTAACTGAAATCCTTATGATTTCTTTTCCTATTTATGCCTTTAAAAAGTTTACCTTTTTATTCCTCTTTTGCATCTTTTATTTGAGTAATATTTTATTTTCCCAATTAGATATAAAAATAATTTTAAACATTTGTTGTTTTTTTTTTTTAATTTGTGTCCCAAATGATGTCCCTCTCTTCCACACCTAAGATGGCAGCTAGTAATTTAGACTGTTCTCTGTGTTCAGAAGCCATGAATTGATCATCTGTTCTAGAATTTTGCTGGAGATTAATGTCAAGTTCACTGTAGTTTCCAGAAGTCAACAAACATTTCAGTCACCAAACATTTGACATTTTTATAGGACTTCTATGAAGACAGATACATAGATCTGATCCCTGTGCCCTAGTAGTTTACAATTTCAGAGAGAAACTATATCTTCAAGGGACTACTGAATTGAATTGCAACTGTCTTTATTAAGTGTGATGTCTGCTAAGCCTCCTTGTTCATATGGGACTACTCTCATATGGAGAGCAACTTCAAGCATCCTCAGAATTTTTATTTTTAACTCAAATAAGTTTCTGTTTGTCCAAATTTTAACCATAGAAAATTATGATTCATGTTTATGTAGGTAGGATATGTTTATTGGTTTGTATTAGTGCCATGTATTGTGTTTGAATGGAGTTACAACTTAGAGAGCAAGATAGGTAGTATGTATGAATAAACATAATAAAGAAAAAAATCTGACTTATTTGTTAAATATTCATTAAGCACCAACAATATATTTCATTCCTAGTGGGATGTTAGAGAGCATTTTATCACACTTGTGTCCATATAAGCATCTCTAAGAGGTAGTATTATAGCTTCCTCTTGAATTTTGTCTGATTTAGACACTTTTGACCTTCCGAAGCAGTCCAGTCCACTTTGACATAATTTTCAATGTTAAGAAGTTTCTTAGTTTTTTTCCTTTTGTACGCTGAGCTAAAATATACATCTTGAAAACTTCTCTATTCCCTATTCACTGTTATGCTTCCCTGGGGCCAAGAATAATAAATCTAATATTCTTTTCATACCATGCTTTTACAAATGCTTGAGATGGTTATCATAACTTTTCTTTTCCAGCACCTACATTGAATCCTTGTTTGACATTATCCTGGCCATCCTTCTCTGTATGTGCTCCATCAATATCCCTGATATGTGCCACAAAGGACTGAATATAGTGTTCAGTAAGTAAGACCTGAGCAGAGTGCAGGGGGACTAACTCCTTCTTTGAAGACTGATGCTTCTTTTAACATAGCCTAAGATCGTATCAGGACTTTTGATTGTCACACAAGACTATAGATTCATAATGAGCTTTCAGTCCACTGAAACTCACCAGTTTAATTTCCACATGACTGACATTCTTCTAATTATCTACTTATACAGTTGATTTTTTAAACCCATCTTTAAGACTTTACATTTTTTTTCCTATTAAATTTCCTCCTCTTAGATTTTGCCCATTATTCTAGCTTGACAGGACCTTTCTGCATTTCAATTCTTTCATCCAGTTTGTTAGTTTTGTGTCATTTTAAAATTTGATAAACATGACATCAATAACTCCATACTCAGTGGTGTGCTTATTAAATTTGTACTTCTTCCAAGTCTTATTTCTCTGCCATCTTCTGCATTTTATAATGGAGATACAGGATGGCATTGTGTCTGCCTCGGTTCTAATTACTTATTTAAAATGTCTAGGCACTTCTTGTCTCACAGTTAACAGCTAAGCATGACTCAACAATAAATCTTGTTAGTAACAAGAAAATCATGATAAGGAGTAGATAATCATAAGACTATTTTCAATCATGACCTAAATAAACTAAATATACTGTAACATAGGTATATATATCTTCACAATGAACATTTATTGAGTTTTAGTTTACTCTGTGCTTAGTATTATCCTGAAGATACTGAATGACACTATTTTTGCTTTTGGGATGATACGTTCTAAATCAAAAAAGGCAAAAATTCTTCCTAGTAAATAAATGTATTGGGCTAAAAGGCTTCAAAGTGTCTTCTAAGATTATCCATTTTTTTTTTTTTGCTGAAGAGGGAAAATTCAAGAAATAAGAGAAGACTTGAAGTAAAGAAAGCAAAGATAATGAAAGTATGGAAAGAGTAAGATGGAGGGAAGATGAAAGGGGGAGAGTAAGTAGTCAGATGAATTTTAAATAAATTATAATATTTTATTTTTCTAATCCAATATAATAATTTTTTAACATTAAAAATATTTGAGTTCCAAATTCTCTCCCTCCTCTTAACCTTTCCTCCCACTCCAAGATGGCAAACAATTTGATATAGGTCATACTCATGCAGTTCTGCAAAATATTTCCATATTAGTTATGTTGTGAAAAAACCACAGATTTAAAAATACAAACAAGAAACATAAAACATAAATAGTATGCTTCAATCCATCAGATGATATTTTAGAAAGCAATAGTTCAATTATTAATAAGAACAAGAGATAATTCAATTATTTTTAAAAACTCAAAAATTCTACTCATTGTTACAGTATCCTGAAAAGTACACTTAATTTTCCTCAGTAAAACCATTACATCCAAAAGTTCATTTGGTTGGAATGAGTACCTATTGGATTTTAACTTGGATACCAAAACCTAATATTAGGAAGGTGTTAGCTCAAAGAGGGCAGAAGCTTTTAATTTTTCTTCCAATTAAATCACTGGGGAAATTCCATATCATTAAACAGTTCTCTTTCTTCTCACTGCCTAAATTTGTGTTTATATTTTAGATCTTTGTAAAGGCATAGTAGCAAAGGTCAGTTGATATTACAGAGAGCTTTTTACATCACCAATTCTTGAAAACAATTTAACTGGTTCCTTAAAAAATTCTTTAAACAAGACAAAAGACAGTTTTAATAACTAGGACAGTAGCTTAGAGATGAGTTACGCAGCAGCTTTTTACATGTCACAGGATGAAGACTAAGGTATTGTGCTTGGATCAACCATCTGTCCCACATTCTGTCCATGACAATCCATAGTCGTCTTGTTTCTACATGCTTACTGGTCATTGCAAAAGTGAATGATTTTAGTATTGAGCCTGGCTAGTGAATATACATGGCAGAAAGCAAATGTAATAGATTTTTAAATAGAAACTGGGGTCTCGATAACTGTCCATCTGCCATTAACTAAAACTACAGTTATAATGATCATATAGAATTGTTCCTTTCTAGACAGTAGGGAATTCTTTTTACTCTTTATGTCAGAACAATTATTAGATGAAATAGAGTGTTTAAAAAGGTAATAGTGATTTCATTTAGGGTTAATGTATCCAATATTCTAACATCTTGTATGTGTATGTGATTCTCAAAATCCATTTATATCTTCAGAAGTCTAATTTGATTTAGCTACAATATTCTCCATTTTAGGTGGCAGCATAGTATAGGGGAAGATTCTTGGATTTGGAGTTAGAGGATCTTGGGAATGTTGATTGTAACCTATATCATCTCAACAAGCTAGTTTGCCTTATGAGGCCTCAATTTCTTCATCTGTCAAATGAAAGATTTTTGACTTGTCAGTCCCCACTTACTGAAAACTCTTGAACATATCTTGCCCCAACAGCAAATTATGTCACAAGCATGATAGTCTTACCTATAAGAGGAAGGAAATTTGAAGATAAAACTCATATCTGATTTTTTGAGGGGAGTTGCTATTCATTCGCATAATGGTTCTTTTTAATTTGTTTATTTCCATGAGAATTACTGAAAACATTAATGTTTCTCCATAAAATGTTGAATATGTCTCCTATAAAAGAGGGTCAATTACAAAATTTTAATGAGCGAGCAAACCAGTGATCCTTGGAGCAAGCTTTCCTGAGGCTGGTCATATTGTTTAGCTTTGATGATAAATAGCCTTTTGGGTGTTCAGTAGGATTTTACTATCCATAAAGAGCATCAGCTTGGGAAGGAGGACCTGAGTTCACATTCCACTATTGGGATTACCATCTGTGTAATATTAGGCAGCATTTTAGCTATCTTTTCTAATCCTCATCATAAGCAAAATTTATAATTTTTTTCTCTTCTTTCTGATCTTCATGCTTCTCCTCTTGCATTTCCATTTCTCCCTTCTCTTTTTCTTTTTCTTCTTCTTCCTATTTTTCCTTCTCTGTCCCATTCTTCCTTTTCATTTCTTCCTCCAGTACTGGGGACACAAAGATAAAAATATACCACAGTCCCTGACTTTAAAGTAGGGACACAACATATACAATAAATATATTCAAAATAATTTCAGGAGCGAGCAAGGACTAGGAAATTAAGAATCAGGAAAGGTTTCATAAAGGAGGAAAAATATGAGCTAGATCTAAAGGCAAGTAAGCAAGAGATCTTAGGAAGAAGAGTTATGTAAAGAGCATTCTTGGTATTTGGAGGAACAATCTGTGCATTGGGACAGAGATATTAAGGAGAATACTAAGGACAAGGAAATTCTGAGAAATATTGTTATTTTCAAGGAAATTAAAATACTTTAAAGACTTTTTATTGTACAAGTGACATAATCAAGCTTGAGTCTTAAGAATAACAATTTGGAAGCTCTGTAATGGATAGTTTGGAAAGGATAGAAGCTGGGAAATCAATCAGGAGTCTTTTGTAGTGGTGGAGGCAAGAGATGATAGGAGCTTGAATCAACTTGCTGGCATCTCAGAGGAAAGAAAGAATTAGATATGGGAGGAATTATGAAGGCAGAGTTAATATGATTTGGCATTTTATTTGGTGTGAGGGGTGAGGGAGAAGGAAGAGTCAAGATCTAGATATTCATGGTTATGGTACCCACAGGTATGGACATATATGGTATAATGAGGATGTAGAGATTTTGCTAATTTCCACCTAATTTGATCAATTTAGAATGTGACACAACTCAGTTCCCACTGTGCATTTTTTGGTTTCTGGACATAATTGTCCAGATTGGGTTTCTATAATAAACAGATTGCTTGGATAATTACCAAACCACCAATTTACATTATGCTCTATAGGAACAATTACAAAAAAAGATGTTTTACACATATAGGTATATGTATGGAAGATGCATTTTTTATGTCTACAAGATGTATTTTTTATGAATCATGTATTAAATTAAAGCAGTCAATTATTAAATGATACCATAGTACCCTAAAAGAAATTATGAACCTTCCAAAGTTGCCTCACTTAAAACTGGCAAACTATTAAATTAGTAAAAGAGTGGGATATAACAAAGAAAACAAATTTGTGACTTTCATTGTTTAAGTTTATTGTTCCAATATGTTGTGCCAGGCTTTCTTGCCTCCACAGAAAGGATATAGATGTGTATTCACATCTTGATTCACTCACTTTGGTAAAACCCCATTAAGGAAGGGACATTTCAGGAAACCTTTAGGGGGAAGAAAAGATTCTATCCCCGATTTCTAGCTTTAAGGGTCAGGGAATTTAGGAAACTGTTGTTTGGAGGGGGATAACGTGATGAATAGGGGTGAAAGGAAGATTTATCTGGAGCAAGCAGCTGGTAAAAAAAAGGAAGATCAAAGAGAGTAAGGGGAAAGTTGATTCAGAGAGGAAGGGAGCAAATGGACAAAAGGAGCAAATGAACAAAAAAAAAAAAATAGCATGTGTTCTCTTTAGTTCTAAAAAAAGCCTTTCTTCTATCTTTTTACCCAGTTCATTGACTATTTTTTGTTAGCAGATCTTCCGTTCTTACTGTCTCCATGTTCAACACCAAGGTCATATACAGGGGAACTCTATGAACAACCAAAAATTTTCATCAGCAACACACGGTTGCATCAACACATTTTATATCATAGCACATAAAGAAATGATGTACAAATTATCTTCCACCATTATCAGCTCCGAGTATTTTTTCTTGATAGTCTACTCGTGTGTCTGTTTCCAGAAGGCAGTCATGAATGAATGAAGGAACAAATGAAAAAAACCAGCATCTAAGACGTGCTTATAGTGTTCCAGGCACTGTGTTGGGTACTGAGAATACAAATATAAAAGGGAGACAGTCCCTCACCTCCAGGCAGTTACAATATAATAATGGAAAACAGTATATATGGAAGAGTGAGGATCAGGAATGGGAGTTTTGGTCTGGGAAATCATAAGGATGGGCAATGAAGTCAGAAGTGACTGTCATGCTCTTTATTGATGCAAGGATAACATTAATTTAGTTACTGTTGCCCGAACAAGAGCTGGGAATATGAGGAGGGGACCAGGTAGAAGGAAAGAAGCCTGAGGTCGGGGATGGATGTATGGTTAGTATATATACTGTCGCCCAAGACTCACTAGATTTAGTAGGTTAGGTGAGTTGTACTCACTCACCACATACGACAGCTGTGTCACAGGTATAGGAAGGGGAGGGCAAGTCTTCCTTATTTCTGGTTAAATGGACCCAAGTGTGTTGTTCTTGGTGGGGGTTGCTGGAAGATAGATTCAGAGAGATAGAACAAGATGCCTGGGTAGACTTGAATGGGAAGCACAGTTTTGGGACTATTAGATACACTTGATCAATTAATTCCTAAATGATAGTTTTGAGAGTTAGTATATTTGTAGTCTATTTACTTGAAATTACGTTTTGACATCTACTTCTAGATTTCTTGTTTTGTCTCTGAAAATAATAATGTAACCCGTGTACCTGTTGCAGAGTTCCCCTTATTCCCCTATTCCCATTCTTCTTTTGGTGAGAAGTAATAGCTTTGATATTGTTCTATCAACTTTATTCTAGGGGCAAAATTGTGATTTCCTGGGCAGAGAGGGTCCCCAGGCACCCGAAACATTTAGTAACTGCCAGTACTGAGGCCCAATGATGGTCTCACACTTTTTTTTTCTGAGACTGATGAAAAAAGCAGGGGTGTTGCTGTTCCTTGCCAGAGATGAAGCCCCTGGGCCATGCTCCAGTCTCAGAAATGCCTAGTTGTTCATAATGTTCAATAGTCATTTCCAAAAGACTGGTCAGAATTTGTGTGAGTGGTGAGCTGAGTTGATAAACACTATAATTTTTCCTTTTCCTTTTGGAAAAAGATTGAAAAGTATTTAAAAGCTTCTATTTCTTTAGAGCATCACCAGAATAAGGTTTTTATTGTGGCTGAGGGGTAAAGAGGGGTGGCTGGCTTGGGAGAGATTAAAGCTTAGATACTTTATTTTGAAGAATAAGATCCCATAATTTCTCCATTCACCTCAAATCTTTCTGCCTTGCTTAATAATAATAACAAAAATAGCTAGCGTTTATATAGTGCTTACTATGTGCCACTGGGTTAATAACTTTATCCTATTTCATCCTGACAACAAGCCTGAGAAGAAGATATTATTATTAATGCCATTTTACAGTTGAGGAAACTGAGGCAGACATAAACTAAGTGACTTGCCCAGGCACACAACTAATAAGTACCTGAGGCTTGATTTTCTTTCCAGGTCTAGACCTGGGGTTCTATCTGCCTCACTGCCTAGCTGTCCAAGAGGGTGAGTATTGTTATCCATGTTTTGAAGTCTGGAAAATGAGGTGCACCTGAAGAAATAAAAGTAATAGTAAGACTATGTTGATAGTCTATCCCATCTTGCTTCATCAGCATTTGATTAATGGCTTCATTATGTTTTTAGAACTGAAAGAACATACAGGAATAGAACACACTGTACAGAGAATGTGGAATGGGCATATGACTTTGTCAGCCTTTGGGGACTGGATCAATAATGAAAAATGAGATAGAAAAAAAGAACATCAACGTCTATTATGAACTTGGTTATAAGTGATTTGAAAGATGCATCCCACTCCCAAGGGCTTCAGTTCCACATTCTACTTTAAACATCTTCCTCAGGTTTTTATATATTTCACACATTTTCTTTTCATCCTGTACCTGTGAGATGCCCTTTTCTCAACAATAACTTTGGTATCAAAATGATGAACTAAGGAGACACCTGTATCTAACTGTTTGAGCAGAGCAGTGATAAAAGGATTCAATCCCAAAGTTTTCAGGTGCTGGCTGGCATGGAAAATGCTGTTTCTCTATTTTCTGAGAAGGTCAAGTTGGAATAAGGTAAATATTGGGCTGAATCTTACCTCCTCGCTCTACAGGGTACTAGGAAGTCCCTTCCAAAGCTACCTAGAGGAGCAAACCCTCTTAAATGTTTTCCTTGTTTAGGGGAAGCCAACTAGCCCATCCCCAGGAAAAGACTGGTGAAAGAAGAGCCAAAGCACTTTAGGATTTTTGCAAGAAAACCCTAAATGGCATCATGAAGGGTTTCGGTCATGACTGAAATGATTGAAGAGCAACAAAAAAGGAAAAGATCCCCTATGGACACCTTGGTGTCTAATCTGAGGATCTGAAAAGCAGGCTGATGAAAGGTGCATTGATGTCTTTGGATATCATAGGTTGGGAGAGATATAGTAACAGTGACTGCCACATGATGACAAACACCCAAAGTAACTCAGCTTTCAGTCTTAAGCAAATGCCTTATCTTCACTGATAGAAGCATCAAGCCTGAATAATGGTATTCCTTTTAAAAGACAAAGATTACCCAGAGAAATTATTGTTTATTAATAAAGGTCGCAAAATATACGAGCTTATGAATGAAAAAAGAGCATAAAACAGCCTCTGTGTGATAATTTTGAAATACTGACTATAGTGATCTGTTAGAAACATCAGTAGATTTGTCAGCACCCTTCTGATGATCACGGAAAGAATATTTTCATGGAAATTATTTTGAGATGCAATGGTATAAGATCTGAAGAGATAGAGTCTTTGCACTTGATTCAGTTTAACTGGAAAATTAAATGGTAATCAGGAAAATAACTAGAGAAATTAAAAATAAGGATATTTTTGGGACTTCTGGGTAATTATGGACAAGCATTTCAAGTATCTTAATATTATCTTAGTTCTATACCTATAACATTTTTGTGCTTTGATAGTGTAAAATTCAAATGAATTCATGAGAGAAAGGGCTTCCAAACAGCACCATGCTTAGAATTCAAAGTGCTTATTATGTACATAAATGTATTTACATCACATCATATTATGGGTGTCCCAGAATTCTTTTTAATATAATTTTATTTAAAATTTTTTTCTATGGTTACATGATTCATATTCTCTCCCTCCCCTCTTCCCTTCTTTCTCCCATTAGTCTTAATGCATTTTATAGCTACTAAAACATTATTTTGAATCTTTTAAAGGTTAAAACTATTCAAAGACTTTTAGGGAACCCCCTATATAATATATATTATAAATACCTATATGTATATAGTATATCTATGTATTATGTATACACACACAAAACTAGGTTTCACAATGGTTAGAGTGCTGAACCTAGACTCAGAATTCTTGAATTATAATCTTGTCTTCAGCTTGTCTAGCTGTGAGACTCTGGACAAATTCATTTAAGCTCTTTCGGCCTCAGTTTCTTTATTTATAGTATGTGGATAATAATAGAGTTTTGAGAATCAAATGAGATAACGTTTAAAGAACTTTTTAAACCTTAAGTTTCCATGCAGATGTTAAATATTAGTGTCACATATTATATTTGTTTCGATACTGGGCAAATTTGTTACTGGCAGAAATATTAAACAAAGACCAGCAATCTTTTTATAGATATTCTAATGAGGGAAAGAATTTAGAAAGAAGCATGTAAGAAGGAGGCATGAGTCCAAATAGTTTCACTTAGCCCCAAGTTAATTTACAAGGCAACCAGGAGAATTGGGAAAGCCTATCTGTGTCTCTTGTCCCCATCTCATTCCAACTGGATAAAGACAAAGGTATCAATAAGACTCTTCCAGTAGAGGAAGAAGCTGGATTCTTGGAGGAGGAAGCAATTGTATACACTCCAAAGAATGGTGTAGACTCATAAGGGACATGGGGAAAATATCATCTCATAAGGATCAGAGAGAGAAGAAACAAGGAAATAGTGGTGATTAGTAACTCCCAGCTGAGGCTTAATAGGGCAGCTATTTGTTAACCTAAGTGGTATGCTGGATTTGTCTCATAGGGGTTCTTGAGAATCAATTGCTAAATTTTCATCTTAAGTATCCACATCTCAGAAATCAGGAAAATTACAAATCAGTATTGGATTTGTTGTTTTAAATTTTTTTTCCAAGGGGGGCAACTAAGTGACTCAGTGGATTAGGAGCCAGCCCTGGAGACAAGAGCTCCTGGTTTCAAATCTAGCCCTAGACACTTCCTGGCTGTGTTACCCTGGGCAAGTCACTTAACCCTCACTACCTAGTCCTCACTGCTCTTCTGCCTTGGAACCAATACAGAGTATTCATTCTAAAACAGAAGGTAAGGGTTCAAAAATAATTCTAGACTTAAAAAAGTGATAGATAAAATGTTAATAATGCAGATAAAACTTAAAAGTACATTGTATACATTTTTTTTCCTTCTGAAAAGTCACTTGTTAACTATTTACCAGCATATTTCTGTACTTAACATGAGCAATGTCTGCCACTTCTTGGAATATATAACATGGTAGAGAATCTTCAAAAGATGGAGCGAGCAAAAAGAGGAATTGCTCTTCTGGACCCAATCCTGACCCCAAAGAAAGAACTGGTTGCTTAAGCAGAAATGAGGGGTGAAAATGGCCAGTCACATTCATGATATAGGGAGAGAGGAGCAATAGGTCGCTGGTGTGCATTCTACATTGATTTTTACCTACTACATATATTCAACATATTTTAAAGGGTTCAGATAAAGTTTAAATAAGACTCCATGACTTAAAAATGCTACAGGGAAAGTCAACCCAAGAAGAAAAAGGAAACGTTCAAGAGTGAAATTCTGAAGGATTGAAGAGAAGCAATTCTGATAAAGAAGGAAAGGGGAAGTTGTCTAAAGAAACCCTAATGGATGATGTAAGGGAGCTCGTAGACCAACATGGGCATCAAAAATTATAGAAGACAGCAATAAAAATAAGTAATGGAGGATAGATGCAATAGTCGGGCCATCTTATAAAAACAGCTCCAGACATGCTTGGATTATTAGAATTGGGGCTATTAAGAAATGATAAGACAACTTCGAATAAATGTATATTTATTAAAAAGGTATTTTGAGGGACCTCCACAAGGTTCTATTCCAGTGACTAGTTGTAAGATGGAAGCCACCCTGTATTCTCTAAAGCTACAACAACCATATGTGTGCTCTGACAGCTCATCTGTTGGACATGTATTTAGTAATTTATTTATTACTAAATTATTAGCAATTTAATAATTTAGTAATGTATTTAGTAATCTCAACAATGGATGGAATCTGACTTTTGAACATCAGTCTACCTAAGCATAGAGAGGCAAATTGCCAATCAGTTGGCCACTTGAGAGAATGAATCCTTTGGCTACTACTGTATTGCGTGAAACAAAGAAAAATGAATACAAAACAGTCCCTCATCCTATGTGGTGTCTGCACTGATGTTGGCCCCGAGTAGTGGAACGAAAGATAGAAAGTGTTCAGACTTGCCCAGTTTTTAGATCATCTATACGTGTTTTTATTTTTAAATTATTTTTGTACCATCCCCGCTGAAGCTACTTTTTTAACTATCACCCACAATGGACAGTGGAGTCCCTTTAGGATGGCTGATAATTCTTAATACCCTCAGGGTTTTCGTGAATCCCCATCATTGTGATATCTGTTGAGTCAAAGTTAATTAGCTTTTAGAAAGGTATTTACTAAACTGGACTAGTAAAAATAGTTGTTACTGCAACATTTCTTTTCTCCTCCAATCATGGAATAAGCTCTCCCTTTCCACAACAAGGTCTCTGATGAGATCAGACTTAAAATTAGAGAACAAATGTCATCAAAGACTTAACATCTGGTCAGGGGCAGCTGGGTGGCTCAGTGGATTGAAATCTAGTTCTAGAGATGGGAAATCTTGGTTTCAACTCTGGCCTCAGACCCTTCCTAGCTGTGTGACCCTGGGCAAGTCACTTAACCCTCATTGCCTAGTTCTTACCACTCTTCTGCTTTGGAAATAACACACAGTCTTGAGTCTAAGATAAGATAAGGTAAGGGTTAAAAGAAACCAAAACTATCTGGTTATATTTTGTCCCATCACAGATTATTCATGAAGAACCTCTTAGGTATATTTTGCATATTTTGACTTTGCCTACACTATTCTCTATTCCAAAGGATTTTGCTTTTCTTTTTCTTCTTCAGTTTACTAATTTGCAGATGCTACCATTAGCCATTGTGACTGTAGGGACAATGCTACTGTCTTCTGTGGGAATACCAGATTTTTCAACAGTTTAGGAGAAAAACTCACTCTTGCCCCCTTTCTCCTTTGAGCAGCTTCCTCTCAGGAATTTTTCATCAATGGAATTGGCCAGTTTTGGGAAGGCAAAAAGACTTGGACTGGCTTTTTATTTTATCTCTAACTCCACAGGGCACAACTGAGTCTCTTCACCCAGTCACAAGAGATATGCCTTGTGGCATCAACTGCTTTCATTTAATGACTCCAAAACTCTTTCATCTTTTAAAATTTATTCACAGGATTTTATTTTTTATCAAACGATTAATTAAATCATGATTTTGGACCTTCTATGATTATCCCACTAATTTTTATTAGTATATCAATCCTTTTTCTCCTACCAAGAGAACTTCATTGTGCATAAAATATTTTAAAAGAGAAAAAAAAGGGTTAAGCAAAACCACCCCATCCATCTGGAAATATATGCATGCAATAGTGCACACCATTAGTGTGGAGCTCTGGGTTTAGAGTCAGCTGACCTGGCTTTGAATCCTGGCTCAGTTATTTAATGCTTATGCCATCTTAACTTATCTATGCTCAAGTTTATTCCCCAGTAAAATGAAAGCATTTGACAAGTTAACATCTAAAGTGCCCTTTCAATCTTTATCTTTGATACAAAAATAGGCTCTTTATTTTGTAATAAAGGGAAAATGCATATTTTCTTATCACTTCTCTGGGTTCCAGTTTGGTCATTATGATTATGGTATTCTGATTCATTTTATGATTCACTTACATTGCTTTAGTTATTATTTATATATATTGTTTCTTGGTTCCTGTATTAATTTCTGGACACTTAAATTTCATGATTGGTACTTAAAAGCATGAGATGCTTAGCCAGTGATCAATGAAGAGAAACAATGCTAGAGTGGGCTAGTAGAGGGAGAAGAGAAGTTGTTCCAGGATAGAGCCTTGGGGAACACAAACAGCTCTTTGAAGAATGCAGGAGTATTCTCTAAATTAACTCACTTTATACTGTGTTCCTAGGTAACCTTAATACAAAAGTTAAAACTTTTAATTATACAAAAATTATGCAAAAATAATAAAAAAAAACGAGGGAGGAGGGCAAAAACCATGATGAACACAGAGAAGTCTCATGCCTATAGATCTGCATTTCTTTCCTCAAAAAGAAAAATAATTGTAAGGCATGAGCACAAAATAACATTAAAAATGAAATCTGATTATATTTTCATAGATGTGAATCACCTTGATACTTCTGTGGGAATCATTGTTAAATCACCTGTCGGTGTTACCAACTCATTAGAATTAAGGTTAAAATTAGGACAATGCTAGAAGAAAGAATGAAAATGAGAAAAAGATGTCATTTTAATTAAAATTATAGCCCGACCTCTTTAAAAAATGTTATTGATGATGAAAAATAGAATGTAGATAGAAGGAATGGCATAGATACCAATTAGTGTATAGTAATTCCCTACAGAAATTCAAGCAATGTAAATCAATTGTCGTAACAAAGGGGCCAAAAGATTAAAATGCTTTTACTTTACTCAGCAAATTCTTTGAAACTCCTCTCTGTGGAGAGAGAGATTTTAGTCCCAAGTAAAAAGGGATTCTGACTATTTAAACTTTTGTAACATCTTGCAGAGAAGGATGGAAGAAGATTGTGAATAGGATTGTCTCACAAAGGAGAAGCAGTAGAGGGTAAAGCCCTTTTCTAAAGAAGCATGATGAGACAGGGGACTAAACCAAGGACACTTAAGGGTGATTCAATCAATCAGTGAGAAGGACATTTATTAAGTGCCAATTTTGTTCCAGGCTCTATACTATGCTTCTCTGCTCTAGTCATACAAATAGAATCGAACAAATACTACTCCAAAGTATGTTACATTTTAATGACAGAGAATACAAGTGCCTATACAAATATAGAAAATAAATACAAAATGCTTAAATCTAAGGTAGAATCTAAAGGCTTAAATCTAATTTTGGGTAGAAGATCCCTTACAAAGGGTATGAGAAAGGTTTGAAGTAGCAGGGAATATTTGAGCAGCATCTTGAAGGAAGGGAGGAATCCTGGATACAGATGAGGAGAAAGTGCATTCCAGGCTTTAGGACTGGCCAGAGCCAAGGCAAAGTTAGGGGAGTTGGAGTTTTGTCACATAAGAGAAGGAGAAGAGGTCAGTCTGACTATTACTGAGTGAGACAGGGGGCTTCATGTACCAGGAGATTTGTAATCTAGGTTGAGGTCTGGTTGTGAAGAGTTTTAAAATCTAATGAAAAGAATGTTGGATATTTGAGGCAATGGAGAACCACCTGAGTTTATGGATTAGGAAAAGGAACGTGATTAAATCTGTACTTAAAGCAAATAACTTCAACAGGGGGGTGTAGGATGGATAAACATTGAGGGGCAGCAATTTCCGGGTGTCATGGCAGAAAGATGTTCTGAAGGCAACATGGACTCATATGACACATCAGTTTTGGAGCCTTCATTTATTCACATTCATATTCATTCATTCAACAAATATTTGCTAGATATCAACTAAGTTTAAGATAGGAAAAGGTCTCTGTCTTCATGGAAAGTACAATGAATATACTCATGTGGAAAGGCAAATGAATTGCTAAAAAGGGGTCCTTTAAACTGTTCTGAATATCTCTTTATTAGTCTCCCTCCTTTTTATTCAAGGAATCAAAGCTAAAAAAGATTACAGGTGAAGTAGGTTGACATAGTGTTATACACAGTTACTTAATGAGCTCATTAAGAAGAATAGGAGCAGCTAGATGACTGAGAGCAAGGCTAAGTACCAATACTTTTTTTTAACCCTTAGTTTTAATTTTTAGAATCAATACTGTGTATTGGTTCCAAGGCAGAAGAGCAGTAAGGGCTAGGCAATGGGGGTTAAGTGACTTACCCAGGGTCACACAGCTAGGAAGTGTTTGAAGTCCTACTTGCCCACACTTAGTATCAATTCTAAGACAGAAGGTAAGAGTTAAAAAAAGATGTGTATGTAATTATAGTACACATTAGAATATGATGAGCATAATAAAAATTAGTACTATAAAATTAGATTATATAGAAGCCACATATAAGTATAATAATGTATGTGTATGTGTATAGAGAAGCTCAAGAAATTCTGCATGTTACCTACAAATTCTCTTGAAATGAAAGGAAATCTTGCTAATTTTAATAACAATATGATAGTAAAAACATAAGCATTTTTAAAGCAGTATATAAGCAACTCTTGATTTTTTAAGCTTTTGTGCTAAGCCTACTTTGTGTTAATTGTCTTAACCTTTGGCTTCTTGCAGGAAGAGAGGATTGAAGAGATTCAAATTCAGTCCTAAGCTGGAACTTAAACTATGTAAAATGGACCTTTTCCCCAGAACCAAAAAAAAAAAAAAGAAAAGAAAAGAAAAAAAGGGGGAAAAGGCTGCCTTGTTGCTGTGGAGTCTTAATTACTGAATTACAGTCACTATTTGATTTTAGAATGTTATCTACATAGTGCTGGTCAGCTGACTTGAACTCAATTTTCTACTTGAAATGGTTGATTAGTGTTCATTAAGAGGGTGCTCTCCTTCAGCTACTTGTGTCATCAAGCATGCTGTGTAATCGACTGAATCTTGACTGGTGGGCAGGATGTCCCACCACAGCTGTGAGCTCTCCCCTGATCTAGACCTTAAATTTCTTTTTCACCTGCTCTTCCTTCTCACCCACCTGAAAATGGAAGCCTCTAGCAACTTTAGAGACAAATAAGTCTGCTTACCTCAGTTTGCCCATTTCTCAAATTTGGAAGCTGTGTTCACAGACCCCATTATTAATCACTTATCAAGGCAGTGGGTGAACTTAAAGGTGTAGGTCACTCCCTAATGAACTCTTTAAGTTAAGTGGCAGTGGTACCTAGCAAGAATCACTCTTCTTATAATTATTTGGCTGCTCAAAAGGTACTTTGTTTTCTGTGTGAAATTTACTGTTGGCTTATGTAGATTCTCAGAAAAAATCTGATTCCTTTTCTCCAAGGGGGTGAATTTTATAAACTTGGCTTCTCTTTTCCTTCTTGTTATGTATGATTTCCTAATTGATCTTTCTTAATTCAGTCCCTTCCCTCTTCAATTTATTCTCACACAATTGCCAAATTAAGATTCCTGAAGATAGAGGTTACTTCCCAGCTCAGGAAGTTCCAGAAGCTTTCTTTCATGTCCTCAGCTTAAATGGCAAAAGAGCCTTTGTTTGATTCCCTTAAGTTCAGTGATGGTGAACTTATGGCACAGGTGCAAAGATGGCATGCAGAGCAATCTCTGTGGGGACATGGCCACCTGGCCAGAGTTTGTTACTAGAAGGGCAGAGGGACTCAGGCAGAGTTACTCCCTTCCCCCTCTCCACCATGTCTCCCCGACCCTTTGCCCAGCAGCCCAATGGGAGCACACGAGGTTAAGGTGGATGGCTCACAAGTGGCAGAGTTAGAGGGGAGCAGAGTGCTCAGGCCACTTCTCTTCTCCTCTACATTTGCTGAAGACATTCCTCACTTCACTTGCCCCTCTATCCAGCAGCCCAATGGGAACACGTCCTCCCTCCCCTGTGTGGTGTAAGAATGGGGCAGGGGCACCTGCCACTTGTTCTTTGGTGGGGTTGCGGATCTGGCACTCCATCTCTAAAAGATTAACCATCACTGTCCTAATTGTTGGTGATCCTTCCCCAGAAATTTTATATATATGTATATGTATAATATTTCTTTATCTTTGTACTAGAAATATATGCCTTTTCCTCCCAGGAGAATTCAAGCTCTTTCAGGGCAGGCACGTTCTATGTTGTTGGTCTTTGTATCCCCAATGCTTGACAGAGGGATTGGCATATAATAATTGGGAATTGCACTAAATTTGTGATTTCACTTCTATAGAGGACTTCTAGATGAGGAAATTCCACCCACTAATGCAGGACCGTACTTTTTTTGCAACTTTAGAGTTTTGAGAATTACTTAGAGTTGTTACTTGACCTCCACCCCGCTTTCCCTGGCTTTGTGGCCAATTTTTTGTCCACTATCATAATATCTTTATTTGGCATATAGGAAACTCTTAGGAAATGCTTTTTAAATGAATTAAATTATTAGAAGTTCATAACAACAGAATTAGATGTATAGAACATTGAAACTATTATTAACTACAGAATATCTGTGAATTTAAATCATTCTTGTTATCTCTAAAATTCATTAGCATGGAAAAGAGGTGAGCATAGCATGCTAGTTGAAGGAATTTGGTTCTTTTCCCCAAAATGAACACGAAGAGCATGTTATGGTTCAGACTCTTTGGCCAACATTATCAAATGTTAGATCTAATAAAGCTTCTGAAGTTGCTTTTCTCTAACCTTTCCCCTGACTTGGCGAGCCTTCTGTTACTGTGGAAAAGAACAGGGTTAAAAAAGGTGAGAAAAGCAATGGAGGAGAACATCTGGGTGGAGATTTCACTTGTCACTTGTCAACTTAATACTTATAGCCCAGCCCCATCTGCAGTATACCAAAACAGACTCAAAAGCCTAATCGTGCTCTGGGAAACCTTCATGATTAAACACGTGGATCAATTTAAAAAAAAATCCAGGTCACCTAGAACCTCACCCTGTGGTTGGCAAGGAAGATACCTTCTTCCAGATTTGTACATAATAAATTGGCAGTAATAGTCCAGGACAATGAATAGTTGCAGAAGCCAAGGGATGGAGAAAAGAAATGAACATGGCAGATAGGAAGAAATGTGACAGAAAAAATAATGCCAGGGCCCTAAGGTGAGAGAGGTGGTGAGGAAAGGTGACAAGCAAGAGAGGTTTCTTAGTCCCGATTTTAGGGATGTGTGAAGGTGCTTTGTACCCAAGTAGGCAAGAGAAGAGATGAGTGCACTGATGAAAAGGAGTTGTCTAGACTCCTCTGAATACTTCTTTGTTAGTCCCCCATCCCTTTTTATTAAAGGAATCAGAGCTGAAAAGGTAACAGGTGAGGTAGGTTGGCAAAGTGTGTTACTCATTTCACACCCATTACTGGTTCTCAAAAAACTGGCCAGTGAGATCTCAAAGCACCAGTCCCTGTATGCAGGGGCAGGAATAATGACCTGGAGCTTCGGGACCCAGAATACATTATTCCCATTGTGAAAATTCTTGACAGGAGTGAAATTAATTAGCTCTCTGCTCCAGCTGTGTGCTGCCACAGCGGGCTGTTGGATCAGGGCTCCGGCGAGGAGAGCAGCAGGCAGTATGGGTACCAGGGAAGAAGGAGGGGGCGGAAAAAGTTTTTCTCAGCCAAATTGTCATGTCCATTTCAAAAAGAAAATGGATGATAACAAAAAGGACACTCCTTCCCAATCTAGTGTATTTAATTGAGATCTTTAGGTTGAATTTTAAAAATGAAATATGAAATAATTAAATCTCTTATCAGACAACAGCCAGACTGCAATGATTATTCAGATGAGCAAGAGACGGAGTCTATTCAGTAGTCAACATGACCTTTATCATTTATTAGGCTGTTTATCTGGCTCCTTCTAAAAGTTTTCTAGGGATTAAAAAAAAAACTACACGGGTAAATAACTTTGTAGTCTTTATTAATTGATTTTTAAAGCCACGTTCACAGCCCCACGCCTTGCATTTCCAAAGGTCAGGGATGTTTCTCACACAAATAACCATTTTTTCCAGATTCTATAAATAACATTTGGAATTTAAAAGGTCACATGGGAAGGATGAAAAAAAATCAGCCTTTGTACCTCATTTGTTCCTTTATTCACATATAGAGCCTCCTTTGCTAGTGAGCCTTTTTACTATCTTGCTGTGAATATGCCAGTCTCCACAGTGACATTTGCCTCTTTTAATCCAGATTTTATAGGAAGGAAATTCATGCTGGGTTAGAAGGGCATGGAGTACATGGGTCAGCTGTGAGCAGAAACCTTACTGAGGTGTGCTGGTGTAATCTCAGTAATGCATCAGAGAGTTTTCTACCAAAAGAGTGACTAGAACAGAACAGGGTTTCTATAAGTGGTACAGAGTTAGAGACTAAACCTGTGATTTCACAAATAGGGAATTCCCAAGTGAAGAAACTCCCTTTCCCAAAGAAAAGGGGTTCCACTTTGCTAGAGCTCCCCCAAGACAAGAGTATGCTTCACACCCTTTCCAGCCATTGCCTTGACCCACCCAAGGTGCTACAGGGCTTACGCTTTCCAATCCCACTCTTCCCTCCTCCCACTTCTAGGTTGAAGCACAGTAAGAAAATCCATCCACCTGAAGGCAGGTAGATGGTTCATTGGTTAAAATACTGGCCTAAAGTCAGGAGAACTTGAGCTAAAATGCAACCTCACTTACTACAGTGTGACCCTGGACAAGTCACTTTACTCTGCCTCAGTTTCCTCATCTGGAAAATGAACTGGAGAAGGAAATGGCAAACTACTCCAACAATCTTGCCAAGAAAACCTCCAATGAGTCAAGAAGAGTTGAACCAGACTAATTGAGTAAATTAAAAAAAAATCAGTGAATCATACTCTTTTCCCTGGCTATTGCTTCCTTATGTATGTGATTTTTCTTCTATTGGAATGGAAGTTTTTTAAAGTGTGGGACTGTCTCCCTTTTGTCTTTCATTCCTGAAATGGCCCAGTCTCCAACACCTAGTAAGCATTTAATAAATTCTTTTCCTTCATTTGCTTTCATAGGGAAAAACTGAAAAGCCTCTTTCAAATTATTCTCCTTTTTCTTTGGATATGGCAGCTTGAGCTAGGATGAAATTGAAAATGCTTATACCTTTTCTTGTCTTTATTTTCTATCTGTAAACAAATTTCTATCTTACCAAAGAACCAGTTTTTGCCTTGAAATCACTTTATATACTTCACCCACTTCACCAACCAATCAACAAGTATGTAAGTGCCTACTGCATTCCAGGTATTATGCTAGGCACTGAAATGTCCTTGCTCTCTAGGTACTTAAGTTCTCTTAGGGGAAACAATATGTACACATAAATATATATAAAATAAATAGGGACTCAAAACAACATAATGTATGTAGGGAAAGGAAAGCACTAGCACCCAGAGGATTTAAGGAAGGGTAATACCTGACCTGAATTTTAGCCATCCTTCCAATACCATCTATGGATGATAAAGGTATAGACAGTCCTCCTCCAAATAGGACTTTTTGGCTTAGCATCACTTTAATCAGTCAACAAACATATATTAACTTCTATTATGTGCCATACAAGATTCCTAGTGCTGAAGGAAAGTAATAAACATTGAAGATGTGGCAAAATTGGGACATTAATGCACTGCTGGTAGAGTTGTGAATTGATTCAACCATTCTGTAAGGCAATTTGGAACTATGCTCAAAGGGCTTTAAAAGACTCTCTGCTCTTTGACCCAGCCATACCACTGTTGGGTTTGTACCCCAAAGAGATAATAGGGAAAAAGACTTGTGCAAAAATATTTATAGCTGCCCTCTTTGTGGTGGCAAAAAATTGGAAAATGAGGTGATGCCCATCGATTGGGGAATGGTTGAGCAAATTGTGTTATCTGTTGGTGATGGAATACTATTGTGTTGAAAGGAATAATGAACTGGAGGAGTTCCACGTGAACTGGAATGACCTCCAGGAGTTGATGCAGAGCGAAAAGAGCAGAGCCAGAAGAACATTGTACACAGAGACTGATACACTGTGGTACAATCAAACATAACAGACTTCTCTACTAGCAACAATGCAATGATCTAGGATAACTTTAAGGGACATGTGAGAAAGAAAACTATCCACATCCAAGGAAAGAACTGTGGGAGTAGAAACAAAAAAGAAAAAAACATTTCCTTGATCACATGGTTCGATGGGGATATGATTGGGGATGTAGACACTAAATGATCACTCTATTACAAATATTAATAATATGGAAATAGGTCTTGATCATTGATGCATGTAACACCAAGTTGAATTGCTCATTGACTATGGGAGGGGGAGGGAAAGAATACAAATCATGTAACCATGGAAAAAAATTCTTAATTAACTAATTAATTAATTAATTGAAAAAAGATTCCATGTGCTGGCAATACAAAGACAAAGTGAAATACATTCATTATACATTGCAGGATCATTTTACTAGGGAAATAGCATGTCTCTACATAAGCAAGTACAGAATATATAGAAAATGAATGCAAGCTAGTTTGGGGTGAGAAGGTACTAGCAGCTGGAGTGATCATGAAGATTTGATATTAATGATGACATGAGTTGAATCTTGAAGGAAACCAAGTATTCAAAGAAATGGGTGTAAGGAAGATGAGGCATTCCAAGCATACAGTATCAAGTATTAGTATAGCTAATGTAGGGTTTATGTAATGGGTGAGAATGGGGTAAGTTGGAAATGTAGAATGAGGCCAGATTGTGAAAGCTTTATATTCCAGAGAAATAAGTATTATTCCTAGAGGAAATAGGGAGCCATGAGAGTTTGAGTAGGGGGAATGACATTGACCCTTAAGAAAAATCACTTTTGCAACAATTAGGATGTGGATTATAGTGATGTGAGAGAAGACTCAGACACCAAACAAAGATATCGCCATAGACCATGCAAGAGATCAAGGCAGGTAGCTAGACTGGTGGATATATGCAAGACATGTTGTGGAGACTAAAATTACAATAGCTTCAATAAAAGTTCAATTTCTTTATCTGCAAAATATGCAGGTGGACTAGATTTTCTCTATGACCTATTCCAACTCTAAATTCTGGGTTTCTAGCACCTGAGGGATATTGAGGTAGGCTGATAAAGGTAGTGGTATCTCTTGGAGCTCTGTAGCTGATAAGATGGGGGCACAGTTGGACCTCTAGCAGCTCTAAAGCAGATATAGGGTTGGAACCCAAGACTCCTGACTGAAGGAAGATCAATCAGTGACCTTTACCCTCTACTAAAATGCCCTCTTGGAGTAATAATCCATCATATCACTAAATCTTTTCATTTGTAGTTATCATTGTATTTTTAAAAATTATCTTATACAAGCAAGAACAAGGGCAAGTATTTTGTTCCTGGACTATGGCTAGAAGTAGATGTGAAAACCTCATATTCATTAAATAAATTTTAGATGTTCATTCAATCTAAAATTTAGACTCTAGAACAGAAGTTTTAAACATGGGGTCTGTAACCTTTTATTTTTATTTTTAAATATTTAAATATTTTCCATGGTTATATGATTCATGTTTTCTCCCTCCTCTTTTCCCTCCCCTCCTCCAGAGCTGACAAGCAGTTCCACTGAGTTATACATGTATTATCACTAGATAGCTATTTTCATATTATTTATTTTTGTAATAGCATAATCTTTTAAAACTAAAACCCTAAATCATATACCCATATAACAAGTGATAGGTCATGTTTTCTTCAGGATTTTGACTTTCACAGTTTTTTCTCTCATGAATATGATTTTTTTCTCATAAGTCCCTCAGGATTGTTCTGGATTGTTGTATTGCTACTAGTAGAAAAGCCTTTTACATTTGATTGTCCCATAATGATTCAATTACTATGTACAATGCTCTCTCTTGGTTCGGCTCATTTCACTCCGCATCAGTTCATGGAAGTCTTTCCAGTTCTATTAGAAATCAAGTGATTCACCATTCTTTATAGCACAATAGTATTACATCACCAACAGATACCACAATTTGTTCAGCCATTCCCCAATCAAGGGACACCCCCTCATTTTCCAATTTTTGCCACCACAAAGAGTGTGACTATGAATATTTTTGTACATTTTTTATTATCTCTTTGGGTCACAAACCTAGTAGGATTATTGCTGGATCAAAGGGCATGCATTCTTTTAAAGTCCTTTGGGCATAATTTCACATTTCTGTAACCATTTAAAATATCTATATTTTGATCATTGTATTTCAATATAACTGATTTCCTTTGTTTTATTCTATACATTTAAAAATGTTTTCCCAAGTAGGGATCTATAGGTTTCAACAGACTGCCAAAGAGATCCATGAAACAAAAGATTAGGAACCTCTGTCCTAGATCAAAACACAAATGCCAAGTCAATTCTTTTGTTTAGTTGAAAACCTGTGAAAACAAATGCCTCCTTAAATTTTACCAGCTATGGGGGGCAGCTGGGTAGCTCAGTGGATTGAGAGCCAGGCCTAGAGACGGGAGGTCCTAGGTTCAAATCTGGCCTCAGACACTTCCCAGCTGTGTGACCCTGGGCTAGTCACTTGACCCCCATTTCCTACCCTTACCACTCTTCCACCTATAAGTCAATACACAGAAGTTAAGGGTTTAAAATTTAAAAAAAATTTACCAGTTATGAAGCAGAGTTGCAAAATGGTATTGGATAGATTGTTGGCTTTGGGGCCAGGAAGAAGAGCATCATTCAGTCAGTATTAGTTAAGCACCTAAGATGGGATGAAAATAAATACTGGAGAGATCAACATATCATGGAGATTTTGTGGGTTTCTCACAATAAAACAAGTCACATGCATTCTTTTGGTTTCCCAGGCGTATAAGTTATGGTTACACTATACTATAGTCTATTTAGTGCACAACAGTATTATATTTAAATAATGTACATACTTTAATTAAAAGATGCTTTATTGCTAAAGAATGTTAACTAGCCTTTGAGTCTTCAGTGATTTGTAATCTTTTTGCTGGTAGAGTCTTTCACAATGTTGATGGCTACTGACTGATCAGGAGATGGTTATTGGAGGTGGGAGTGGTTGTGGCAATTTCTTAAAATAAGACATCAATGAAATTTGCTACCTCCATTGACTATTCCTTAAACTAGAATACTTGGAGATCCTTGGAAGGTTCGTTATTGGACTAATTTCAATATTGTTGCATCTCAGGGAGGCAAAAGGAGATGGATATGGGGAAGGGTGGTAAGTGCTACAGTCACGTCACATGCAATATTTATCATTTAACTTCATCTCTTGTATGGGTGAGTTTGGTGGGTTTCCCAAAATAATTATAGTAGTAATGTCAAAGGTTACTGATCACAGATCACCATAACAGATATAATAATAATAATGAAAATGTTTGAAATTTTGGGAATAATGCCAAAATGTGACACAGACACAAAGTAAGAATATGCTGTTGGAAAAATAGTTCTGATAACTTGCTCTATGCAGAGTTGTCACAAACCTTCAATTTTCAAAACCCCACTATATCTGCGAAGTGTGAAAAAGCAAAGCACAATAAAATAATGTATGCCTATACAAAAAAAAAAAGGCTGAACTCAATCCTTGCTCACAAGGAGCTCACATTCTAATGAGAGAGAGAACACGCAAATGACTATTTACAAACAAAAAATATTTCAGATAAACTAAAGATAATTGACAGAAGAAAGTCACTATTAATTAGGGTAAGGGGTTTGGAAAGGCATTTTGTGGAAGGCAGGATTTTTTAAAATGTATTTTTAAATTTGTAGAAGGTTTTTAGCTGGTGTTTGAAGGAAGCCCAGGGTATCAGAACATGGAGATGATGAAGGAGAAAATTCCTGGTGTGATGGGGCAACTTGTAAATATGGAGATCTCCTGAGATGGGGCTCCTATCCATTACAGATGTGTGACCCTGGGCAAGGCTCATTTTCATAGTGTTCTATGTTATACATTACAGCTGAATTCTGAATCTGTGGGCACAAACAAAATCAGAGGTCAAGATTCCTCCACCATCATATTTAAACAACAACAAAACAAAACAAAATAAAATCTAGGAAGGAATAAAGAATTATTCCATATTCCTAGGGTCTAGAGAAATTTAGGAAAGACATTAGGAGGATCAGGCTGAGGATCAATTGAAAAATTTAATATAGCTTCCTTACTTTTTGGTTCCCTTGAATTCGTTTCTTTGAAAACCTGTAAATCTACTAAAGCTCAGATCGTTTTGTTAAATATACTTGTTTAGTTTCTCTTATATAATAATATGTATATTATATGTATGTATATATGTACACATATGTATATATAACATATAATAAATAATATGTAGGTATAATGTAAGTGGAAAATATAACTATGAGAAAATGGAGCAGCCCTGACAAATATGGGTAGCACTAATAAAAGTTTTTTTGCATGTCTAGAGAGGCTTCGCATGAAGCATGCAGTGTGTGGTTTGATGAGGGGCAGAATACTCCTCTCTAGTCTCTAATTTTTCAAAGGAGACTTTCCTTTTTTGTCAGGAGGGGAACCATTAAATTGGGGCTGGNGATCAGGCTGAGGATCAATTGAAAAATTTAATATAGCTTCCTTACTTTTTGGTTCCCTTGAATTCGTTTCTTTGAAAACCTGTAAATCTACTAAAGCTCAGATCGTTTTGTTAAATATACTTGTTTAGTTTCTCTTATATAATAATATGTATATTATATGTATATATATGTACACATATGTATATATATAACATATAATAAATAATATGTAGGTATAATGTAAGTGGGAAATATAACTATGAGAAAATGGAGCAGCCCTGACAAATATGGGTAGCACTAATAAAAGTTTTTTTGCATGTCTAGAGAGGCTTCGCATTTAGTCCCTTCACATGAAGCATGCAGTGTGTGGTTTGATGAGGGGCAGAATACTCCTCTCTAGTCTCTAATTTTTCAAAGGAGACTTTCCTTTTTTGTCAGGAGGGGAACCATTAAATTGGGGCTGGTGGCCACCCTGTTCTTCTTAAGGAGAGAGGGTGCATATCTGCCTTCCACAATGAACACACCCTTAACCAAGAAAACACATTTATTCAAGCAGAAGATAGAAACAGAAATCAGCAAAAGTATGCATGAGATAATATATACCAGACAGTATAGAAATAGAGGATCTCTTTCATTGGGAGCAAGATAACTTGGCTCAATCAAGATCTCACCTAAGAGGAAACTCTCCCAAATCTCTACTGTAGCAGGCTTGGGACAGACACTGCCAAATCTTCTTGTGTCTTGCCAGTCTTTTCCTTTATCAGTCTGAAGTGGGGTTGGTGTCTTCCATATTTTCTCTTGATGCTGGAAGCCAGACATGCCCAAAGGGACTGGAAGCTTAAAGAATCTCCAAGAGGACTGAAGAAGGCTAGAACCATTGATTGACTCACCTATGTACCAGGTAGTTGTCACATACCTGATGTCAGTCTTGGTCATGTATATGTATAGGTATGAAATTCAAAGTCACCAAACTACCAGTTTAATTCACTTAATCATTGTACCCAAGGTTAGAAAACTTTCCTAATCAAATTGCCCTTGTGATTGATGAGGAAGTTGGTGCTATTGAAGTCCTGACTACCTGATGATTGATTTTTCCTAAAGTCCCTTTTGTGCTCAATCCTTATGAATATGTCCAGCAAAGATTTTATATATGTGTGTGTGTGTATGTGTATCATAGGTATACATATATTCCCAAGAAATCTAGACTTCTGTTTTTTTTTTGTTTTTGTTTTTGTTTTTGTTTTTTAAACCCTTGTACTTCGGTGTATTGTCTCATAGGTGGAAGATTGGTAAGGGTGGGCAATGGGGGTCAAGTGACTTGCCCAGGGTCATACAGCTGGGAAGTGGCTGAGGCCGGGTTTGAACCTAGGACCTCCTGTCTCTAGGCCTGACTCTCACTCCACTGAGCTACCCAGCTGCCCCAAGACTTCTGTTTTGTTTGTACATCCCACCATAGTCCCAAGCCACCATCTTGTTTCTACATCCCACCATAGTCCCAAGCTACCATCTTGTTTGTACATCCCACCATAGTCCCAAGGCACCATCTTGTGCCCTAGTTTACTCTAGGATTGTGGAGCCATACACTTTCATACTTGGGAGTAATAAACTGTTTGACTAGTGATCCCATGAGTGCTTCTGTTCCTTCTTGGCACCTCCTCACCAACCATCCTGCTTCATGCCCTCATGTTCTCTCACTTGGACTATGCCTAAATGGTCTTCCTGTTTTTCATCTGACCCCTCTCTAATCTCATACTTATAATCTTCTCTTATACAAGATTGACTCTCATTCCCATTCTCAAAAAACGTGTTATTCCCTTTTGTATCTATCATTGGTTACAAAGCCATCTTTCTGTCATTTAAGTCCCATTTCAACCTGGTCCCAATCTACCTTTCTAGCCTTATTGCACATTATTCCCCAAAATGTATTTTATAGTCCAATCCAACTTGACTACTTGTCATTTTTCATTACACTAGATATTTCTTGTCCCTTTGCCTTTCTACTGGATGACTACCATGCTTTGAATGCAGCCCCCCCCTCTCCTCTTCTACTTAAAATACCTACTTTCCTCCATGATTTAGATTACATGTCACCTTATATCTGAAGCTGTCCTGGATCCCTCTAGATGCTATTGTCCTTCTCCTCAAATCACCTTGCATTTGTTTTAAAAAAAACAGAAGTGTGGTCACCCACAAGCAGGGGTACACATCATTATCCTGATAATATTTGTAAATTCCTTAGGAAAAGGGACTTTCACTTTCTCTTTTGAATGTCCCTTGCCAGCAGAGTATTTGGCATGTGATAGGCATTTCATAAATATTTAATTGATTGATTAGCTCTTTTCATCATAGTATGACATAATAAGTTACTTAGGGTGATTTTTTTTGTCCTCATTTCATAAAGATTGAACATCTGTGAATCTGTTATCTTCTAATCTTAAAAGGTACACCATTTTATAGTATTGAATACTATTTTTCCCATTAGTGCAGATTATGGCAGCTCCATGCTTTAGTAGCCTTTTATAAATTCTTTAGCCAAAAGAAATCCATTCGATGATGCTGATACTTTGCTTTTTTTACCAATCTGACCCTCAATCTACCATTCAACCTATAATATAAGCATTTCTACTTGGTAGAACATCATAGGGTCTTATGGATAAATACATTTAGACTGAGGAGGAACTCCAAGAATCTTCTAGTTCAAACATCTTGTCTTAAAGATGAGGAAACTGACTGGCTCATGGTCACCAAGATGGTAAATGACAAATTGGGATTTGAATCCAGGTCATCCAATTTTAAATCAAACACTCTTTATAGTACACCACACTCCTTGCCTCAGGTGGGTCAGAATTTCTTCTCCCTTGCCTTTGTCTTGGAGAGTTAAGATGCCTTGGTGAGGCTTCAGAATAGCCTTTTAATGGACAATGAAGTTTCTGCAAGACTTTCTTGAAGCTATTTTGATTTATTAACTTGAAATTTGTATTTTACCTAAAAGTTAAGCTAGATCATTATCTAGTCAAGTGTGATCAGATAAACACTGTAAACAGTTCATTCAATACGTGGGAGAGAATTAATGAAAACTATAACCTTAAGAAATGAATAGAAAGTCTAATCTATCAGTTTTTCTTGTGCAGCTATTGGAATGAAGAGACTGAAATTTCTAAAAAGAAATGGAGCTGAAATCCCTCCTGATAGAGGAATGAAATGCACAGAATGAAACACATAGTTTTGGACATGGCAATTGTAGAAATTTATTTTGCTTGACTATGCAGATTTTTTTTATGGTGATGGCAGAGAGAAAATGGTTGTCAACTTATTTTTCTTAAAGAAAAGAATGAGGGTTCTGAAAATATTCAGGAAAGAAGACTTGTACCATTTCCCTGATTTCGACAAAGTCCTAGCATTATCCAAGTTTCCCAACTGCTTCTTTATTGAAATAGAAAGTAGAGTCTGTTTGACATCTCATTTGGGGACAAATTTGCCTCCCTTTAAGAGTGAAAGGTTTTGTTTGGATGGCTGAAGAGACTCCACTTTTATAAAGCACTGAGTGCCAGGCATCCATTTGTGTGCCAGTGAAGACAGATGGTTTGCTTGCCAGTTTAGATAGATGAAGGGGCTCCTTAGAGGTAGTATGCATGAGGGATGCTAGAGTTTATACTCATCACAGTGAGTTCATTAAAAGACTTGAAACACGAGAAAACAAACCTGCCATTGACATCATGTCTTGTGGTTGAATTGAGATGTCTCTTCACAGTGTAGTGTAGTGGAGCAGAGATGGTCTTGGAATCAGAACATCTCAACCACTTACAAATTATTTGACCATAGAAAGGTAAATTACTTCATTTCTCATAGCCTCATTTCCTCATCTCTCAGAATGGAAGTGCTGATAACCTACCTAATAGGAGATCTTAGGAGGAAAGTACCTTTCATATTCTAAGGTATTATGTAAATGAGTTATTGCTATCCATTCGTTTCCTTTAAAATGTAAATGTTGCCCCTAGACATGGAGAGGGCAGAGTGATGTTTAGCAAAGAGCTGGACCAGCATCATGGCCTGGCTGAGAAATCAATTAACAATTCATCAAAACTTTATCCACTCTTGCTTTTTCCTGCTTTTCCTTTCTTTCCTTCCTTCTCTTCCCTACTACTCATTAACTGAGGACACTCACATATGCTTTTTGGTTTAGGAGAAAATGGAACTATAAAGTTGCCATGCTGAAGTTACTTTTTTATTGGCCCTTTTCTCTCTTTCTTCCAGGGAATAGTTACACTTCAAAATGGAATCCTTGGAGACAATGATGCTTACCCTAAGGAATGAAACTCTAAAGGTGGAACTTCCGAGTGTAGGAGTTAATCAGTTGCATTTGTTCCATACTTAAAGAGAACCTTTGTTCTTTATCCCACCTTTGTGGGTTGTGTGGGTGGTTGGTTGGGGAGCAGGAGTTTGAGGAGCAAAAAGAAAGGAAGAAAGGAGATGTGGGTTGAAGTGATGGCTCTGCGACTTCACAACTCTACCAAAACGCTGAACCTGACCTTTATCTGGCCTTACTATTGTACCTTTATGTTTATGAACCTTCTTGGGGAAAGGAGAGAACACTGCCTCCTACATTCTTTCACTGAAGAGAAGCTTTAAGCACAGGCAAAATTATGACTATAACATGTCACCTCTTAAGAATGATTTATAGTTACCTCCCCAAATCTACCCCCACCAGCAATAGCTATTGAGTTATTTTTTTTCCTTAGCATCATTTCTCCAACTATTTCTTAAGTTAATTCTTTCCTTGCTTAGAAAAGCCCAAGGAGGAATGAACCATTTCAGCTATAAAAGTGTAAGTACATTTATAATATGATACATAAAAGAAATCCTATGTGGTGAGTTTCACAAAGAAGCTGGTCATTTCCCCCTACATTTTCAGAGTTCCCAAACTACCCCTTCATACTGGTGTGGTGACTTCTTCACTTCCATGTTTTCTCCAATTGACTACTCTATATTTAATGCACATCATTATTTCATATGCTTTTCCTAGTCTGATTAAACTGGCTCCCATGAAAACTGAAATGAAACCATGACAATCTTAATGGGAGACAGATAAGATTCAACAAGGGTGCCTAATGGGAATCTCTGATTCTCTAATTTAGAACAATCAGCACTGTAGGAGAGAGAGAGAGGCATAGTTACTTTAATGAACTAGACAAGAATTTTATTCTGTATTTGGCAGAAGTAGAGAGAATCCACATGGGAGCTAAGCCACCATTCACTCATGGTATGGGTACACATTGGTCAGTATATATCTTTACTTGCATGTTCCAGTGATGTTACTAACTTATTTGAGGTTGACTCTGTGTTGTAGTAATAATCATGTTTGATCTTTTTATGATAAAACCAGTTTGATCCAACAAAGGATTTGAAAGGTTATCTCTGTTTACATGTACTGAGTATGGAAGTTAGTCTCTATTAGGAAAAAAAAGGAAAGAATGTTTAAATTTTGGCTTTATAGTATTATAATGTGTGTATGGCCATGGGAAAGTCTCTTGACTTGTTGGACCTCACTTTTTGTGCCTGCAAAATAAGAAAGATAGACTATATGACCTCCAAAGTCCCCTTTAAATTTATGGTTCAGTTATTTTATTCAAGTCCTACTTTTTATTGATCCCATTTTGGGATTTTTTTGGCAAAGATATTGGTATGGTTTGACATTTCCTTCTCCAGTGGCAAAGGTGAAGTGACTCGCCCAGGGTCACACAGCTAGAACATTTATGAGTGTGGATTTGAACTCAAGTCTTCCACACTCAAGGTCTGTGCCACCTAGCTGCCCCTTTGAGTTTTAAACTCAATGAATCACCTATGTCCTAGGTTTGAGGTGAAATGAAAAAGTTGGGGATGTATTGGGGATTATGCTTCCTGGTAATTTATAGTAGTTTCTTCTTGTGGGGATAATCTTGACTATATACTTAGCATGCCAGGGTAATGCAATCTCTCCTAGTAGGACTTGATTTATCAGTACCCAATATCCATGTTACCTCTTAGATGGAAGGGGTTTCATGGTGACTGTCACTATCAAGCAGGATGTGGAAATGCTGGTAGGAAGATTCACTCTACAGATGTAGACATTTTGGAAATAGGGAAAGGAATAGGGAAGATTTAGAAAATGTATGATAAATATAGACAACAAAAATTAATTCATTCCAAGTAAAATGCCTTTCCTGAATAGTAAGGTACCATTTAAAAAATCATAAGATAAAATTCCTGATTTTACTTTCTTTCCTTTAGTCCTGAATTTAGGGCATTATCCTTTCCTCCCAAATCCTGCCCTTCTCATTTCCCCCCACTGCTCATCCTTTTTTCTTCCCTCCCCCGCTCTGGCCTGATAATGCATCTTCTTCTGAGACCTTGTTTGCCTGACTGATTTCCCACTATATGCCTTCTTGTTTCTCCATATGAATTTCAATGAGTCACAGCTTTTGTGCATATTGTAATAGTTCCTCTATATTCAGTTACTTTCCCTGTTATAAATGCATCATCTTGTTCTGGGAAATCCTGGGCTGGTTAGTTCCCTGTTGGCTAGAGCAAGGTGCTAATGAGGCCAATACAGAAGGCTTAATTCTTATATGGGTCAGTTAGCATCAAACAGAGACGCTCAGCATTTTATGGTCATAAGTACAGAGGATGGATCCCCATTCCCTTCCAGATGTCTTGAAAATGCATTTTCTTGAACATAAGGTGAGAGAACAAGTAGAGGAGTTCAGTGGACTATTACTAGAGGAATAGCTTCTAGCTTAAATTCTATTCAACTCTAAAGTAAGACTACTGAAAAGAGCTCTTTTATTCTGAATGTTATCTTTGTGGTATTAGTTCACCATATGTATGTGTATAAATACCATATATGTATATGAAATATATGTGTATATATATGCATAAATGTAGGCATATATATGTTTATTTTAACCATGTCACATAGTTATATTGAGGTAACATAAATAAATCTTCACAGAATTCCAACACATTTTCCTAGGTATGGATTACTCTGATAAAACAAAAGGATACTTTGAATTACCTAGTTTGTTCTTCAGGGAAAATTTAGTCAGATCAGCAAAGAGATTACTTAGTGGGCATTGTATACTCATGTAAGACCAACCTCACCAGAATTGGTATTCTCAAAAAAATGAAGCTACATTTTATTACAAATATATAATGGGGTATCACTTAAGGGTTGAGTGCACTCAAGAAAGAATTAGAATTGGCATATAAAAAACTGGATTCCATCGAACCCACTTTGGGAAATGCTGATGGATCCCAGGAGGGGGACTGCCACAAACTTCAAAGAACCTAAGCAACTATCTGAATACTTTCTACCTTGATTCATTTGATTTTTTGAGACTTTGTCCATGAGTATTTAAGATATGTTACTTTGAAAATGACTTACAGATAATTATGTGCAAAAAATGCTTCTTTGGGTCATTCCAGGATTAGGAGTTTTTGGATTGAATGAGAAGTATTATTTATATTTAGGCTACATCATTGTGAATTTGAAATGGAAGTCCTATATTGGTAAGAAGGTTGACATTGCAATTCTGGTATGTTCAGATTTCTTGAATGTTTCCAATTTGACAAAAACAACAGGGACCAACTCCAGTCTGTTTGATGTAATTACCTCCTATACTTGTAGGTATTATAGGTAGTGAACTGGGGTTCAGTTCTTAGACTCAGTAACAACCTGTAGTTCTTGTGCAGAAACTTACAGGATTGTAGACACCACTGGTGACAGAGAACATTATAAAGAGGTTAACTCATGGTCTTCTCATTTAACTCATATTCCTGCATTGACCATGTATATTTCTCAGCAACTGGATCCCCTAGCTTTGGTACTATGCAGTAGTCCCCCCTTATCCATGATTTCACATTCTGAGGCTTCATTTACCTGAGAAGTCATTCCAAGGGAAAGAGAGAGGCAGGAAGGGGCTGCTGCCTGATGAGGGGGAAGAGTGAGACACAAGATTCGAGGATATTTGGAGACTTGACTGAGCATAGACAGAAGATAACAGGGAAATGGAGTGGGGCACAGGACTCCTTAATCTGTACCTCAGTGGTGTCTCTATGTGTCAGGTCTTTTTCTTTCACTTTGAGGGAGGTTTTTTTTAGGGTTTTTTTGTGGGATGGGATGGGAGGCTATGGAGCACTCAGTCAAGAGGCAGAAGTGAAGAAAGGCAGAGAATAGTATTATACAGTTAACTCATGTGTTAAAAGTTAAAGCAAAAATTGTCCATTGTTTCAGGTACCCACTGGAGTTCTTGGAATGTCTCCCCTGCACATAAAGGGGAACTAGTGTATGGTACTGTATAATAATGCTGAATGTACTTTTTATTCCTATATTTAATATTGGCAATCTCTTACTATGTTTAATTTGTGAATTAGAAATTATTGTAGATATTTGTGAACACGAAACCCATATTATATATGGGGTCAGCAGAGGTTTGCTTATATCCATGATTTCAGCCATCCATGGTGGGTCTTGGAATGATTGACACTCTGGTCCTACTGTATTCCTCACCAGCACTGTCTCTCTACATCTGTATGATACTTCAGTATCATCTTAATAAATGACTTTATTTTTCATTCTGTTTGGTGGCTAGAAATTGGCATAAATTATTTGCCTGGAATATAATGTTCTCTTTCATAGTTGTGTGCTGTGCCAGCTCTGGTCAGTAGTTGATGGATACATTTGATTGCACCAGGCTCTCATCATTCTCATGGTCCTTTTTCATTAGAGAAAACATTGACTTTACTATTTTGTTTCATATATTTAAATGGAATTGCAGTAACATACAATAAAATGAGTGACTATCACTTACTTGCATTACATATTCAAAGGCAAATGATATGGGCTTTCATTTAGTGGGTATTCTAATGTCTTAATAGCTCTCTCAGTTTGTTTATAACATAAGCTATCAGGATTAGTTGATAGCTACTATAGACCTCTTGTTGATACAGTTAATTGCTAAACCGGGTTGAATTAGACTACATATTTCTTCAT
The DNA here is from genome assembly GCF_016433145.1 of Gracilinanus agilis. Classification (NCBI taxonomy): domain Eukaryota; kingdom Metazoa; phylum Chordata; class Mammalia; order Didelphimorphia; family Didelphidae; genus Gracilinanus; species Gracilinanus agilis. The sequence continues at coordinate 104,103,872 of NC_058135.1, forward strand.
GGAGATGATTATCTAACTCAGTGCTTTCTTTTTATTCTTTTTATTTTTTACTGATATTTTTTCTTATCATCCATATTTTATTTTTAATCTTATTGAATTTTAGAATATCAGGATCTTTCTAAGCCCAGTGTTTTCTAAGCATAACTTCCATCGAATTGAATGCAACCCAATATTTTTTGGAATACACACATCTTGCATTCTTCTAGGATCTTTGCAAAGTAGTGTAACCACATCACTCATGTCAAAACTCCTTGGACTATTCTAGAGTTTGCTTTACTATAAAAATTCCAGTGGTACCCAAGTAAATTGGTTTTCAGGTTGTTAAGCAAGATGATTATTCTTCCTCAAATTCTTGCTTGAATTTTTTTTGGATCTAAAGAAATCAGCTATGGTGATATACCCTATCTTGCTACTTTTAGACTATACCTGAATTTCTTCCCGAATACTTGTTAGTTGTCTGTGATGTTGGTCAAACCATGTTAAGTCTCACTTTTCTTATGTGTAAAATTAGTTAAAAATACTTCCTTAGGGTTAATATACATTACATGCTTCACAAAACTTAAAGCCTTATATAAATGTTTATTGCTATTATTGTATTAAAAGATTTGATCATTAAATTTTTATTATAACTTCTAAAGACTTAGCCTTTATTGTACAGTGAGCTAATTGAAGTGAAAATCCCAAATATACCTTATTCTGCTTACAGCCAATGATGCTTTATATATCATTAATCTTGTGGATCCTTTCCAGAAATGGTTATTGGAACATTTGCATGAAAACAAGATCTGTGTTTCTTAAGAGTTTCTCTCTTCCTGCTGCTCTATTTCTGACATAAGATTATGACTTCAAGTGAGAAATAAACAGCAGGAACAGATGATATCTAAAACATGAAGATACTGTTTTCATGCAAATGCTCCTAATAATTAAAAAAAAAGCAGAGAGAGACAGAGAGAAGAGATACACAAATTCCATGAGAAGGCATGTTATTAAAAGACTTTCATGTTAAATTAAAAGTCTGTAAGGTTTGTACTTTGCTTTCAAAAACATTGTGTAATCTTAAGGCGGATGACTTCCTACATGGTCTCTAAAGTACCCACAGGAATGTTATGATTATGATTACCTAAGACTTGGTAAAGAAAAAGTGGTGACATTATATGACTATTCAGTCCTCTTATAATAAATAAGTTAATTAGAAAAAACATATGGGATTTATTAAATGTATATGAGGAAGGAGGAAGTTTGATATTGTGGGAAAAGCCCTGGCATTGGAGTCAGGTAATCTGAATTCAAATCCTGCCTCTGACACTACCTAATATGACTTTTGGCATGTCTTTTTTAATAACATTGGGCTTCTCTTTCCTTATTTGTAAAAAAAACAAAGGATTAGACTTGATGATCTCTGAGTGCTCTTCCTGTCTTAGATCTATGGCTCTGACCAATGTCTTTGAAAACATTCTGATCATATTTAGCAAATAAAAAGGAAAAAAAAAGTTCCCTTGACTAGAGATACAAAGGCAAATTAAGCAATTCCTGTCTAATTAAATGAATGGAATTAAAAGTATTCTTGTCCTGTTAAATCACTATTATAAAGAATAACAAATGAAAGACAAATGTTTAACCCATAGGTTATAGGAAAAAGCAAGATTCTTTTGATATCTTTTATCCCAGGGAATTCTAAAGCCTGGATTATGCTGTTGGGAAACAGTTTCTGCATTTGCATGAGCTCTAGTGCTATGACCTTGATTCTTCTATACATATTATCTCATAGAGTATGATAGACAGGGAGTTTCTTATGTATAGCTCTAGACATTTGATTGTATCTTTCTAGGTATTAAGATGTTAAAATGTGGCAATCAGCAGAAATATTAGTATTTACCATTTCCTTGAACAATCCCCATTATTCAATGTCTCAACTTCTTAACAATAATCTTACTGTAAATTCTTAAAGAATTGGCATTTCACTATTTTCTTTTACTAATATGTCTCTCTACACATATATACACATACATATATGTATATATAAGTTCATATGACTTAGCCTTTTGCTAAATGCTTGCCTACTTCTTTATTGTTGGTTGAATTCATTTCATTTCATGTTCAATTGTTACTACTGAGTGCCTTTTGATTTCCATTTTGGGAAGCATCCTATATGCTTCATCTGGATCATTTATGCATTTCATGCAGTATGTCCAGTAGCAGGTATCTAAAATCTATCTTTACTATAGTGTTTTTATTCCTGAAGCATTTCTGTAAGTAATTGAGCCAGTTCATTTTGTTATTTGAGGATATTTATTATTCTTTTTACTACTTGATAAGAAAAAATTTGGAATCTCTTAAATCACTCAAGTTTCTTTTTTGAATTTTTTTTAAATAAATTTTTTCTTTGATTTTAATAGTTTTTTAAAAAATTTGAGTTCCAGTTTTTCTCCTTCCTTCCCAAGACTCCCCCACCCACTGAGAAGGAAAACAAAATATCAGTTATACATGTAAAATCATGCAAAATATTTCCACATTATCCCTGTCCAAAACACACACACAAGCGAGAAATTGTACTTCAGTTTGCCTTCAGAAGTCATCACTTCTCTTCCTGGAGGTGGAGAGCATTTGTTCAGCATGAGTCCTTTGGAATTATCTTAGATTGATTAGAATAGACAAGTCTTTGTCATGATTGACCATTATTACAGCATTTTTGTTACCTTGCATGGAGATCTCCAGGTTCTTCTTACTTCCACCTCCATATTTTCCCCTCCACTATAAAAGCTCTTATTTCATTCCTATTTTATGGAAGAAAAAGTAACCTATTTTATTCTTCCTTTTCCTATTCTTTCAATGCAAGCCTCTTTCTTATGCTCTCCTTTTTTTTGAGATCATATCAACATAATTGACTCATATTCATTCCCTTTGCCTTTTAGACTCCTCTTAAATGCCCTAATAATGATAAAGTTCATAGATGTTACAAGTTTTAACTTCTGATAAAGGAATATAAACAGTTTAACTTTATCAAAACTCTTAATATTTATCTTCTTATGCTTCCTTTTGGTCTTGTGTTTGAATATCAAAATTTCTATTCAGTGCTGGTCTTTTCAACAAAAATGCTTGAAAGTCCTCTTTCATTAAATATTTATTTTTCTTTTTAAGGATTAGAATCAGTTTTGTTGATTAGAAAAATACAATATTTGGGAATCTGTCTGCCACGGCAAAAATATACATCAAGATGGGAATTGTGAAGGTGTTAGTTGTGTTAAATATCCTCTTCCCAATGAACTTTGACTTTAGGATGCCAGAAAGTCTCTTGACATACACTTCCTTACCTTTCTTCTTAATCACTTTTTCTTTGCTGTTGTAACTATCTGCCAGTTATTGCTTTAGTTCATTGGTACCAGTTGACTTTTGGATTCAGTCTCAGAGTCTTCAATTTTTATTTTTCCTCATCATCTATTGAGAATTTAGCACTTACATATTCCACAGGATCTTATTGGAGAAAGCTTTCATGAGATGAAAAATCTGTTCAGTGTGTTTTTAAATGGAGCCATATAATTTGTCATCATCCATGTACATCATGTAATTAACATGATGTTAATTAGATGTGAATTGCTCTTGGACTTGGAAACCATTCTCATTTCTATTCAGAAAAAGATGATAATGAGTTTTTGTTCTGCCTCGCCCTAAACTCATTATCATCTTGTCTTTGAGAAAAAATGCTGTGTGTTATAACTAGTGTCTTTGACATTTTCCTTTGGTGGAATGTTTTAAATGGAGACAGTTTTCCACATAGACACATGCTTTACAGTTTTCTCTATGCAAGAAGATTATGATTTTTTGAATCGTCTTCTTTTTTCTTCTCCTTTCCCCCTCCATTCACTACCTCATACACCATTTTCATTCTGATCTCCATCTTTTTTCTTTTCTTTTGTTGCTAGTTGCTAAATTAATGCCTTCCCTTATAATGAGCAAATCAACTTTGACATTTCTTAAAACATAACAACTTGGTACTAATTAACTTCCCTATAGAAACTTCAATTATAGAGAGTTTTAAAAGAGATGATTTTGAAGGATGATGCATTATCCTTTAACCTATAGGTTCTGTCTGTGTCCTTCATTTGTTACTTTTTTGCATCAATGTAATAGGCAAAAAGAATAGCTCAATCTTCAAATGTCAGGTTGCCTTTGTGTCTCTTGTTATAGGTAATTTTTTTGTTTATTACTTGTCAAATATGTTCTGAATGAAATAATTCAATCATAGAATATGACACATTTCTAAAGTCAATGACAATATGTATGCAAACAAAACAAAATCATATGTCCCCTTAAGCATTTATATAATATCTACTATCAGCACAGGAACTCTTTAGGTTCCCTTGCTGAATCTAGTTGGCAACTTTTTTTCTATTGAGGTTAATACTTTCCAAATTCATGATTGAAGTCCCATATCCTAATGGTGATTTACTATTCCTATCTTATGTACCCTTTAAAATCACATCTCTGTCATTCTGGGACAAGCCTTGGTAGGCAGGCAAAACTGAGTAATGAAAGTCATTATGATGACATCTTACTTTATAACCATTTAGAATAAATCATTTTCTAGCATCTCTGATCTGAGGGCTTATTGAGACCTTTAAGACCTTTCCAGGGATGCTTATCTACTTTTGGTGTCTAGTTGGCACTCAGCTCTCACCTGTGGCTCCAAGAAGCTATGGCATACACAGCTGTTACAACTGTTAAATTATACCTGGGATAAACCAGGTAGAAGGTAACTAATGGACCACAAACTGGTCAATGAGTTAGGAGGGATGTCTACCCCAAGCATGTTAAGTTTTTCTCTGAAGGAAAGGGTGGATGAGAAGTATTTCTTCCAACCACCATGAAGATGGCTGAAGCAGACACTGTGAAATATTTAGAGCTTGGTCATACATCAAAGATGCCAGTCATCCATCCACGGCATCCAAGGCTGTCTCCAATCATCTTGACTTTTATCTTGCCATTGGAATTGGAAGAGAGAACGAGACTCACAATTTCCAGCAAGTCTGCCTCAATTAAGTCCAATTCATTCGCAAGTCAAGACATCACTATGATGCCATTATTCTTCTGCCAGTGAAGGATAAACATCATCATCATCTATTAGGGACCAGTCACTGAACTAAGTACTTTTTACAAATATTATCTCATGAAAGTTTGGTAAGCCTGATGTGCTAGATAAAGCCTTTGGTACTTTCTTCATGACTGATCCTGATTTGTTATTAAATAAAAATCAATCCCTGATGATATCTGGGAGATTGATCAGGAAAGCCCTTATCTAGCCCACTTGATGGGGTTATAAATATTTGTAAAAATGCTTAGCAACAGTGCCTAGCACACAGTAGGCACCATATAAGTGCTTACTCCCCACACCCACATGGTAGAGCTCAGCTTCTCTTTGCCTTTTTATTTCCTTGTCTGTGCACAAGCCAGCAATGGGTAATCCTAAGAAAGGGAGGTTTCTGGTCTTGGACTTCTTAGTTGAGCATTCCTAGGCTCAGTTGGTCAATAAACAAGCATTTATTAAGGATGTACTATTTTCCAGACACTAGGCTAAGTGCCAGGGATACAGTGTTTAAAATTCAGGCATCAGCTAATCAGAGGGGAAATATTTCCTTAATATTCTGCTTCTCAGAAGAGAAAAAGGACTGCGGCAAGGATCATGCTGTGGTATCTGAGTAAAGAAAACCACGCTTTGGCTGCCCAGGAGAGCTGGACCTCATCATGATAATTTCTGTGAATTACCAAGATAGTATGAGTCTGAAGTGATTGTGAAATTTCTGTTCAGTGGTCTGACTTTTCTGGAGAGCCTAATGAATACAAAGGACTCTTTTGAGTGCGTTCTGCCTTTGTCTTTGTATGCCTTTGTATCTTTTGAATCTCGTTGCAGTTTTTGTAATGGAAGAAATAAATAGTGGTTTTTATACCTGATATCCATTCTTTTACATGAGTACCACTGTGGGAGGGAGTGTCTGTTACTCACATAAAGGGAGATGCCATATAAGAGTTATAAGAGTTATATCTGTTTATTTGAAAGGTTTCCCTGCACTTTTTTATTTTTTTTTAGACCCTTAACTTTGGTGTATTGTCTCATAGGTGGAAGAGTGGTAAGGGTGAGCAATGGGGGTCAAGTGACTTGCCCAGGGTCACACAGCTGGCCTGCACTTTTACTAAAAGGTTAGACAGGGATAGAAAGAGAATTTACTTTCTTATGGGGTTTAAATGCCCCATACCATTAAATCTGGGCCCATGTGAGTCCAGGGGCTCTTATAGGTATCTACTACACGGAGAAAGCCATTTTTTCTCTCACAACCCATATACTTCAGTTACCTCCCTGTTCCTTCTTCTATTCACTCTTCCTCCTATCTATTCATTTTTCCTCTTTAATGTATTTATTCATTGCCTTTTCTCTTCTGTCATTATTTTGTTCTTTCTTCCCTTGTAATAGCCTCTCCTACTCTCTTTTTTTCTTATCTTCTCTTTCTCTCTTTAGACATCATATATCTGCTCATATATCATATACCGTCTGTGATTCTGACTGCTAATGTAAAGATATTTTAATTAGTGTTCCTATTGGTGCAGTGGGAGTGAATAGAAGAAAGATAAAAAACAATGTTTTGGGGGAAAATGTCTGCCAAATGAGCTTATGTGATTAACAATTGGATGCTGGTGACTTCCAGTAATGGAAGGTATTCAGTTTAATAACAATAATGGCTAAAGAAGAAAAGAAAAAAATAATCTCTGGGCCAGGTTTAAAAAAAATGATAAGAATATTACTCTCGAGGTTGTAGTCATATTATCTTGCCAACTTTTTGACTCTCAAGGTACAAAAGAGAAATAACTATGAAAAGAATGTGCAATTGATAGAGAAAATAATAACTATATTTAATGCAGGTATGGACAAATGAAAATAAAAATTTTCATATCTACAAAATCATCTCCTTTCAATTGGGTTATTCAAAATATTTATCTTCCTTTATTGAGAATGTTCTCTGTACAAGATATAAGTCGTTGCCTCCTTTCCCCTTTCTATATGCCTTTATAAAAAAAATCAAGATTTAATAAATTAAGCCATTTATTTTTTACGTTAATATTTTTGCTCATATTTTCTCCAAGGGAAGCCAAAGGATCACAAAATATTGAATTGGAAAAATGACTTATATGAAAAAATTTTAAATACCTATTAATTAGAGAAATGCAAATTAAAGGAATTTTGAGGTTCCATTTCACCTCTATATAACTGACAGTAATGAAAAAATTCCAGATGTTGGATGGGTTATGGGAAAATAGGTACACTAGTACACTGTTGGTGTAGCTGAAAATTGGTCCAGTCCCTCTAAAAAACAATTTAGAACAATGGGTCCCCAAATTGCTAAACCGTGCATACACTTTGATCCAAATATACCACTGTGAGACCCAGGCCCCTAGAAATTATAGAGGAAAAGAACTATTTATAGCAGCTCTTTTTGTGGTAGGAAAAATTAGAAACTAAAATAGTATCTTATAGGGAGATAGCTAAACAAATTATGGCATACACATGTATTGGAATGTAATTGTGTCATACAGAATTATGATATAAACTGTTTCATGAACTATATGGATCAGTTCCATGGACTGGACATGGAAGTAGAGAGAAGTGGGCAGAACTAGAACAATCCGCTATTTAAAAAGCTTTAGAACTCTGATGAACACACTCATAGACCATAAGCCCCAAAGAAAGAAGATAAGACACTTATTTATTTTCTGATATAGTAGTTAAAATTAAATTCTGAAATTAAAATTTGGAAAGAAACAACATTTTCAGACATGGCCAGTTTGGAAACTTGTTTTACCAGGTTATGCTATTGTGCACTGAGGACTTTATTTTTCATTTAAAAAAATATATATATATATGTATATGTATATACATATATATATGTTCAATTGGAGAAAAGATAGTGGGAGAGAATATGATTTTTAAAACAGAATAAAAGTAAACATTTGAAGTTAATAGGCACATGTATGATCATTTACGCAGGAGGAATATTCCATTTTTTGTTGTTGTTGCTTTGTCTTGCATGTTCCATGTGCTTAATTTTTTGTACTCCTTTTAATAGATATGAATGTATTTGTCAATAGACATTAAATTAAAATTTATTCTCATCTTCTACAAAATATGTAGGCTTATACACCTAGAGCTGAAATGAACTTCCCCTTTTATTTTTAATTAGCAAAAAAAACCTTTTTTTTTCTTCCTTGAAAATTTATCTTCCTCAATTGAGAAAATGGAAAAGAAAAAACAAGCCAAAATCTTTGTAACAGATCCATATAGCCAAGCAAAACAAATTCTCACATTGGCTATATCTAGAAAAATATCTCATTAGACTCTCTGAGCCCATCACTTCTCTGTGAGGAGGTAGTTTGCATATTTCATTGTGAGTCCTCTGGAATCCTATTTGAATATTGCATTGTTGAGAATTCTTAAGTCTTTCAAGGTTGTTTTGTTTTATAGCATGGTTGCTATTGTATAAATTATTCTCCTACATCAGTTCATACAAATCTTTCCAGATTTCTAGGTGGTATTGTGGATAGAGTGCTAGGGGGTCAGGAAAACATGAGTTCAAACTCATATTAGTTGTCTGACCCTGGGCAAGCCACATAACTGCTGTCTGACTCAGTTTGCTCAACTATAAAATGGGCATAAAAGCAGCACCTACCCCCTGCCCCAGTTTTTTGTGAGTCTCAAGTGATTCTTATAACACAGTATCTGGTATGTAGTAGACACTTACCAAATGCTTATTTCCATCTTTATTTTGCTAATTCCTTATAGTACAATAATATCCTATTATATTTGTATACCATAATTTGTTCAATTCAATTCCCCAATTGATGGAGATTGCCTTATTTTCCAGTTGTTTGCCACCATGAACAAAACAATGCTAAATACGTTTTTATAAATGCATCCTTTTCCTAATTTTCTTGTGTGTGTGTGTGTGTGTGTGTGTGTGTGTGTGTGTGTGTGTGTGTGTGTGTGTGAGTGATCTAGTAGTATTATTACTGATTGACAGAGTTTGCAAGACATAACAGTTTTGGGGCATAGTTCCAAATTGCTTTCCAGAATGACTATACAAGTTCACGGCTTCACCAACATTGCACCAGGATGTCCTTTTCCCTGTTGTCCCTTCAGTATTACTCATTTTCTTTTTTTGGAGGTTAATTTTGCTCTTGGGTGACAGGTGGAACCTCAGAGCCTTCTTAATTTGCAGTTTTTCATTTGTGATTTAGAGACCTTTTTACATACGGTTATTGATTGCATGGATATCTTCTTTGGAAAACTGCATATTCATATCTTTTGACCACTTTATCAGTTGGGGAAGAGCTCTGATAGAAATTTGAATCAGTTCTTTATATATCTTGAAAATAAGACTCTTATTAAAGAAACTTGCTGAAAAGCTTTTCTCCCCAGTTATCTGTTAGAAGGGACCTTCTTTTAACTAATTACAAAATCTGTCTTGATCTTTGTCGCTTTCCCTCAAATATACTTCCTTCCTCTCTCTCTCTCTCTCTCATTTCCAATAGTTCAGCAACTGCATAAATAAAGGCTTGAGAGCTGAGTCCTAATTCTTCTAAGTAGATGCTTATTTAAAAAAAATCTACAATTACCTATTGAGTACTAGGTGTTTTGTGCTGGGGATCTACAAAATTTAGACCAAATCATACCCCAGCTCTTACTGAGCTTGTAGTCTACTAGAAGGATAGGACACATACAAGTGATTATAACTCCAAGTAATACTTATAAATGCATGAGAGAAGTATAAAGACGTGTTAGAACAGGGATTGGAGTTATTACCAACTAGGAAAATCAAGATGAACTTGATGGAGATGGCATGTAAATTGGGTTTTTAAGAACATGTAGGAATCAAGAAGCCAAGAGGATCTTCTAGATATAGGAATCAGTGTCAACAAAGGTCTAAAGACTATCAGTGGATGGTCTATTGGGAAGGCAGACTATATATAGTACAGTCTGACTAGACTAGAATATGTGAAGGGGAGGGAATAGTAATAAGTTGGAAAGATGGAGGGGTAATAAATGATAGAGTGTCTTGAATGAAGCTAAGGAATTAGTACGTTGCTTTTTAGCAGTTGTTGTTGCGCCATTGTTCAGTCATGCCTGAAATTTCATGAACTCATATGGGATTTTCTTGGCAAAGATGCTGGACTGGTTTGCCATTTCCTTTCTCATTCATTTTACAGAAGAGGAAACTAAGGCAAGCAGTTAAGGGATTTACCCAGAGACTCACAGCTAGAAGCTGTATTTGAACCCAGGAAGAGGAGTCTTTCTTGACTCCAGGACTGACACTATCCACTGTGCTGTCTAGATGCTGCATATAAATGTATGTATGTATATTTATAAATATATAAGCATACATATGTTTTTGTAGCCTCTATATCAAACAACAGGGAGCTGTTCAAGGTTTTGAGACTAGAAGGCTTAGCAGAAAGAACACTACTTTGTTAGAATCCTAGATTTGAATACTTAATAACAGCTATCCTTATATAACTTACAACCTCTTCAAATATCCTGTTCTTTTTGTATAAAATGGGAATAATAGTGTCTAAAATATTTACTCCTTAAGGTTGTCTTGATTTTGAAATGTTTTATAAATCTAAATGATTATCAAATTTTATAAGTTGACAAATTTTACAAATCTAAATGATTATCATGAGATCACAGATGAGAGCTAGAAATGGTCTGAATGGCCATGTAACCCAATTGTCTTCAATTTAGAAAGAAGTAACCTAAAGCCCAGTGAGGATAAGTAACTTGCTAAATCAAAGTCATTGTAGTATTAAGTCTTCACACCAAGTACTTTCAAGTTCAATGTTCTTTCTTTTTTTTTAAATGATTTTTTATTTTTAGAAAAATTTTCCATGGTTACATAATTCATGTTTTTACTTTACCCTTCACCACCCCCTCAACCCCACCCCACCTCCCACTATAGTCAAGACTTATTTACATATTATTGATAGTTACTTTGGTGTGGTCTTTTTGGGTCCACATCCCCAATCATGTCTGCCTCAACCCAAGTGTTCAAGCAGTTGTTTTTCTTCTGTGTTTCCACTCCTGTAGTTCTTCCTCTGAATGTGGGTAGCGTTCTTTTCCATAAATTCCTCAGAATTGTCTTGGGACATTGAATTGCTGCTAGTACAGAAGTCCATTACATTCTATTTTACCACAGTGTATCGGTCTCTGTGTACAATGTTCTTCTGGCTCTGCTCCTTTCTCTCTGCATCACTTCCTGGAGGTCTTTCTAGTTCACATGGAATTCCTCCAGTTTATTATTCCTTTGAGCACAATAGTATTCCATCACCAATAGATACCACAATTTGTTCAGCCATTCCCCAATTGAAGGGCACACCTTTGCTTTCCAGTTTTTTGCCACCACAAAGAGTGCAGCTATAAATATTTTTGTGCAAGTCTGTTTATCTATGATCTCTTTGGGATACAAACCCAGCAATGGTATGGCTGGATCAAAGGGCAGGCATTCTTTTATCACTCTTTGGGCATAGATCCAAATTGCCATCCAGAATGGTTGGATCAGTTCACAACTCCACCAGCAGTGCATTTACATCCCAATTTGGCCACATCCCCTCCAACATTCATTACTCTCCCCTGCTATCATTTTAGCCAATCTGCTAGCTATGAGGTGGTACCTCAGAGTTGTTTTCATTTGCATTTCTCTAATTAGTAGAGATTTAGAACACTTTCTCATGTGCTTATTGATACTTTTGATTTCTTTATCTGAAAATTGCCTATTCATGACCCTTGTCCATTTATCAATTGGGGAATGGCTTGATTTTTTATAAAATTGATTTAGCTCCTTGTATATTTGAATAATTAGACCTCTGTCAGAAAAACTGCTGGGAAAATTGGAAAATAATTTGGGAGAGATTAGGTTTAGATCAACATCTCACACCCTACACCACGATAAATTCAGAATGGGTGAAAGACTTAAATATAAAGAAGGAAACTGTAAGTAAATTAGATGAACACAGAATAGTATACTTGTCAGATCTCTGGGAAAGGAAAGATTTTAAAACCAAGCAAGAGTTAGAGAAAATTGCAAAATGTAAAATAAATAATTTTGATTATATTAAATTAAAAAGTTTTTGTACGAACAAAAACAATACAACCAAAATCAGAAGGGAAACAACAAACTGGGAAAAAATCTTTATAACAAAAAATTCTGACAGAGGTCTAATTACTCAAATATACAAGGAGCTAAATCAATTGTATAAAAAATTCAATGTTCTTTTGATTGCACCATAGTATCTTTTCTAAACACACTGCTGTGGTTTCAGTCCTATTTTATGGATGAGGAAATAGGCTTACATTAGTACGGTCAGAAAACTAAATATTTGAAGTCACATCAGGTTTTCCTGATTCCAGGTCCAATGTGCTATCCACTGCATCATACAACTATTTATCAGTCATAGTCTTGGGGATAAAGCCAATAAGTTTGTTACTAGAGACATTGAATTCCCAATGCCAATCATATATCTGAGTAAAGATGTCTTATGAAGAGTTGAGAATGGAACATGTGAAAGATATAGATATATCTGGACCTAAACTATATAGAGATAAAAATCTGAAGCAAGGAGAGTTGGGGAGATGGCCAAAGAGGAGATGATAGTCTTAGAAATGAACTTGCAGAATACTTTGAGTAAGAAGGAAGGAAGAAGGTGAAATGCAGAAAAGGAGACACATTAATGCTCAGAGAAGTAGGAGCAGAGCCAAGAGAGTGCATTGTCTTGGAAAGAAGAAATGATATAAATCAGAAGTAGGAGATGATAAATAATGTCAGATGCAATGGAGAAAACATGGATGAGTTCTGAAAAACAGGAGTTCTTTTTTTTTTTTTAAGTAAGAGAATCCAGGCAGGATAGTAATGTATATTCTTCTAATACATAGACATTATGAACTAAATTAGTGCATTTATATCTTGAGAATCCTGACTTAAAGAGAGCCAAATAAATGAGATATTTTCACCTTAAGGTTTCTGTGAGAATTGTGCCCAAATAATCAAAGACCAAAATTTGACCTGACAGATTCATCCACTTCCCAAACTCCAACCAAGTAGATACTTAAAAGATTCCTTATTCTATGAAAAATGTATAATTTTGAAACTGTCTAACTCTTTGCTCTGGGCTTCTTTTTCTTATGCAAGGTGAAAATTCGCAAACTTAGGAGGCCTCATTATCATAATACCTTCCTAACAATTACACAGTCCAGGTGATTCATTATCTGGGGGCAGTGATTCATGCCATTGTCTGCTGCAATTGGAAAGCCATGCTGGTGGCCTGTAACTTTGAGCTTTAGACTGTGCAAGTCACCTTTTTTCTACCAGAATTTCCCATGTTCTCATTATTTCTAGATGCAGACCTAATTTATTATTTCAGGTTTTTTTTCAAGAATACAGTACAGATGAGACTCCAAGTCTGGACTTTTCTTAGTTTCCTTGGCTCGTTACACTAGTTCATCATCAGGATTATATTCCTCATTTTAAAAGGCACATATTGAAAGTCTAATTGTATGTATCACCCTAATAAGTGCTCTATGCTACAAAATTCAGAGCAAATATAGAAATAAATCATTTCCTAATATGTTTTCCAGATACAAGTATGCCTGAGCAATATCCGATTTGCTGATATGATGTTGAGGATCACAGGGTCCAAAGATTATATATCTATAGGAAGAAAAGACTTCAGTGGCATCCAGGGAGGGAGGGAAGAAATAACTATATAGCTTCCACTATTTTCCAGGCACTATGCTAAATTCTTTACAAATATTTTCTTTGATCCTCACACCCCTGCAGTGTAATACTGTTTCTTTTTTCATTTTACAGTTGGGGAAATTGAAGCAAACAGAATAGTTAAGTGACTTGCACAGGGTCGAGCAGCTAGTAAATATATGAGTCCAAATTTGAATTCAGGTCTTGCTAACTCCAGGTTTAATGCTCTATATACTATATCCTTGAGCTACCATCTAGTTCAACTTCTTCATTTCACAGACTTTAAATGATTTTCCCATAGTCAAACCTTCAATGGATGGATTTGAACCAAGTTCCTGGAGCTTCTAAGCCATTCCTTTTTCCACTCTACTGTCACTTGGCAAATGACTGCCAGGGTTTTTAAAAAATTACTAAAGTGTTTTATATACCACTTTATAGGTACTTGAATATCTCTCTACTAAAACATATGACTTCATTAATATGGATATTCCATCCACAGATGCAGTTCAATATTCTTTCCTGGTCCCTCATCAGTTCCCATGGGTTTCATTATAATCTATACACCAATGACTCACACATCTATACATCTATGTCTCCCCCTCCCAATAAGGCTCTTTTTTGAGTTTCAAATCCATATCACTAACTGCCTGTTGGCTATTTAAAAATGGATGTCCTGAAGTCATCTCTAATTCACCATGCCCCAAAGAGAGCCCATTTCCCCACCCCCTATACCTCTTTCCAACTTTTCCTATTTTTATTGTAAGAGTCACCATTCTCCCAGATTCCAAGGTTCTTTTCCTGAATTCCTCAGTCTTGCTCAAGCTCACATAATCTAGTCAGTTGACAAATCTGGTCATTTCTATCTCTACATCAATAGTCACATCTGACCCATTCTTTCTATGCACATTCCCTTCTTTCAGACCCTTATGAACTCTTACCTAGATTATTGCATTTACTTCAAAATTGGTCTCCCAGCCTTACATCTCTTCTTTTCCTAATCCAATTGCCATGCTTCTGCAAAAATGATTTTCTTTAAACACTGAACTGACTAGTCACTTTCCTACTTAATAAACTCCGGTGCTCCCCACTCCAGTTGTCTCTATAATGAAATATAAAATCCTCCGCTTAGCTTTTAAAGACCTTCGCAACCTACCTACTCAGCTTCCTTATATAGTACTCCCTTCTCTCTGAAATCTAGCCAAGCTGACCTTCTTTTTGACTCTCACACGAGATGACAATCCATCTCTTACCTCTTTGTCTTTTCACTGGTAAATGCTCATGCTTAGAATGCAATCCCCTCTTATTTCTGCCTCTCTTCCTTAGAGATGAAGTTCAAGCACTACCTTCCATGTAAAACCTTTCCTGATCCCCTCATTGCTAGTGCCTTCTATTGCAACCTACCTTATATTTAACTAATTTGTATTTATTTATACTTGATTTTGTGTAAATGTAAAAATATACATATATGTATGTATGTATGAGTGCATGTATATATAAAACATAATATGTGTATATATGTATACATATATATTCATATATATATATATGAATTAAAATATAAGTTCCTTGAGGTTAGAGATTATTTCATTGTACTTGTATACTCAGACTTAGCACAGTACCTGGAATAAAACTGAAGCTTAATGAACATTTGTTGATTGATTTATCAGAAACTTTTGAAAATGATGATAGATGCTCTTAGAGTTACTCATATACACTCCTTATTTAGTTTTTTTTAATTTAAATTTTACATTTTTTAATTTTATTAACAAATTTCCAAATATGTGTCTGAAGTTAGATGATCCAAATAGTCTCCCTCCTTTATTCCCTCCCCACTCCTGGAGCTGGCAAGGAATTAAATCTTGGTTATACATGTATTGCCATGGAAAACACATTCCAATAGTATTTATTTTTGTAAGCGAATAATCTTATAAAACCAAATTCTCAAAACATATACATGAATAAACAAGTGATTAATTATATGCTTTCATTTTTAATCTGAATCCTTAAGTTCTTTCTCTGGGAGAGTAGATAACATTCTTTTTTATGAGTCTTTCAGAATTGCCCTGGATCATTGTATTGCTGTCAGTAACAAAGTCTATCACATTTGATCATTCCACAATATTGCTGTTACTGTGTACCATGTTTTCCTGTTTGTGTTTATTTCACTCTGCATCAGTTCATGTAGGACTTTCCAGCTCTTTCTGAAATCATCCTGATCATCATTCCTTATTGCACAATAGCCTCCCATCATCATTATATATCACAATTTGTTCAGTCATTCCCCAATCGAGAAGCATCCCTTCAGTTTCCATTTCTTTGCCACCACAAAAAACAGCTATAAATATTTTTGTACAAATAGGTCCTTTCCCATTTTAAAAAAATCTCTAGAAACAGACAAAGTGTATGCATCTTTTATAGCCCTTTCGGAATAATTCCAATTTGCCTTTCAGAATGTTTGGATCAGTTCACAACTCCATTAGTAATACATTAGTGTCCCAATTTTGCCATATTCCTTCCAATGTTTTTTCTTTTTCTTCTTTCTTTTTTTTCTTTTTGTCATTTTCCTTTACTATCACATTGGCCAATCTGATAGGTGTGAGGTGGTACCTCAGAGTTGTTTTAAATTACATTTCTCTAATCAAGAGTGATTTAGGGGAGCAACTGGGTGACTCAGTGGATTGAGAGCCAGGTCTAGAGACAGAAGGTCCTAGGTTCAAATCTGGCCTCAGACATTTCCTAGTTGTGTGACCCCGGGCAAGTCACTTAACGCCCATTGCCTAGCCCTTACCACTCTTCTGCCTTGGAGTCAAAGATGGATGGTAAGGGTATAAATTTTTTTTTAAATAGTGATTTAGAACATTTTTTATGATTATTGATAGCTTTGATTTCTTCATCTTAAAACTACCTATTCATATCCTTTAACCTTTCATCAGTTGGGGAATGACTTGGATTCTCATAAATTTGACTTAGTTATTTATATATTTGAGAAATGAGATCTTGATCAGAGAAATTTTTTATAAAGATTTTTCCCAGTTTTTTGTTTCCCTTCTAATATTGGTTACATTGATTGTGTTTGTACAAAACATTTTTAATTTAACATAATCAAAATTATTCATTTTAGATCTTGTAATGTTCTCTATCTCTTGTTTGGTCATAAATTCTTCCCTTCTCCATAGATTGGATAGGTAAACTATTCTATTCTCCCATAATTTACTTTTAATATTACTCTTCATATTTAACTCATATACCCATTTTGACCTTACCTTGGTATAGGGTGTGAGATATTGACCTAAACCTAGTTTTAGCCATATGGTTTTCCAATTTTCCCAGCAGTATTTGTCAAATAGTGAATTATTATCTTCAAAACTTGGATCTTTGGGTTTATGAAACACTGAATTGCTAAGGTCGTTTACCTCTAATCTATTCCATTGATTCACTATTCTATTTCTTAGCCAGTACCAGATTGTTTTGATGATTATTGCTTTAAGGATGTTCAAAGTTCCTCATTCATTCAATGTGTCATCTAGCTTACATTTATCATGCACTTCTTTGCCCTCTCTATAATCCTCATACTCAATTCTTTGGATAAAGTGATATTCTGCATCTGCTCTAATTCTGGTAAAATTTGGGTATTGAAATGATGGGCAATTGCTTTCATGGGAAACTTGGGTCACTAAAAGACCTTCACCTTTAGTTTCCTAAAAGCAAGACATTTTGCTCTCCTCTCCCTTTTCAATTCTGGGCCCAGGTCACTGTGTACATTACTATTTGTCTCATAGATGCATATTATTAGAAAATAGTTGTTTGTTCTTAACCTTTTCTGTGTCATGTCTCCCTTTGTAAGTCTGGTAAAAAGTATGGGTTCCTTCTCAAAATAATGCTTTTAATTTGTAAAATAAATAGGATTACAAAGGTAACAAATTGTATTGAAATGTATATATCAAAATATTTTTAGAAGTTCATAGACTCCATTTTAATACCTTCAACACTAGTGGGGGTCCATTAACATGAGTTCTGATATCTTGGGCAATAGCTATTCTTTATTCAGTTGATCTTTAGTACATGAACAGCTAAAACAAACTTCTTTGACTCCTAATTTCTTCCAGGAATCTCTACAGACTCTCATGAAATCAGTACAATGTTATCCAGAAACTAGAATATCTGGAGGACCTTACCATCTTCAGGAAATCTTTCATCAACTGAACTCTGGGATGTATCTTCTCCATGACTGGCACAAATGCTTTTGTTGAGCATATTTCTCACTGTTTTATATTTCTCTAGATATTTATTTTCAATTGAGTATGTTTGTAGATATTAATAATGACATCAAATTCCATCATCATTATCTTCATCATCCTTATTATTTATTTTGATTTTAATGAAATAAATATTGTCCAAAAGGCCATAAAACTGCATACCCTTTGACTCACAATAGCAGTACTAGGTCTCAAGGAGAGGAAAAAAGGGGCCTACTTGTAAAAAATATTTATAGAAGCTCTATTTGTTGTAGCAAAACACTTGAAACTGAAGGGATGCCCATAATGGCTGAAGAAGTTATAGCTTATGATTGTAATGAAATGTTATTGTGCTATAAGACATGACAAACAAGATCACACACACACACACACACACACACTAATGACCTGGAAGGACTTATGGTAAGTATTTTGCAAAGTAAAATGAGTATCTCTTCTAGGGGCAGAGTTAAGATGGTGGAGTAAAGCAGTGAAGCTCAGTCACCATAAGAATCCTCTCCAAACAATATTAAAATCACTTCACAAAACAAAAAAGGAATGAAAGCACCAAAAAGGAGAAAGAATGAAACAACTTTCAAGAAAAGAAAAACCTAAAAGTTAGGCAGAGGCACTGGGGTGAGAGGGGAGTACATTCACCAGGAGGTTATAGCAAGGAGTAAAGAGAAAGTCACATACTCACACCTCATATCTGCTATGCCAGGTTCTGAACCTAAGTCCAAGCCAACATTCAGATGCTAAGACCTATTTGCCTGGGCAAAATAGAGGTCCAACCAACCTACAGCCCTTGAAATTTTAAACCTGTGTAAAGATCAGAATCCCAGCCCAGGTAAGTCTGTGCGGAAGCAGTCTAATCTGTGTGGGCCCAGAGCAAAGCCAAGACTCCCTATCTGGACCTGGGGTGAGGACCTGGGGTAAGGACTTAGATGCCAGTTTAGGATAGTTGGTATACCCAAAGGGGGTTCTGATCTTTGTGCAGAAAGCTAAGGGCAGATGTTTAGGAGAGGGTAATTAACTGTGTGTCCAATTAGATCAAGTACACAGTGAGACCAAAAACTTACATCTGAACCTGAGGCTAGAATTTGAGCAGTTCTGACCTGATCAAGCTCAGAGTAAGACTAAAAACTTACACCTCAACCTGAAGCAAGTCTTCAAGCTATCAACATCTCAAAGGTTAACTGAATCAGCAGTGGGAGGTGGGAGGTGGCTCTCAGCCCTCAGGCCATCATACCATCTTGGAAGAATTGAAACTGGCAGAAACCCAGAAATAAAGATAAGGGTAGCATGAAGGAAGGACCGAAGTTTAAGAGGGTATAGTAACCTCCCAGAAAACAGAGCCTCGTTATAAAAGGTAGGAAAAATGAGCAAACAAAAGCACCTAACTCTAAAGAATGTTTATGGTACAAAGAGCAAGACACAGAAGAGGACAGTGAAAACAAAGCAAACCACATGCAAAGTGTAAAAGAAAAATATGAATTGGACACAAATGGAGGAAAAGCTCTAAAAGAACTTCAAAAACCAATTAAGAGAGGCAGAGGAAAAGTGAAGAAGAGAAATGAAAGCAGCACAAGAAGAAATGGGCCAAATGGAAAAAAAAAAGACCCAAAAGCTGACAGAGGAAAATCAGGTCTTAAAAATCAGAATTGAGCAATTAGAAACCAGTGATTTCATCAGAAATCAAGAAACAATAAAACAAAATCAAAAGAATGAAAAAAACAGAAGAAAACATGAAATATCTTATTGAAGAAACAACTGACCTAGAAAATAATACAGAATAGACAATTTAAGAATTATTGGAAAATTTGAAAGCCTTGATAAAAAAGAAAATTAAGATATCATAAAACAAGAAATTATCAAAGAAAACTGCCCAGATATCCACGAGCAAGAAAATAAAATTGAAATTGAAAGATTTGACAGTTCACCTCCAGAAGGAAATCTCTAAATGGCAAATGCCAGGAATATAATAGCTAAATTCAAGAGCTCCCAAAGCAGGGAGAAAATACTATAAACAACCAGAAAAAAACAATTCAAATACCATGGAGCTACAATCTGGATCACTCAGGACCTAGAAGCTTCTACTTTAAAGGACTGAAAGGCATGGAATATGATATTTAGGAAGACAAAAGATCTAAGTTTGTAACCAAGAGTCACCTATCCAGAAAAACTAAGTATATTCTTTCAGGGGGGAAAAAGTAGATATTCAAAAAGATAGAAGATTTCCAAGTATTCCCGAGGAACCGGCCAGACCTAAAGAAAGAATTTGATATCCAAACACAAGACCCAAGCAAGTCTAAAAAGGTAAATAAGAAAGATAAAATTTAAGGCACTCATTAAATGTTGTATTTCTATGGATATTTATAATTCTTAAAAATTACTCTTAGTAGTAGAAAAGATAGAAGCAATATAATTAGAAAGAGGGTGGGGAAATAAGCTGATTGTGATCTGATGTATATGTAAATGGGATGATATGAATTGATATGTATGCATGATATGATATATATGTATATGATATGATGTTTAAAAATAATCAAGGGGTGAAAGGAGTGTTGTACTGAGAGAAAAGGGAAGAGAGAGATAGATTAGGAGTAAATTACATAACATGAAGAGGTGTGGAAAATCATCATGAAGAGGGGAGGATAAGAGTGGTCATGGGTAATGCTTAAACTTTACTCTCATCCTCACTGGCTCTCAGAGGGAAAAAACTAATATACTCAGTGGGATATAGAATGATATCTTACCCTATAGAGAAGTAAAAGGGGAATAAGACAAGTGAATGGGAAGGTAATTGGAGGGAAGGGGAAGTGGGGAGATGATATAAAGCAAAACACTGGTTAGGAGAAATGAAATGAAAGGGAATAGAGTAGGATCAAAAGGAGAAAATAAGATGGAGGGCAAATCAGTTAGTAATCATGACTCAATGTGAATGGGATGAACTCACCCATAAAATAATAGTGGATAGCAGAATGGATTAAAAAAAAGAATCCTAGTTTTTGTTGACAAGGAACACATTTGAGGAAGGATGACACACAGATTCAAGGTAAAAGGCTAGAGCAGAAAAAAAGCAGGAGTAGCAATCACAATACCAGACAAAGCTAAAGCAGAAAACTATCTGATTAAAAGAGATGAGGAAGGAAATTACATTTTGCTAAAAGGTGCTATAAACAATGAAGTAATATCAGTACTAAATTATGTACCAAAAGGTATAGCATCGAAATTTCAAAAGGAGGAACTAAAGGAGATTAAGGAGGAAATAGATAGTAAAACCATACTAGTGGGGGAACCTCAGAAATAGATAAATCAAATCAAAAAATAAGTAAGAAAGAAGTAATTGAACTGAATGAAATGCTAGAAAAATTAGAGTTAATAGGTATCTGGAGATAAAACTGAACAGAAAATAAAAGGAATACACCTTCTTCTCAGCAGTACATGGTACATATATAAAGATATTCTATGGCATATAAAAAATAATGAAAACAAATGTAGAAAAGCAGAAATAATAAATACAACTTTTCCCAGATCATAATATGATAAAAATTATGATTAATAAGAGTTTATGAAGAGGCAAATTTAAAATTAATTGGAAGCTAAATACTTTTTCAAAACTGATTGGTCAAAAAACAAATCATAGAAATAATTACTGATTTTATTGAAGAGAATAACATGGAGGAAACAACATATCAAAATCTATGGGATACAGCCAAAGTAGTACTCAAGAGAAAATTTCTATTACTGATTGCTTGTATCAACAAAATAGAGAGGGAGGAGATCAATAAATTGGGCTTACAACTTAACAAATTAGAAAGATAACAAGTTAAAAATTCCCAGATAGAAACTAAATTGGAAATCCTAAAAATCAAAGGAGAAATTAATAAAATGGAAAGTAAAAGAACAATTGAACTAAGAAATATGACTAGGAGCTGGTTCTTTGGAAAAACAAATAAAATAGATAAAGTAGGCGTAAATCTAATAAAAAAAGAAAGGAAAGAATCAAATTAACAATATCAAAAATGAAGAGTATGACCTAATCTCTAATGAAGAGGAAATTAAGGTAATTATTAAGAACTATTTTTCCCAGTTATATGGCATTAAATAGGACAATCTATATGAAATGGGTGAATATTTTAAAAAAATATAAACTGCCTAGATTTTAAAAAGAAGAAATGGAATACTTAAATAATCCTATATCAGAAAAAGAAATTGAACAGGCTATCAAGGAACTCCCTAAGAAAAATTCTCCAGGACCTGATGGATTCACAAATGAATTCTATCAAATATTTAAAGAACAACTAATCCCAATACCATACAAACTTTTTGTCAAAATAATCAAAGAAGGAGTTTTACCAAATTCCTTTTATGACACAAATATGTACTGATTCTAAAACCAGGCAGACCAAAAACAGAGAAAGAATACTACAGACCAATGTCCTTAATGAACATAGATGCAAAAATCTTAAATAGAATATTGGAAAAAAAAACTCCCACCAAGTTATCACAAGTATTATTCACTATGATCAGGTGGAATTTATAACAGAAACGCAAAAATGGTTTAATATTAGGAAAAGCATCCCTATAATTTACCATGTAAATAACCAAACCCTTTGATTCAGCCATCACACTGCTGGTTTTGCACCCCAAAGAGATAATAAAGAAAAATACGTGAACAAAAATATTTATAGCCGTGCTCTTTGTGGTGGCAAAAAACTGGAAAATGAGGGGGTGTCCATCGATTGGGGAATGGCTAAACACATTTTCGTATATGATGGTGATAGAATACTATTGTGCTCAAAAGAATAATGAACTAGAGAAATTCCATGTGAATTGGAACAACATCCAGGAATGGATGCAGAGTAAAAGGAGCAGAACCAGGAGAACATTGTACACAGAGACTGATAGCCTTTGGCAAAATTGAATGAAATGGGCTTCTCTATTAGTAGCAATGCAATGATCCAGGACAATCCAGAGGGACTTATGAGAATAAATGCTATCCACATCCAAAGAAAGAATTGTGGGAGTAGAAACACAGAAAAAAAGCATATGATCAATCACATGGTTTGGTAGATGTATGATTGGGGATGTTGACTTTAAATGATTTCTCTGTTGCAGATATTAATAACATAGAAATAGGTTTTGAACAATGATGTATATAAAATCCAGTGGAATTGCTTGTCAGCTCTAGGGATGGGGAGGAAAGAGGGTAGGGAAATAACATGAATTGTTACATATGTAACTATAGAAAAATATTCTAAATACATTAATTAATTTTTTAAAATTGTACCAGCAGCATAATCTGAAAAATAAAAATGTAAAAAACAAATTAATTTTTAAAAATCCATTGTTGTATTTTACTTATAAAGTGATTGTTTTATTAGATAGGAACCTATTTAAATTACCTGGTTAATTCTTAAATATTGGTTTTGTTACTTAAAAAAAGATTATATTCAGCATTTTTGTCTGGTAATTGTAATCGAGGGGAAAAGCTCCCAGTGATATTTTATACAATCAAAAATAATTATTACTAATAAAAAATGTATTGTTTTACTCTCTCACAATGACTTGCATATGAGGGTTTCACATCCTTAAAGTCATCAGATCTGTTTAAACTTCCAAGCCTGGGAGCCCTCATTTGTCACTAGTGGGAAGCATTAACTGCAGGAAGCTTTAGAACAGCTCTTCCTTCTAACTGCAGTGGTTTTCAGTTGCATTGAGATAGAAAACCAATTTAAATATTTGAAAATATTCCCCTCAGCCCCCCAAAATGTTCCTCTCTCCTCTTCCTCCCTTGCCCTTGTTAAAAACTGAATAATAATGAACTCATAGAAACGTGGAAAGAATGTGGAAAATAAAATGTGAAGTGTAATGACATTTTAATTAAATTCTGACTTTATCATGCAATTTTTATAGAGAAAAAAATGTTAAATTCTTTTTTACTCTTTATTGTACCAGCTAAACCTACAACTCTTTGCTCAAAAAATGAGCCTTCTTTGGAAGTTAGTCTGTGTATGGCCCTGATTTAGGGCATAGATCAAAAGAGCTGTGATGTTAGCATATCTATCTCTCTATCTCTCTCTATCTCTCTCTCTCTATCTATCTATATTTAAATATCTATATAATCTATATTTCTATATCCATATATGTCTTATCTGTTACCCAACATCTAACAATCCCTGTATTTCTCTATCTGGGACATATGTAGTGAGGGAGAGATAGACACACACACAGACAACAGGAGGGAGAGAGAGAGAGAGAGAGAGAGAGAGAATGGAAGTTAATTGCACAGTGAAGACATGAGTAATCTGTGTAGCTAGGTGTGAAGAGCATATTCCTAAAGACCTTTAAGAGGTTTTCTAAAAGAAGCCAATGAATTTGAGAGGCAATGGTTAGGTGGCAGAAACTTCCAGCCATGAGAAGCAGCCAGTGTAAAAACACCAGGCAAGTGTCCTCTTTAATGTTACCCTCCGATGCAGGGGAGGGAGCACTGCTTTTCCTCTTCTCCCAGTGTTGCTATACATCTACTGACTGGTTGGTTTTGTGTGGCACTTGGGGAAAGTCCAGTGCTAGAAAGTCTGACTAGAGCAGGCAAATGCTGTCTCCTCCCTTCTGGCAGACTGAGTTAAAACTCTTCCTACAGCACCAGAACTTTGGGTTTGCTTTTAATTCTAAGTCCCAGAAGTACTCCCTTCCCCAAACATAATCCAGAAAGGCTGGGTGATTAACTCTAGTACTAATTCTGTGTCACCAGATTTACTTGTTTCTCAGAGACTGCAGATGTTCACAAAAGGAATCTACAGAAAGGATATTTCTTTTGATCTCCCACTCGAATCCCAAGACAATTTCTCAAGAAGAAAATCCACCTCAAATAAATTCCTGAATAACATCATTGTTTGAGGCTAGTAGACATTGCCTTTAATTACCAATCAAATAACAAAACAAATTTTCACTAAATTGAACTTCTAAGTTAACAGAAATAAATTTTGTAGATGTAGAGAAATACAGTTTAGTCTCAATTTGGAAAGGTAATGAATTGTAGAAACCCTATCAAGTCAAGATAGGTGATAGATGAATATCATGTTATGCTTTTTTTTGTATAATACCCACTTTTCCAAGTTATGAACCTGTTTGAACCCCAATAGGACCAGAGAATGATGGGCAGCTAGGTGGTGCTAGCTAACTGCTCTTAGGACCTTGCCTAGTACATTGAATTTATCTAGAATGCCCTTCAGCACTCTTTAGACCCTGCTACTTCCTAAGTTGATGAAATGCCACTTCAGTTTTCTAAGATATGTGATAGGTCAATGGAGAACCCACACAGAGCCATTGAAGGTGGAAATCACAATGCACTGGAAGTCCTTAGCATTGTAAAAAAAGATCTGCAATTGTTCCCAAGCTTTGTAAGATATTCCTTTTCTTCATCTCCATTTTTTCACTCCAAAAATTCTTCCTAGTATCGATAGGTTTTCTAAAGATTACTGAAAATTGAAAATACATTCAATATCTTAATGAACCAGTTCATCTTATGGACCATCTTTATATACTTGGATCCAGTTTATCATTGAGACTGAGATATCCTATACTTAAAAGAGTGGGCATCCTTTCAGAATATATATTCTTTTTCACATTATTTTTACTATAGATAGAATTCTGCTATCATTCAACTACACCTGAAAGGTACTGAATGATTTGGAAGAAAGAAATATTTCCACTAAAAGTTTTATAGAAAAATGGTGACACTATTGTGAGGTAGTATTGGTAACTACCAATGTGCTGACCATTAGACGTAGACCACTTTCAGATTTTCCAATAGCTTGATAGTAAGAATGCCTCGGTGTTTTTTTACAGTGGACTTGAATTAATAAATATAAACCAAGAAATCACAGTTTTGTGCACATTTATGTCATAAATAATAACAATAAACATAAACATAGAGTGTTTAAAGTTTATTTATGTCTCTCTCTCTCTCTATATATATATATATGTACATATATATATATCATGTGATCATTATAACAAAATTGTGAGAGAGGTACTCTTATTATTTACCACTAATGAAGAGACTGATACTCAGAAAGTGTCATTTCCCCAGGATCACATAGCTAGTAAGCGTCAGAGGTGGAATGCAAACTCTGATTTTCTTGACTCTCAGTTCAGAAGTCTATTGATTAGGCCATGTGACTTTCAAAACCAGAATTTGGATATCTAGAGGTTCAGCTGCACACTAGACTTTCTTGCAAATTATAAACTTGGAAGTCATAAACATAACTAGACCCCCTAAATATCTGCCAATAATAGTAAGAATAAGATACTTAGTCTTTTTCCCACCCTTCCATACCTTTTATCATCTTGGACTTAGGAAGGTAGAGGATAGATGACAATTTTTTTTTCATCTTATATACTAAGTCCCAAAAGGTATAAGCCTAGACCAAGGGCATTGTATAAAAGCTGGCAGATATATTTCAAACTCTGCTGATGACCCACTCATCGGGGGTATAATAATACTACCATCACGACTGCGATAGATTCTCCAATCAAGTTATTTCATTCATTTTATTGTACTGGATTTCCCATGATTATTCAAGCTAGTAATTTGTTCTTAAACTATGTTTTCTTTCTTCTTGGTTTCTCTTCTCACTTTCCCTTGATTGTAGTCCCTAGATTATCATATTTCTGGACTGTATTAGTCATGAGCCCTATGGTAAAGATCCATCTGTTCATAGCATATCATCCTTAGTTCTTTTGGAAAAGAAAGCATGTGAATAAGGCTGTTCACAGTAAATATCTAAGGTCCTACCCCTCCCATCATCAAGATAATTGGATCATGCTGCTGCTTGCTATGTTCTTTTGTTATAATAATACAGTTCCAATTCATTTAAAATATATCATTTTACATGAAGTATGTGCCCTTCACATTTTTCCCTTGTAGTTAGTTACCACATGCATTCCAGTTCCCATGGGCAATGACCAAGTGGACAAGTTGAAAATTAATAGATCTCATAACATAGATTTCAGAAACTGCTAGACCAGTAAAGATTGCAGACAAGGAGAAGGAAGTAGTACAGCCCAGCTCTGCCCACAGCCAGTCTAGCAAAGATATATAAAGAGTGTCAGACAGACAAGTAATTGAAAAATCTAAGGAGAACCATCGCAGTTTATTTTTCTGTCACAGGAACACAAGCCAGACCCACAGGCAAGTGACCAGGGTAAGGACTGTGGAATTAGGGTAACTATACAGAGCTGTTGCTCTGACCCTGGTCAGGAACTAGGACTCAAGTCAGGGATAAGTAGAACAGGGGCTGTATGATCAGAACTTGGCCCATCATTCTGTCATCTTAAACTGGCAGGGCTTTCCAGGTAGTTATTGGGAGCTGAGGCTAATAACTGTCTACTGAAATTATGGTTCTGATGTTTATGCCCAAAGCAGGGTCTGGATCTTAAAATGCTAAGACTAGAATGGCAGTTGAGTGCTATTCTCTTGATCAGACTGCTTATTGTCTCCTTGAAGTTCAAACTCTGGCTTGAGCATTTCTTGTGATCCTTTAAGAACACAGCACTCAATATCTTGAGAAAATAGTAATTGCGCCCTACCTAATACAGACCAGGATCCTACAGAAAACTGACATCTCCTCCAGATGAGTACAGAGCTTGATTCTAATACAAAACCTCTGTCTGAGAAATAAGGATGAAAGAATGATTGAATAAACAAATAAGAATACTATAATAACAGTTTTCATGGCATGGACACCTAAAACAAAAATCCAGGTGAAGAGAATTAACTCCCAAACTTCTAAAAGAAAAGTCTCAAAAAGAAACACCATTTGACCACAAAGCCAATTCAGATTTCTTTTTATTTTATTTTAACTAATAGAATTTATTTACAAGCATCTCAGCACCTCATCACAGAAAGGCATCATATGGAAGACAGATATTTACATATAAATTATACCTTTCATGTTTCCATTTCTCCATTCATTCTCTAGAGGTAACATTCACAAGCTATTCTTCAAATATTAAATCTGTACTGGGTATAAAGTTCTCTTCATTCTGCTAATCTCACTGTTCATTATCCTATATAGTTCCTTCCACTTTTTAAAATTAGTCTGTTCATTTTCCCTTATGACTCAGTAGCATTCTATCATACTCATATACAACAATTTGTTTAGCCATTCCCCAACTGATGGACATCTTCTCAATTTCCAGTTCTTTGCCACTACAAAGAGACTTCTACAGATATTTTAGAATTACAGATTCTTTTCCTTTTTCTTGATGTTCTTGGAAAACAATTTTTGCTGGGTCTAAAGATATATACAGTTTTATACTCTCTCTGGGTATAATTCCAAATTAATTTCCAGAATAGTTAGATCAGTTCATAGCTTGACCAACAGAATATTATTGTCTCCATTTTCCCAAATCCCTTCTAACAGCTGTCATTTTTCCTTTTTTTTTTCATTTTAGTCAATCTGATGGGAATGAGATAATATCTCGCTTATTTTGATTTGCATTTCTTTGGTAATGATTGAGAGCATTTTTTTTCAAACAGTATATATGGCTTTGATTTTTTCATCTGTAAATTTTTTTCTATATTTTGCTCATTTTTTCAATGGGAGGATGACTCTTATTCTTGTAAATTTGATAAAGTTCTCTCTATAAGTTAGATTCAAGACATCTATCCAAGAAATTGTCTATACAATTACCATCCCCAAATTTTCTGCTTTCCTTATTATCTTGGCAATATTTGTTTTATTCGTACAAAAATTTTCCAATTTAATGTATTCATTTTACATCTCCCAATGCTCTCCATCTCTTGTTGGATCATAAATTACCCTCCTATCCATAAATCTGATAGGTAATATGTTTCTTGTTCTTTTAATTTGTCATGGTACCTCCTATTATGTCTGCATCACATATCCATTTTGATTTTATCTTAGTGAATGGTGTAAGATATTGGTCTATACATAGTTTCTGCCAAAATTCTTTCCAGTTGTCCAAATAATTCTTTGCCAGATAATAATTTATCTCAAAAAGCTGAATCTATGTTTTTGTCAAATTCAAGATCACTACAATCTTTTACTACTGTTTGTTGTATGTCTGTCCTATTTCATTGATCTATTTCTTAGCCAATACTAGCTATTTTTGATACTTACTGCTTTATAATACAATTTAAAAGCTAATACTGTTCAGAAAAAATAAGCAGAAATTTTCTTTTTTCTTTTTAAATTTTATCTTCATTTTATTCTAATAACCAATTTACACAGAAGTTTTCCAAAGTTACAGATCCACATAGTCTCCCTCTCTGCTCCTGGGTTGACAAGCAATTCTGCTGGGTTATACATGTGTTATCACTCAAAACATATTTCCATATTATTCATTTTTGAAGAGAATAATCATATGAAACCAAATCCCCATATTATATACT
The DNA here is from genome assembly GCF_016433145.1 of Gracilinanus agilis. Taxonomy (NCBI): domain Eukaryota; kingdom Metazoa; phylum Chordata; class Mammalia; order Didelphimorphia; family Didelphidae; genus Gracilinanus; species Gracilinanus agilis. The sequence continues at coordinate 104,133,319 of NC_058135.1, forward strand.
CAAATAAACAAGTGACGAATCATATGTTTTCATCTGCATTTCTATTCTAACAGTTCTTTCTCTAAATGCAGATAGTATTCTTTTTCATAAGTCCCTCAGAATTGTCCTGGATCATTGTATAAGGAGAAATCTTTTTTTAAAAGACTTTAAAATGATATAAGGAGGCAGAAAGTCCAATAGCAGATTAATAAGAATTAGTACAGAAAGCTCCTCGCATCCCATCGCCGAAACCCAAATTTTATCTAAATAGATCTAGAAAATTCACTAGACCAAATCTTAAAAAGGAAATGTGAAAATGAGATATTCTTCAGCCCAGATTAGCATAAGGAGACAAGGATGTCTGCAGACATTGTGTACCAAGTCAGACCAGGACCAGCTGGTCCTGGTACACCATTGGCTAAGAGAGGCTGTGCACAAGGGCAAGAAGAGATCCCAGACTCATTCCAGGCACCTTGATGACAATGGGTTTCCTTTGGCAGTTTTGTTGCCAGATATCCTAGCTCTGAGTTACAGATGCAGGGCAGAATGCCTAAGGAAGACCTGTGCCCAGGAGTGTTTTTGCAGGTTGAAGAATGGCTATAAGCTACAAGTCCTAGAGAAAGTATTGAAAGAGGAGCCAGCTGAGAAGCAGCTAGACCCCAGGAGCAGAGTGGGGTCTCAGTTACATCTTTAAGCCCAATATGAAACTTGCAAAGAAATTCCACCTTCAAAAGCCTGTGATTACATCATTTGTAACCATCAGATCTTCCCAGCTGGTTGGTAGGGGCTGGGTGCTTCAGCAGTCTACTATTTTTCAGACCAAAATTAAGGTCAGCAAATTTCAAAGCTCAGGACCAAATCAGACAATGCTCTGGATTAATTTTTGGGGCACTAAGAGTTTAAAGGCCTTCAATCTGAATAACACAATATTCAATAACACAATAAAGTGGCATCAAGATCAGTCCATATCTTCCCTCTGGAAGGGTGAGTTAAGGGGTAGACTGGAAGAATGAACACCCCCCACCTCCAATCTCATTTCAAAAAGAAGCTTAGGGGGGCAGCTGGGTAGCTCAGTGGATTGAGAGACAGGCCTAGAGACGGGAGGTCCTAGGTTCAAATCTGGCCTCAGACACTTCCCAGCTGTGTTCCTGGGCAAGTCACTTGACACCCATTGCCTACCCTTACCAATCTTCCACCAAGGAACTAATGCACAGAAGTTAAGGGTTTAAAAAAATATAAAAAAACAAAAACAAAAACAAAAAAGAAGCTTAGGGGCAGCTAGGTGGCTCAGTAGATAAAGAGCCAGTCCTGGAGATGGGAGGTCCTGGGAAATGTGGCCTTAGACACTTCCTAGCTTTGTGATCCTGGGCAATCCACTTAACCCCAACTGCTTAGCCCTTATCACTCATCCCCCCAGGAGGGGATACATAGTCCTGATTAGCAGAGAAAAAATAAGGGTTTAAAAAAAACTCAATAACAGGAAAATTCAACCCACAAATACAGAAGAGAACAACTCCAAAATCTTTGCAAAGTCTCAAATAAAAGCATATCTTGGGTATAAATTCAACCAGAATTCCCAGAAGAGAATGAAGAGATTTTTTAATATTAAAAACAGTTTTAATCAATTATATGAGAGTACTAAAGAGGAAAATGCAAAAGAAATGGGGGGTATGAACAAAAGAAATTGAAGGCAAATTAATAGTTTGGCACAATGTATGAAACCTTATCTCAGCAACCAGCTCTCTGAAAAATTAGAATGCCCCAATTAAAAGCTAATGATTCCACAAGTCAATAAGAAGTAAAGCAAAGTCAAAAGTCCAAAAAAATGAGAGAAATATAAGTTATTTAATAGTGAAAACTACCCACCTGGAAAATAGATTTAGGAGAATAATAATTAGAGCACATGAAGAGAATTGCCCAACTTTCTTAGAACCAGTTGGTCAGCTGCAAATAAAAAGGTACTTCCTGAAAGAAATATTTAAAAGAAACCCCCTGAAAACATTTAATCAAAATTCAAATGTTTCAATTCAAACAAAAACATATGTACTACATACAAGTAGAAAGAAAGAATTTAAATATTGAAGAGCCAGAATCAGGATTACATATGATATAGCAACCACCACTCTAAAGAAACAAAGAAGTTGGGATATGATATTCCAGAAGCCAAAGAATATAGGTTTAACATGAAGAATAACACCAGAAAAACAATGTAATTATAATAGGGGAAAAATAGATTTTTAATGAAGTAGAGAACTTGGATGCATTCCTAACAAAAAGACTGGGATTACTCAGAGATTTTGAAGTTCAAGAGTTTAAAGAAATAAAAAGTGAAAACACTAACAAAGGATCATAAGACACTCAAGAAGGATGAAGTGCTTATATTCAGACATGGGACTCTGATACTTGTGTTAACTTTGAACCCTATTCTCATGGTTTAGTTAGAAGTTCTGGAAATGGTTTCATTATATCTTAATGTTCTTAAGAGAGGAATAGAGAAGGGAAGAGGAATACTATTGTGTTGTAAGAAATGATCAAGGTTATCCCAGAGAAATTTAGGAAAACATAAGAAAAGATGTAGAGTGAAACCAGCCAAATCAGGAGAAAAATTTATTCAATGATAAGGTAAAGACAAACAATGAAGGAATTAGGGATTTTGATCAGTGATCTAATTCTGATCATTAGATCAACTAGGATTCCAGAAAATTGATGATAAACATACTCTTGACTCCTGATAAGGGGTGAAGACCTTAGAGTACATAATGAGACATCTTTTTTGGGTGTGGCCAAAAGGGAATTTCTTTTGCTTGACTATATATGTTTGTAAAAGGTTTTTTGGTCTTTCATTTTCATTTGTTGGGATGGGGAAAAAAGGTAAAAAAAGTGGGATATTTATTAATTTAATTAACTAATTAATTAAGTTAATTAAAAAAGTAAAAGTATATTATAAATGTAGAGAAAAGAAAAGAATGACAGAAATGAAATGAAAAACAATATAAGAATTTAACAAGAAATGGGGGTTTTAGAGGTAAGATTTAGGAGAATTAAAATCTTATCACAAGATGTACAAAATATGACAAGCTGATATTAAACTATAATAGACAAGTAGAAGTTAATGACATTTTGAGGCAATAAGAAATAACAAAACAAAATGAAATTCATAAAAATGGAAGAAAATATAAAATATCTCATGAAAAACAATTGACCAAAAGCAAAATAAGGAGAGATAATTTAAGAATTATTGGACAAGTTATGACCCACCCCTCCATAAAAATCTGGACATTATAGTTCAAAAAATCATGAAAGAAAACTACTCACAGCCATTACAATCAGAGAATAAAGTGAAAATAGAAATAATTTATTAGTATCTTCCTGAAATAAATGACTAATGAAAACTTTGAGTAACATTATAGACAAGATGAAGAATGTGCAGATCAAAGAAAGAAGCAATATTGCCAGCCATCAGAAACAAGATCTTCAAGTACAAATAGTCAGAAACATGAAAGATTAACAGCTACCACAATGATGAAGAAGAGAGCTTGGAATATATTTTAAAGGCAAAAGATATATATCTTTATAAGCAAGGAAAATGAATCTAGCAAAATAGTATAATCCTAAAGGGTGTGTGTGTGGGGGAAACAACCTTTAATCCAACAGAGGACTTCAAATTATTTCTGATGAGAAGACCAGAGTTACACAGATATTTTGAAATACAAAGAAATAAAAAGAAATATTTAAAAAGTAAAGATGAGTGAAAAAAGCAAAGATGAAACAAAGACGAGATCTTGAATTCTTAGAGAGCCATATAATACAGGTGTCATGTCAAAACCCTAAATGACATGAAAGATTGTAGAGGGAATTATAAAGCAGTCATTCTGAGAGAGATTATATGTTTTATTGGTCTTAGGAAAGGGAGGTCAAAGTTATACTTTAGGAAATAAAAGGAAGAAAGTTATTTTTCATATAAACTACATGCATAGAAGATTGTACAAATGTGAAAGGAAAGTTAGAATTAGGAATATCTCCCGAACCTTACTTTCATCTTAAATAATTAAAGGAAGACAGAACATACACACACATAAAAGGTTTGATTTAGAATTAATCCAATCCAATAGAGAAATAGGAGATAACAGAAAGGAATAGAAGGGAGGATTGATTCAGGAAAGGATTAGTTATGAGTAAAGTAGAATCTAGATTTAGCAGGTGGCTATGGATCATAAAGCAAAGAATGAAAGACTATGCGAATGGGGTATGAGTGAAGAGAAGAAAAAAAGAGGGGGGGAAGAAAAGCAGAGGAGCAGAAGTATATTGAATCATTCATAGAGCATTGCTGCTGAAAACATTCTTCCTCATCATTCTCTTTTTTTGTAAAGATAGAAAACAAAAAGTGGAAAAAATAATTTTAAATTAATACAGAAGACAATACATAATAAATTTATATAACTGTGAAAGGGATAAATTCATAAAACAGAAGAGGATAGCAGAATGGATTAGAAAGGAGGATCCAACAATAGATTTCTTACAAAGAAAACATTTGTAAAATATAGATGCACATGAAGTTATTTTTCCAGAGCAAAATAATTGTTTCATTTGGACTCAAAATAGCTAGGATAACAAACATCAAAATCTCTGATCACATAACAGCTAAATTAACTTGGTCAGTAAAGAACAATCTGAAAAAATACATTATCATGAAATTTTAAAAATGCTATCATTTCATAACATAAGCATTAATGATGTAATATCTCAACAGAGGAAAAACTAAGCAAATTGCAAGAAGAATAAGTCAGCAAAATGGTTATGTCTTTCAGAAATAAGCAAGAAAGAAGTTAAAGACCCAAATGGAATTGTGGAACTGTTAATGCTATGGTAATTATTTAACAGAAATAGGAAGAAATATGTGTTTCTCAGAACTGCATGGCATCTTTACAAAAAATTAAACCGAAACCTGTAAAAGGTGATAAGAAGAAATATTAAACACATTCTTTACTGTCTAAAATACAAAAATCTTCATTTGATAAAGACTTATAAAATGAATTATTTGGAGAACTAAAATTAAGAGTAATCATTTAAAAAACTGATAGATGAAAAAACAAATCATCAATTAACAAATAATTTCATTAAATATAATGACAACAGTGAAACAACATACTAAGTTTTTTGGGATGCGGCCAACATAGTCTTTAGGGGAATAAACTTGTATCTAAACAATTTCATCACCGAAAGAGAAAGAAGAGAGCAATAAATGGGTCATATAGCTAAAAAAAGAAAAACAGCAATTTTTAATTTCCTCTATTAAATACCAATATAGATATTATTATAAAAGAGGATAACAAAAGCAAAAGTGAAAACCAATAAATGAATAAATCTAAGAACTATATTTAAATGTAATAATATAAAATATTAGCTAATTTACTTTTTCAAAAGTCAAATCTGGTTACCAGCATGAAAAATGAAGATAAATTCAGAGCAAATAAGGAAATAAAGTCAATTATTACAAATAATTTTGTCAAATCATATGCCAATAAAATCAACTACCTTAATGAAATGGGTAAATATTTACAAAAATGTCAAATGGCGAAGTTAACATAACAAAAAAGAGATTTTAAATAATGCATAAAAACCACAAAGCATAATCATAAATGATCCTCTAAAGAGAGGGAGAAACAGTAACAATAAAGAGACAAGATGTATTTATAAGAAAAGTCTTCAAAACATTCAAAGAACAAGTAATTCCAGTGTTAGAAAACTATTCATAAAAAAACAGGAAGAAACAGAATCTTGCAAAATTCTTTCTAGGCTACATAAGTGATTTTGTTTACTAAGTAAAGGACAATCCAATCCACAGAGAGAAAGAAAACTGTTGAGGAACACACCTATTGAATATTGATGTAACAATTTAAAATAAAGTATTTGCAAATTTCATTTAGTCATGTCCTACTTGCCATGATCCTATTTGGGGTTTCCTTGAAAAAGTTACTGGAATGTTTACAATTTTCTTCTTCAAATCATTTTACAGATGAGGAAACTGAGAAAAAACAGAATTACATGACTTGCCCAGGATTACACAGCAAGCAAGTGTCTGAGGCTGTATTTGAACTCAGGTCTTCCTGGTTCCAGATCTAGAGTTCTGTCGACTGCTGCTTCTGACTACTCTAGCATCGCTGGTACTCAAACAATATAGTACTTATATTTGGAAAGGAGGGCTGATTTAATATTAGGAAAGTTCTAATTCTAACAGAAAAGATTAATAATGTAAAAAATGAGATAATTATATCAATAATTACAGAACAGGCTTTTGACAAAATATAACACTCATTTCTGTTATATAATAGAAAGCATTAGAATAAATGAATTTTACTTAAAATGCTGTGCAATGCCTATCTAAAGCCGAGAACCACTATTATATAAAATGAGGATAAATCAGAGGCTATTCCAAAAAAAGATCAGAGATTAATCAAGGATGTCCACTATTCCATTTAATGTCTTTGTCTTATAGCAATAAAATTTCATTTCTCACCTGGCTGCACTGTTTTGAGTCTTCCCTGACTGACTTTACCATACTGCAGAAAGTTCCTCATTGGAATATCTTCATCATCCTATAAAATCTCATCAACCTTCATATTCCAGCTCATTACTACCCTCTGCCTCTCTGATTGGAGGCATCGACTTCAAGCTTCCACTTAATGAAAGAGCTCAGACACCTCCTTATTTCTCACTTAGCTTCACTAGTTTGGGACTTTTCTGACTGACTTTTACACCTTGACCCTGCATTTGGTACCTTCAGCTCTTCACCCCTCCTCCCTGGGATATTCAATTTCCTTTTGTATGTTGTCCTTCTTTAGATTACAGGTTCCTTGAGGATAGATATTTTTTTGTTGTATTTGTATCCCTAGCACTTCTATTACCTGGTACATAGTAAGGACTTAATAAATATCTAGATTAATAAGTAAAATAAGAAAAATAAATTGAGGAAATACTCATGGGCAAATAGGAAACAAAATGATCACTTTTTCTCATATGATCTAATAAAATGATAAACAGAGAACTATAAAGATTCAGCTATAATTAATTGAAACAACAACTTCATTAAAGTATGGGATATAAAAATATAGAGAGAGAGCACCGGTTTTTCTAATATATTATTAAAAAAGTAGGAAAATATAGAAAAAGTCCATTAAAATAATGACTACAATATGAATAAAATATTTTGGAATCTACAAATATATACATAGGAATTGGATAAATACACATACAATATATTACTTATAGAAGTAGACAAAAATATGAGAAATATTTATTGCCATTGGGTATGCCAAACCAATAGAGTAAAATGATAATACTTCCTGGCTAGAGAGGTTGCATGAGGCATGTATATTTTTTCTGACTACATGCTGACCTTCCTAGTTGTGGATTTATGCTGGCAAATTTTTTACCTTCTACCTATCCTTTAAAATTTTTCCTCATTTAGTACAATGTACTTGATAAACATTAACAAACAGGAACATTCCCATATTCAAAGAAAAAAAGAAAAGGATCACATATAAAATTGAACCTCCATTACATACAGCTTTTAAAAGGTACATATTTCAAATATAACTTGGTATTTCCAACACTGAATTCATTGCCTGGGTTCCATTCTGCATTTTTTGCTCTTATTTGTATTTTTAAATGATTCACCAATATTCTTTTTTTAATTTTTATTTTAACATGATTATCATGAATTCTACTTTCCTTCAAAACCCTCCAATTGAACAAGAAACTAATAAACTTAAAAAATGATTATCCCTATCTCCCACCCCACCACTCTTTCCAAGAAGACAGGCTTGTGCATGTAATTATCATATATCATATCATATAAATACACATTTCCCTGTTGGTCGTATTATGAAACAAGACACATATGTAGAGAAAATCTCATGGAGAAAAGTAAAGTGAGGAATGTTATGTTTCAATTTACATTCAGACTCTGCTCCTTTTATGTTGATGGATGGTCTTTTTCATCATGAGATTCTTGGAATTGTCCTGTATCCTTGACTTGGTGATGATATTTAAGGCATTCACGATGATTACCATATATTGTTGTTGCTAGTGTGTACAACATTTTTCTTGTTCTGCTGCTCTGCTCACTTCACTTTACACCCTTTGTATATCTTTACAGGTTTGATTTTGTTTTTGTTCTTGTTTTGGTGATTGTCTTGTTCATCATTTCTCATGGCACAACTTTTTGTTCAGCTGTTCCCCAATAGATGAACAGTTTGTACTTTGCAACCACAAAAAGAACTGCTACAAATAATTTAGAACATAAAGTTTCTTTTCCTTTTTTCTTTGATTACCTTAAGAAATAAATCTAATAGTGGTTGGTATTTCCAGGTCAAAAGGTAAACATAGTTTTATAACTCTTTGAATGTCATTCCAGATTGCTCTCCAGTTCCTGTAAACATCCCCTTCTCCATCTATCCTAGAGCTGCAATCATGGGATAATGTTTCAGGGTTTAGATTTTTGCTCATCCTTTATTGGTTCGGTGTCTGTATCAGCTATTTTGTCTTAGTATAGCATTCCTTCTTACTCTTCCAGATCCCAATTTCTGTCATATCCTCTTTCCTCGTTAGGATTCTTTTCCTTATTTATTGCCCCAGTCACCAAAATACTTCAACTTTTTTTCCTTATGGATTTTTCTAGATCTGCAGTTCTGTATTTCTAATGGAAACGACAAAACAGGGCTTCTTTCAAATGAAGAAAGAGAAGAGAGTATGTAATTTAATATTGGGAGAATATCCCTAGAACAAGGGAAGTAATGAATCATTACTGATAGTTTATTATTCTCTATCTTAAGTCTCCTGCTTTTACATTTGTAATTGCTTGTTATTTTATTTAATTTCCACTCAGTGAAAATAGTGATATGATCTTAAAGAAATTGAATCATAAAGAACTTGTGCCTTGATGCCTTTGTTTGGCATTTCCTGAGGCTCTGTTCTGGCTCTTCTACTCTATAACCTATTTTCTCTCTCCTTTGGTAATCTCATCCTTTCCCATAGGCTCATTTATCCTCTCTATGCAAATAACTTCTACTCCTTTTTATCCAGCCTTAGTCTCTCCAGAACTCTGGTGTTACATTACCAACTGTTACTGGATAGTATTACCTCATTGTTGGGCAGGGATTTTGAAATTGGTGTATTTTTTTAAAAAAAGGCCATGTTCAAAACAGAATTCATTTTATTGCCTCCCTCATCACCAGATGTCCTTCCCTTTGAATCCATTCTTCATCCTTCACTATATCTCTTAATGATACTCCATGCTTTTAATCAACCTCTTTCTCAACCTTCAGAGTTGTCCACCACTTTTACTTTTCAAAGATTCTTTGAATTTTGGAGTGGTTTGCTCTTTCCTTCCCCAGCTCATTTTCTAGATATGGAAACTGAGGCAAACAGAGTTAAGTGATTTTCCCAGAGTTACACAGCTAGCAAATGTTTGAGGCACGATTTGAACTCATGAGAATGAGTCCTCTTGATTTTAAGTCCTGTATACTATCTATCCCCTGTACCACCTAACTACCTTATCCATGACTTGTCTCCTGTATACAAATACTTGTTGGGAGATCTTATGTTCTATCTATTAATCCTGGCTTTGAGATCAATATGCTTTGTTTGCATTGAGATAATACTATCTTTTAAAGTAATCAATTTTTGCTAATTTTATTTCTAAGTTTCCTTTATGCCCATGTATTTGCATTTCCAATCAGTAATTTTCCTTTTTGATTCTTTAGTGAGATTTGCTACTGTGGATTCAAGCTTTTTTATTCTACCAATTATTTTTGCTGTGCAGGGCATAGGTTCTTCTGGTGACTCATTTTGTAGAGAGTCAGACCTGGAGATGGGAGATCCTGTGTTGAAATCTGACCTCATTTATATCACAGCTGTATGATCCTGGGTAAGTCATTTAATCAGCTTTTCTGCCTTGGAACTGATACTTAGTATTGATTGTAAGACACAAGCTAAGAGTTTTTTTAAAAAGAAAGAAAATTCCTATTTTTCTTTTAAACCATTCAGAACATCTTTCTTTTTTTATGGTCTTTTTTTTAGTGTTCTATTATTTTTCTAATTACATGTACAGTTATTTTAAAACATCATTAAAAAATTTTGAGTTTTGAATTCTTTCCCTTCCTCCCTGAGAAGGCAAACAATTTGATATAGATTATGCATGTATAGTCATATAAAACATGTTTCTATATTAGCAAAGTTGCAAAAGAAAAAAAAAAGAAAGTTTAAAAAATGCTTTGATCTGAATTCAGTTCATTCTCTTGAAGTAGATAGCATTTTCCATTTGAAGTTCCTCAGAACTGTCTTGGATTGTTGTATGGATAAGAATAACTAGGTCATTTACAGTTGACCATTGTTACAATATTGCTATTATTGTGTACAATATCCTCCTGTTTCTGTTCAATTTTTATCACTTTATATATGTCTTCTAGGTTTTTCTAAAATCATCTTGCTTGTCATTTCTTATACCACACTAATAATCCATTATAATTATGTACCACAGAATAGAAATCCAGAAGAAAACTTATGATTTATCACTTGTTTATATGAGTATGTGATTTGGGGTTTGGGTTTTAAAAGATTATTACAAAAATGAATAATGTGGAAATAGGATTTGAGTGATAATATATGTATAACCAAGTGAAATTGCTTGTCAACTCTGGGAGGGAGGAGAAGGGAAGGGAGACAACATAAATCATGTAACTACGAAAATTTTTTAAAATAAAATTTAAAATAAAAAATAATAATATATACCACAACTTATTTGATCATTCTTCAATAGATATGCATTCCTTCAATTCCAATTCTTTACCACCATGAAAAGAGCTGCTGTAAATATTTTTATATTTATAAGTTCTACCTTTTTTACTAATTTTTACTAATTTTACTTTGGGATATAGATCTAGTAGTGGTATTCTTTGGTCAAATGGTATGTGCAATCTTATAGCCCTGTGGGCTGAGTTACAAATTGTTCTCCAGAAGAGCAGATCATTTTATCACTTCAACAACAGTGTATTAATGTCCCATAAAATACATAAAACTTTAGTTATAGTTAATATTTTTACTTTAATGATTTATTCAGTATAAATTAGGTTAAGCTAAGTTATGGTGAGGCCTAACAGCTAAGTTACACTAATATAAACCTTTGCTTTTAGATTACTTTTGGATTCAGTAAAGAATTTATCGTTTAGTAGCAGATAAATTAAAATAAGATTTATATATTTTTAGGAATAAGAATAGATATGTGATTAAATTAGAGCTTATAGACTTTGATTCTCCTTTCTGATAGCAAAGAGACTTCCCTTTTCTCAGCAGTACCAGAAGCCTCAAGTCTTGTAGCATCAAGTTCCTAAAATAATAAAGCTTTCCAACATGTCCATAATCTGAAAGTTCGCAATAGCAGGAAAATTGAATGTAAGAAGCTCTGGGTAGCCCCCTGGCCAAAGTGACCAGTTTTGTCTGGAAAAAAAAAAAGGTTTCTTAAGATTTTTGTCACTTTCCATGACTTAAATCCCAGTAACTTATGTCAAGAACACCTGCTATAAATCCTCTCCTCCCTCCTTTAAGGTTCTTTCTTTCACTATAAATTAACCTTTTAATAATCCATTTGTATCTTATCTAACAGGAAAATTAGATGACCACTGATCTCTTGTAATAACTGGCTATGATCAATCAGTTACACTCAGAAGCCCTTCTTTCCCAATATTTTATAAAGGTAAAGATGTGTTTAATAGGTTAAGAGGCAAATATTATTGACATCTGATTTTTCTGTATCATTCCAACATTTGTCATTTTCCTTTTCTGTTGTATTAGTCAATCTGATAGATGAGAAACAATATTTCAAAGTTGTTTTCATTTGCATTTCTCTAAACAATAGTGATTTGGAGAGTTTTTTCATAGTTTTGATTTTTCTTCTGAAAATTCCTGTTTCACATTTTTTGACCATTTAGAAATTGGGGAATGTCTTGTTTTTATACAAATTTGACTCTGTTCTCTTTTATACTTGAGAAATAGGCCTTTATCAAAGAAACTTTCTGTAAAATTTTTTGTCCCAAGTTTTCTGCTTTCCTTCTAACATTGGTTTTGTTTGTACAAAATTATTTTAGTTAACTGTAATCAAAATAATCTATTTTCCATCTCATACTGCTTTTTGTCTTTTATTCGGCTGTAAATTTTTCCTTTATCCATAAATCTGACAGGTAAACTATGCCCTCTCAATTTACTTATATAACTCTTTTTATCTAAATCATGTACCCATTTTTACCTTATCGTGGTATATGATGTGAGGTATTGGTTTCTGTCAAACTGCTTTCCATTTTTCCAAATAACTTTTGTCAAATATAATATACCCTACTTTTCTGTGGTTTTAGTCACTAATCTAAAAAATCGAGGGAAAGGGTAAGAGCAGGAAGGGGGCTGCTGCCAGATTTTAGAAGAGGCCAGTACATGGCTCAAAAATATGTATAAGTCTGGAATAAACACTGGTACCCAAGCATGTATGGAAGAAAGATAGATATGTGGGCAATGGAGATAATTTCTCCATTTCACTTAGAGGGCTTTTTATTTATTTATTTATCTGCTTATCCACTCTATTTATTTGTTCATTCATTCATTTATTTGTTTGTTTATTTATTTGTTTGTTTGTTTTTGGAGGGCTGGTGGACCACAGAGCACCAAGCTAAGAGGCAAGGGAAGGGACAGAGAATACATTATCATACAATAAAAATAATATAAGTTAAAAGTTAAAGTGTCTATATAGGGTTCAGTACTATGCATAATTTCAGCTCTCCTTTATAGGTCTTGGAACAAATCCCCCATGGATATAGGGCCCTTTTGTAGCGAGTTCTTGTCCTAAAAGCTTGGATCTTTGCATTTATAAAACTCTAGATTATTTTGGTCACTTACCACTTTGTATTGTATTATACCTAATCTATTCCATGAATCCACCACTCTAATTCTTAGCCAGTAACAAATTGTTTTGATGATTACTGCTTTTCAATTCAGTTGGAGATCTGGTACTGATTTCATTCATATTCTGCTTCCTCCCTCCCTCCCTCCCAACACTGATTCCAGATTATGCTTGATATTCCAGATTAATGCTTCCAGATGAATTTTGCTGTTATTTTTTTCTAGCACTAATATATATATATATTATTGACATCTGATTTTTCTGTATCTGTATATATATATATATTTATTACAGTTTAAATGGTATGTCCCTGAATAAATCAGTTAATTTAGGCAGAAATGTCATTTTCATTACATTGACTCTGCCTACCCATGAGCAATTAATATTTCTCCAATGTGTAGATCTAACTTCATGTAAAAAGTGTTTTGTGAATGTGTTCATTTAGTTCTTGGGTTTGTCTTGGCAGGAAGACCCCCAGTATTATATTGTATAGTTATTTTAAATAGAATTTCTCTTTCTATCTTTTCGGTGGATTTTGGTTATATTTAGAAATGCGTGTGGGTCTATTTCATGTAGTGCAAGTGCTGAAGTTGTTAATTTTTCAACTAGTTTTTAGTTGATTATCTAGTTTCTCTAAGTATACTATCATATCAGGTGCAAAGAGTGATAGTTTTGTTTCCTTGTTGTCTATTCTAAGTTCTTCAGTTTTTTCTTCTCTTCTCATATTTCTAGTGATATATTGAATGCTAATAGTAATAAGGCATCTTTTCTTCACCTCTGACTTTATTTGGGAAGCCTTTATCTAGCTTATCCCCATTACAGATAATGCTTGCTACTGGCTTTAGATAGAAACTATCATTTTAAGGAAAGGCCCATTTATTCTTATGCTTTCTAGTGTTTTTAATAGGAAAAGAGTTGTATTTTTGTCAAAAGGTTTTCTGTATCTATTGAGATATTCATATTATTTTTAGTAGTTTTGCTATTTAACCAGTCCTGTGTTCCTATTCAAAATCTACTTAGTCTTTCTATGATCTTTGTGATAGAGTTTTTGCTAGTATTTTATTAAAACATTTTTGCATCAATGTTCATTAGAGAAAGTGGTCTATAGTTTTCTTTCTCTGCTTTTGTTCTTCTGAGTTTAGGGATTGTTATATTTTTTTTTGTTCTTGTAGAATGAATTTAGTAGTATTTCTTCTTTGTTTTTTTCCAAATGATCTATATAGTATTGGGAATAATTGTCTTTTAAATCTTTGGTAGAATTCATTTGTGAATCCTTTTGGTCCTGTACATTTTTCTTAGGTAGCTGATTGATAGCTTGTATATTTCTTTTTCTAAGATGGGGTTATTTAAGTATCCTGTTTCCTCTTCTGTTAATCTAGGCAATTTATGTTTGATTATTTATATCCATTTCACTTAGATTGTTAAATTTATTGGCAAATAGCTGAGTAAAATAGCTTCTAATAATTGTCTTAATTTCCTCTTTTTTTGTTTGTAAATTTGCCCTTTTTTATTTTTGACACTGGTAATTTGGTATAATTTTGTTCCTTTTTTTAAAAAATGTAATCAACCAATGTTTTATCTATTTGATTGATTTTTCCCTAATAAAACAAGATGCTAGTTCTATTTATTAGTCCAATGATTTTCTTACTTTCAATTTTATTAATCTCTCCTTTAATTTTCAGGATTTCCAATTTGCTATTTAATTGACCTTTAAAATTTTCTTCTTTTTTTCTAGATTTTTAAAGTTACTTGCTTAATTCATTGATCTGCTCCTTCTGCATTCTATCTATTTATTTCTTATTTTCAAAAAATCTTTACCTTCCATATTAGAATCAGTTGATTCTAAGGCAGAAGAGTGGTAAGGGCTAGACAATGGGAGTTAAGTGACTTGCCCATGTTCACATAGCAAGAAAGTGGCTAAGGCTAGGACCTTCTGTTCTAAGTCTGGCTTAGTCATCTATTAGCTCCCTCTTTCTATATTTTATTGACACAAGTATTTAGAGGTGGAAAATTTCCTCCTTTGACTGTATCTCATAAATTTTGGTATGTTGTCTCATTATTCTCTTTAATAAAATTATTGATTGTTTCTGTTATTTGTTCTTTAACCCACTTATTCTTTGTAATTTGATTTAGTTTCAATTAATTTTTAATTTGTTTCTCTTGCCTTTTATTGAATGCCACTTGTATTATGTAATTCACATTATAAACTGAAAAGGATACATTTAAAACTTCTGGGTTTTTTTGCATTTGATTATGAGGTTTTTATACTCTAAAACAGGACCTCCATTTATATGATCAATACACTCCAAGATCCTTTTTGTAATATGAAAATTATGCATAATAACAAACTCCATTTTTAATATTATTGAAGAATATATGTAGGCACTTTCTGATTTTTCTTAAGCTTATCAAAGCTACCAGCATTAATACTTTTATACCTTAAGGCTGTTATTAATAACTAAATAGCATTAGTGAAACAAAGAGAAGCATTGCTGTGATGTAGATGTGACTTGTTACAAGTGAGAACTTCAGACAAAGAATGATGTGGCAGCTAATGTTGGTCAAAAACAATGTTAATGACTGATAGTAATTCTTCTCCGAATGAGAATGAGTGTGATCAGAAAGCTGGTAGGAAACTGTGAGACACTTGCAAAAATGGCATAGATATGGCATGTAATTAAAATTCTTTTATCTTACTTATTTTTTTTTCCTTTATTTTCTTTGCTTGCCATTCACATATCCTGAATTCAAATGTGTTTGCATAAAATAAGGTCCTACTCTTGTCAATTTGTGTAACTGCTTTACACCATTGAGAAAAAAGGCAGATTCCTTTCTATTCCCATTCAATTTTCTCCAGAGGTCTATCATATCTAGGTTTTCTTAAATTCTTTTCATTTCCTTAATTTCTTTCTTGGTTATTTTTAAATTTGATTTACCTTGTTCAGGAAGGGGAAGATTGAAATCCCTGACTATTTTAATTTTGATTTCTATTTTTAAAAATCTGTGCAACATTGATGTTCAGGCATTGTGGTATAGTGGATAGACAGCTACCCTGGGAATTGGGAGTATTTAAGTTAAAGTCCTAGTCTTGACAAATGTGGGCTCTGCTGATCTAAGTGCTGCAGATAACTCCTGAAGATTATAAGTCACAGAGAAGGTAGTAATCTGCATTGGTAAAACAGTTTCTTCATTGGAAGTTCCCTATACAAGTTATGGGCAAACAACAGCCAGCAGGACAGATGTGGTCCCCTGAAATGTTCTATGCAGCTAGGGGACATTATTTCTAATCTGATGAACACAATGAGTAGGATACAATACAATTAAACTTTGAAAGAGTTGCCTTAGAAACAGACTGACAGATGAGCATTTCCTTTCCTTTGGTCCCCTCTTTAAAAAGTTTGCCCATCATTGGCCTATACCAACGAATGACAGGTCTCAATATTGTGCACTTATGAATGCATGTACACACACACAAATTTTTGTGTGTATGTGCATCATTCTTTAATATTTTGAAGTGTCTATGGAATGAATGGTGTGTCATGAGTCTCTCTGCTGAATATGTGATAAATTACAATGTAATGACATATTTCAAAATGTTTGACTCATATATGCTTTATGACTGAATCTAAGTCATGACATATGAAAATGAGCTATTTTTATTCAATTTAATTTTTAAAAAATCATTCACAGAGTACTCACTATATGCAAAATAAAGCTAGGCATCAAGAGAAATTTGATTAAAATCTTCAATTGACCCTTGAATTCAAAGAGTCATAGTCTATTTAAATTCTGTTTTATAACATAATGCACTTTTTAGAAGCAGTAATGTATAGGGTAGAAGAGTGATGATGAACCTTTTGGAGACTGAGTGCCTCTCCACACTCCATCCCCCAAGACCAAGTCTATTGTCTGGTCCTCCCAAGAGACCAAGTGCTGTGCCCTCTCCCCTGCTTTGCTCTTTTTGGCCTCCCCTCTTACCCCAGACAGAGGATGAAGGAAGTGTTCTCATTTGGCTTCTAAGTGGATGGGCAGACAAAGTGAAAAAATGTCCTCAGTGCAGGTGAAGAGGGGGAGGGGAGTGGCCTGAGAGCACTGCTCCCTTCCAGCTCTGCCACTTGTGAGCCTCCCACCTTACCTCCTGTATATTCCCATTGGGCTGCTGGGTAGAGGGGAGGGGGATGTGAAAAAATGTCTGCAGGCTCAGTGGAGTGGGGGGAGGGGAGCAGCTCTGCTTGAGTACCTCTGCCCTTTTAGTAAGAAACTGTGGTGTGTGTGACTCATGTGCTCACAGAGAGTGCTCTCCATGCCATCTTTGACATCTATGCCATAGGTTCACCACCACTATGTATGTAGAAAGTGCTAGACATGGAATTTAGAAAGACCTGAGTTCAGATGTTACTTTAGACTCTTCTTACCTGTGATTCTGGGGCAAGGAATTTAGTATTTCTTACCCTCAGTTTCCTCATGAATAAAATGAAGATGATAATAGCAACAACCTCATGGTTTGCTATGAGGATAAAATGAGAAAATATATGTGAATATTTTTGTAAGCTTTTAAAAATTGTTCTATTTTTTAATGAACCATAACTAATTTTTAATTCTCACTTTCATCTCAAGCAGTCAGTCAATAAACATTTATTAAATATCTTCTGTTTTCTAGGAATTGTGCTAAACACTAAGAATTCAAAAAGAAAGAAATGGAGGAAGGAAGGAAGGAAGAAATAAATAAAAAAGGAAGGAAAGCAAATTCCTTGTAGTAAATGCATAGTCAATTCAAACAATTTCTCTCATTGGCTCTTTTTAAAAATATATATCTCATTCTCCACCCTGTGTCCACCACCTTTCTTAGGGGCTCAATATACTTCATCCTGGCACATAATAGGCACTTGATAAATTTTTATAGATTCATTCTTTCATTCATTTATCACATATCTTATAAATAGTTCTTCTGATTTTGATGTTCTCATTTTGCTTACTTCACTCTTATCAGTTCATACTAGTTTTCCCATGTCTCTTTGAAATCGTTTTATTTCTTATAGCACAATAGTATACATTATATTAATATACCACAATTATTTCAGTCATTCTCTAGTCATCACAATTTCTTTATTTCTAGTTTTTTTTTCCTACTGCAAAAAGAACTGTTGTAAATATGTTTGTATCTGTTTCTTTTAGCCTTTTTTGAATATAGCCCTGGCAGTGGTATACTTGAGTCAAAGGATATGCATTTTTAGTGATTTTATAGGTAGAATGCCAAATGACTTTGTAATAGATTTAAGTAAGCTTTGCCAGCCTTAAAGTTCCATATCAATGTGATCTATTATTGTGTAATAACTTTCTTAAAGTTATCTATATTTTATTTTCCTAGTAGACTGAAATTTTTATGAGGAATGATTACATATGATAAAGTTTGGATCTTCTCTGGAGCCTAACTTCTGGCTCTACACTCTCAGAGAGACAAAACTTTTTTTTAACCCTTACCTTCCATCTTAGAATCAAGAATAAAACAGAAGAGCAACAAGGGCTAGGCAATCAGGGTTGTGACTTGCCCAGGATCACACATTGACGAAATATGTGACACTATATTTGAACCCAGGTCCTCCTGACTCTATGCTGGGGCTCTATCCACTCACCATACTACCTGCCTCCTCCTACTTAAATCTTTTTTAAAGTGAATGAATGAATCAATTGCACATTTACTAAATGCCAATTATGTATCAGGCGCAGTGCTACATTCTGAAATTATGTGGAAAAAGAGAGACAGTAGTCATCCATTAGGAATTAACATTCCAGTATGAAGGACATCATGTACCCCATCTGGTTTATATAGAACACTTTCTAAATATATACAAGGTAACTTTGAACAAGTAAAAGCATTACCTTCTGTGAGGAATGTAAATGGTCTTACAAAGGTGATATTTTAGCTGAGTGTGAAAGAAAACCAGAGATTCCTAATTACAAAGATGAGAAAGAAGTATATTTCAGACTTGAGAAAGGCAATAAAATAGTTTTTGTAACAAACAGTAGGAATGGTTGTTTGCTTGCTCTGTCAAGTACATAAAGGAGTAGGATGTGTTATTAAAGGATGCTCTTTAAGGGCTGAGACTTTCCCATGTTATCTTTGCTCTGCACTACTTCTCATAGTGGTCACTAAATAGATTTGCTTGACTGAATAAAGCTGGAGAGTGAATAAAGATAGTTCATGAAGCTCATTAAATGCCAGACAAGATTTTTTTATTTTGAAGGTAATAGGAAGCCACTGGAAATTATTTAGTCAGATGGATGATTTTTGGTTGTAGATGCAATTCTATTGCCTTCCTGAATATCATATTTCAAGTCTTGTGGTCCTTTAGTGTGGAAGCTGCCAGATCCTATGCAATCTTGACTGGGCTCCTTGATATCTGAATTGTCTCTCTCTGGCTACTTGCAGTATTTTCTTCTTGACCTGGAAGTTGTATTTTTGGGGATTTAACATAGGGGGTAATCTATAGATTATTTCAATGTCTATTTTGCCCTCCTGTAATGTGATGTCAGGCTTTTTTTGTTGTTCTTCTTCTAGGCTTTTAAGTAGTCCAATAATTCTCAAATTGTCTCTTCTGGATTTGTTTTCCAGGTCAGTTGTCTTTTTCAATGACATATCTCATTTTTCATTCTATTTTTTCATTCTTTTGATTTTGCTTTATTAATTCTTGCTATCTCATAAGACCATTAGCTTCTACTTGCCCAATTCTAGTCTTTAAAGACTGATTTTCAGCTATGATCTTTTGATTTTCCTTTTTGGTTTGGTCTGTCCTGCTTTCCATGGCTTGTTATTTCATTTGATTTTTGTGCCTTTTCCATATGAGAAATTTTGTCTTTTAAGCTGTTATTTTCCTTTTGTATTATTCATTTTTCCCCACTTTTCTTCCATTTTTCTTCTACCTTTCTTATTTTGTTCTTGAACTCCTTTTTGAGTTCCTCCAGAGCTTCTGACCAATTTCCTCTTTTTTTTTTTTTTGAAAGTTTGCTTGTTTCTCACTCTCTGCTATTGCTTCTGTATTTTGCTCTTTTCCTCCATGAAATTTTCCTAGGTCAAGACCTTATTTTGCTTTTGCTTATCCTTTTTGCCTCTAGAGGATTGGGATTCCTACATGTTGGTGATCCTTGCTTTCTTAGTTTCTGTCTCTCAGGGCCTTGCCTTGGTACAATCTTCCTTCACGTCCAGAAGCCTGAGTGAGGACAGGTAGATCTGTGATGTTCTTTATGTATGAAATATTTTAAAGCTTTTTTGCCCTGAGGCTATCTTCCCAACCCTTACTGCCTTGGCTGTGGCTAGCCACACAGTGTGCCCAAGCTCCATGCTCTTCAGCCTTGAATCTTGCTGCCAAGACCTGACATAACCCTCAGGGGATAGTCTGTGGTGCTTTCAGACAGACACCAAGGACTTGGAAATTGGCCTAGCCCTTGCTCTAACTGATGTAGTAGGTGGTGTGGGGTAGGGATGGTCAGCTTGTGCTTTGATTAGTGCAATTTTACCCCCTTATAGCATGGAAGTCTCTACTCATTGCCTACCTTTCACTCTGTGTCCAGTGGGAGAGCCCCTTTACTAATCTGGTTTTGATTTCTGTCCTTTTAATACACTTTGTAATGATTGCTTGGAAGGAAATTCAGAAGACTCCTTCTACTATGTTGCCATCTTGGATCTCCCCGCCCCCTGGAATTTATTGATTAAGAGTCAATGATATGGTCCAACATGCTTAGAAAGACCTCTTTGTTGTCTAAGAGGATGATGCCAGATGAAACTAGGTTGAACAAACAAATAATTATAATCCAGATTCAAAAGTGATAACATTTTATATCAATTTAATATTTTACATATTCTTTTTAAAGGTCTTTTCCCATAATCAGCCAACAAAGTAAGCAGATTACTTAAGTATTATGTGTGCCATTTCATTGCCACTCAGGGTCATAATTTCTGATTCTAAGACATTGTGCAGGGGTAAAAACACACTAATGCCAAATGTGCCAAGCCAGGTTGTATAGAAACATGTGTGCTTTTGGTAAGATGGTTTTTAAGCCATGACTTCTACAGACAAGGTTCTTTGATAAGCATTCAAAGAACATTCTTGTTCACTTTAATCATCTTGGCGTATAACTTTATATGGGTGCAAAAACATACTGAAATAAAATCTTTAATACCTTTGAGTTTTAAAAAATCTTGTACTTGGGTTATTAGAATGTTATTATGGGGCAGCTGGGTAGCTCAGTGGATTGAGAGTCAGGCCTAGAGACAGGAGGTCCTAGGTTCAAATCTGGCCTCAGACACTTCCTAGCTGTGTGACCCTGGGCAAGTCACTTGACCCCCATTGCCCACCCTTACCACTCTTCCACCTAGGAGCCAATACACAGAAGTTAAAGGTTTAAAAAAAAAGAATGTGATTATGTTAATTGATAAAATCTTAGAAATTGACTTATGCCTTATTTGATATTTGGTTATTTCTGTGTTCTCACTGATGTGGGAATTCCTTCCTTGTGGACAGATTGCAACCCATCTTAATTTCTACTGTGTGGTACTTGTACCTGCTCTCCTCTAGGGATTCCAAGGTTAATTTATCCAATGCATTGGAGGATTTCCTTTTGGCCTATTGATATTCAATCAATATTCATATTGTCCTTCTTTTATCTTTTGTTATGATTCTGTGACAACTACATCTCCTTTTTAGGCGCATGTTATAAATGATACTTTGTAAAGAATTTTTGCATTCAATGCAGAATAGGAAACATACAGTAGCTAGTTAATACTGGCCTGCAGTTTTTTATTCCCCCCTAGGTTACTTGCAGTTTTGATTTTTCCAAGATCTTGATATTTCCCATTTGAAAACCATATAGTATGTCTAGGAGAATTACAGTGTGGAAAAGATGACTTTTTGGTGTCAGGAGTCAACTTGTCACCATTGAAAGCGCTGTATAATTTCTCACATCAGTCAATCATTTTCTATGTACTAAAGCACTATGGATACAAAGAAAAAACATAACGAAGTTTCCTCAGACTTTCACAATCTTATACTTTATTGGAAGAGACATGTAAATATTCTAAAAACAATACAATTTTTTGTGGAGTTGAGCCTACTCTTCATAGGCAATCAGAAAAGGTTTTTGAGTTTATATTTGAGCTGAATTTTGAAGGAAACTAGGGATTCTAAGAGGCAAATATATTTCAACCTACTCTCTTCTTATTTATATTGGGTGCAGATTTTTGTGTGTCTATAGTGAGTGTGAGTGCCAGCACCCTGGAATCCTTGGGTAAAATTTAGTGGGCCCTAGTTCTGTTTGAGTTTGATACCTTTGATCTAAGCAAAAGCATTCTTCAACTGCATGTTTTGTCTGTGGGAACTGCTAAATTTCTCTCTTGTGGATATCTGTGAATCTCATTGCATTTTCTATAGTAGTCTACGCTAATGAAATTAGAATAAAAACATCTGGAAACAGGGAGGTCTTGAGAACTTCACTCAAGACTTGAAGTTTCCATAGTATATCCTCATAATATTTTTTTTGAAAATGTCTCCTTACATCATATTTTGTGAGATATTTATAATCAGAGGATAATTAAAGAAATTTTAAATAATTAAAGAAACCCAAGGAATCTTGGTTCATATTAGACTCATATTCTTTGTAACACATTTATGGAAAAGCCCTTCAAGGTTATGCTTTCCCTCAATAATATCCCGTTTTCATCTTCATAGTTCTCACTGGAGAAGATCATATTATTTGTATCTTTCATTCACTCAGATAGCTATGAAAATATAATCTGATGGACAAAGTCATCAATAAGAACCTGGATTCTTTGTTCTTGTTTATGCTTTTTGGGGTAGGATAACATCCATTAACTTATCCATTTTTAAATGGATTTTTTGCCATTTTAAATGATCTTGAAAATAAATTCCTTTATTTTCATTGAAAATTATACCCAAGATGGATTTCTTCTATGTGCCCTTGGACAGAACCATTGTTCTTCTTGATCTCATTTTATGTACCTTTCAGACTTGTTCATATGGTACTACAGTAGATACTGGGTGATAGCAGGCTAATAATGTTCTAGTTGTCATTGATAATGAAAATGAATCACAAAAATGTCACAAATGTATAAAAATTCCTGTAAAATCATAAATTTCTTCACTGGAAATTTGTAATTTTATCATCTCAAGAAAATACCCATCTGAATCAGTTTTCTTAGAAAAATGAATAACAGAATGTATAACTAGTCATAAAATTTTAAATGGTAACTTGCAATTTTCAGAAAAATGGGTGATAATATATTTTTAGAAATCAATACCAAAGACCATACTTCAATTTGGATCTTTTAAAAGAATCAATTTGAATTAAATTTTACAAAATGCTATCCAGCTGAATCATCACCTGAATGAAAAATATTGTAGAAATATGCATACATGATAAGGATTAAAACCACCCATTAAAATATGATTCTTAGTCCATATCATCTCTCCCATCTGTCCACTGTAGATCAGGCCTTTATCATCTTTCACTTAGACTGATATAAAAGCCTCCGACTTGATTTCACTCCTTCTACTCTCTCCCTTCTCCAATTCATTCTTTCCAATGATGCCAAAAATCACATTTCTTTATACCAAGAATTATGGTGTTATTGCTCTGCTCAGAAACCATTAATAGCTCCCAATTAGTAGCCACAGAGGAAAAAATACATATTCTTTAGCCAGAAATTTAAAATCTTCCACAAGCTTTCAGCCAGCTCTGTTTTTAGCTTGCCCAATTTAATATTATCCTTCATAAACCCTACTTTATAGTCAAATTAGACTACTGAACACCCTATTTCATATCTTGTATCTTTGCATTTGTTTAAAATGTTTCCCATGCTTAGAAAACTCTCACTATTCCTTTCCTCTTAGAGATCTCCTCTTTTTCTTTCTTTAAAGTTCAACTATTTTCCTTGATCTTCCGGCTCCTGCCCATGTTTGGTCCTCTTGAAATTTTTTCCTCAATTTTCCTTGTATCATATTTATTTGTGTATGTGTAACCTCCTTTGGGGAAAATAACTGGAAGTAAGAGAGGGGAAGTTGCACAAGAAAATAGGGCTAGAGGTTAAGAAAGGCTTCATGGAGAAACTTGCTCTTGAACTGACTCTTGAAGGGATAGAACCTTGTCCCTAGTAAGGAATGGACTAGAAAGGCTCCCCCCCACCCCTTTTTTTCCTGCAAACTTGCAAAGATGGCTGTAAGGTCTGATGGAGATTGATTTGCACAGCTTTGCTGCTAAATCACCCATTCTACCACCTACGGTGCAGAGTCCCTCACCACATCATTAATCTCAACTACTATACTGTACAGGAACTGGACTCTAGAAACAGGTCGTCTGCCAAAGGAGATGGCCGTAGGCTAACACATAGGATATTTGTACCTAGTCAACCAAGCTGTTTATTTGAGGAGAAAACAACAACCTTTTCCCACTCCCACAGGCAGGTAAAATATTAGCATAAAATGTGTCATACTGACAGATGAAAAAAATTATACCTTCTGGACACCTTTTGGTGCTTAGAAAACATCTACTTTTAATGATAGAGTAATGTATGTATATGCATAAGTATGCATATATATGTATATATATGTACACATATATATAGAGAGAAAGATGGGGGGGGAGAGAGAGCGAGAGAGAGAGAGACAGAGACACACACACACACACACACACACACAGAGCATCAATCACATTTTGAAGCATATGAGTGAGCTTTTTCTTGAAAGCAATGGGATTTAGTTCACATTTTCACTATCATTGTGTAGTGTAGCCCTGAATTTGGAGTCAAAGAACACTGACATTTAATAGTGGTGTGTCTTTTGGCAGATCACATCTTCCTTACCCCATTTTCTCATCTATAAAATGAGGGAGTTGGAATAGATAACCTCTAAAGTCCCTTCCAGCCTTAAACCTCTGATTCTATTATCATAATCATAATATATAACAATAATGTATGTCAATAACCCATAATACCTTTATTTTTACAAAGTTTTCTCCCAGAATAATCTTGTGAGATTCATAGTATGATTATTGTTATCTCTGTTTGACTTATGGGAAACTCTGGATACAGAGAGGTTTCAAGAGACACAGAGGGTTGTGCCACTAGTATCTTTTTGGGTCAGAATTCATCCCTAAGGCTCCTGAATTCAAATTATTGCTTCTTTCCACTTTTTTGATAATATTTCTTAACATACATTTCCCTACTGTGTATATCAAGTACTACAAATATAATTAGGAGGTTGATTCCTATTTATTGAGGCCGCTTGGATTCAAGAAGACCCCAATTCAGATCCTGCCTGAGAAACTTCCTAATGGTGTGATCCTGAACAAATCACCTAATGTCTATAACCTGAGTTTCATCCCAAGGAAAATGAAGAGAATCATAGTTATCCCATCACAAGGCTGTTGTGAAAATCAAATGCTTTACATTTGTAAAGTAAAGCACTTTGTAAATGTTAAAGTTCTATTAAAATGTTAGTCATTTTTTTTATCATCATCATCACCATTGAGAACATTCAGACTACACTGAGGCAGAATTCATATCTCCCCTTCCCCAACAGCCTGGGAAGAGAGGACATATGCATAAAAGGTAAATAACATAGAAGCAATCATATCTTCCTGTTTCAATACTCAGGGGATTCTTGCCATCACTGAAAGTAGCAAATATGTTTGACAAGGAAAGGGAGGAAAAAGCTTCTTAACTGAACAGAGATTCACTTGTTTTATATAAGCTTCTCTTGCAAAGTTTCCTTGACTGAAACAACCTGCAGGCACAATGTTTTGCCAATCGGCCCTCAAAGCCCATATGCTGGATCCTGAGCACAGGTGTTCCCTCCAAGTGTTTGCCAAGTCACCAGTCATAATGGACAGATTTTCTTTTCAAAAGGAGGAGGGCTGCCAAAGTCAAACAGTGAACTGTCTGGACTACTCAAGGAAGAGCCAAATTACTTATTATTCAAAAATGCCCTTTGGGATTCCAATGACAAAGTTCAACCAAGCTCAACTTTCATTACATTTTTGTGTGATGACATTTTTGTTTGGTGTTGAAACCAGCTTAGAGGATCCCTTCCCGATTCAAATCCTCAAAGTGAAGGTAATTATGAAAAGACAAAATGGAGAAAACCTGTGGTGTCGTGGCTAAAATGGTGACCTTAGAGTCAGGAAGCCCTGGGTTCGAGTCCTACTTTTTGTAAGATACTGTCTCTGTGACCCTGGATAAGTTACTCTATTCTACGTGCTCCCAGGCATCTTTCTAGATAGAGAGTTTACTAAGGTTTTGCTGATGTACATATAGTGGAAAGAGTTTCCACACCAGGAATTCCTCACATTGATGCAATCCACAGATTTGAACTAAACGATCAAACAATAACCAACTACCCCTGCAACCACAAATGTCATGCCATAATTAATAATTGGTATTTCTAACCCCTCCTTAGGTTAGCAGAATACCTGACATATGTACCTTTGCTACTTTGTGAAGTAAAGCTTACTGTTTCTACCAATCCCATCTTATAGATAACTTCATCGAGGATCAGAGTCAACAAGCATTTATCAAGGGATTACTATCTGTCTGGCACTCTGCTCAGTAAAGATTGAGGACACGAATGAAGTTTAAAAACAAGCAGATAAAAGATCTCTTTTCAAAAAGTATACATTGCCTTGTGTGTGGAGGAAGACAGTGTAGAAATAAGAAGGTACATCCAAGATACAGAATTGACATGAGGTCATCTTAGAGGGAGGCACTGTTGCTAACAGTCCTGGGAAACCTTACAGAAGGCTATTTCAGCTGAATTTTGGAGGAAGCTAGAGGAGCAAAGATTCAGAGGAAACCAGGGAAAGAATTCTAGGTTTGATGTGTGGTCACTATAGTGGGAGAGAGAATGCTATGGGCTAGGAAGTTCAAGAAGGCAAGTGTAGGCAAATCATAGAGCGTGTGGAAGGCAGGAAAGTGTAATAAGGTTAAATGGGTGTGAAGGATCAGGTTAGGAAGCACTTTAAGTGCCAAACAGGGACTTTACAGGCAGGTGAAGTGACTTGTCCGCCAAGAATAGTGAACATGTCTTACATTTGTTACTGCCCACAGCATCTGGCACAGTGCCTTGCATATGGTATTTGATACTCTGAGAGTCTGTGATTTATGACTGCTGCTTCCTGGGGCTTCTTTTTTCTTTTGCTCTCTATGCTTTCTGATTGGAACCAGCATGTCCATGCAGCGGCTGGCCTGTGCTCAGTTCACACTTTCTCCGCTGGATGGCAGGGCAAGGTGCTACTCATTGGGAACTTGGCATTGCTTGGAGGTACTGTGGTCCTTGCTTGTGGTGAGCTGTGCCAGTGTCCCAAGCCTTTACTGCTCTTCTTCCTCTGAAACTAGTTCAGTCACCGGTGAATAGGGAAAACCTAAATCCTTGAAATTTGTAGTGGATTTGAACCCAACTTCATGTTTTTGGAAAACTGTGAGGCGAATGGGGCGAAGGTTCACTTCAGCCTTTGCCTTCCTAGGAGACGTACTTTCCAACACTATTGAAGAAGCTTTCTTTTACACATAATTGGTGATAAATGAATACATTTACCAATGAAAGCAATTGGTATAAGGTAAAGAGCTATTTCACCCACTGACTTTCTTTTTCTTTCTATAAATGCTATAGAATCCAGCCTTATGAAGTGATGTCATAAAAAATGTTATTCTCCAAAAGCTCATTTCCTGAGTAAAGACAAAGGATAATGGCTTCCCTTCGAAGAAGTAGTCTTTGATATTTCTCTTATAGTATAAACATTTTTCAAGCTAATAGTGTTAAAATACGCCTTTGTGATACTTAAGTACATTTGTAAAAACACAGACTTTGGGGATTTTCTTGAGCAGATAAATTCAACTCTCTCTCCTCTTCTCCACCCAGCTATTATTAAAAAAACAAACAAACAAATAACTCATAACGACTGTCCATCATCTATTTTTCAGTGATGAGTTTCATCTTCCTCTTGTATGAAGTTCATGTGTCCAGCCAAACCAAAGCCAACCATCTACTTTTTTTCACATCACTAACAGTTCTTTCCATTTGTACACTTATTACTTATGATTGAAGCTATCGGGGAGACCTGTAAGTGAACTTGAGTACTGTACTAAACAAGACATTGGCACAAAGGCTCTAGAATGAGCTGTGACACATGAAATGAGATCAAATCCCCAGCCTTCTTTCATTACAACATAGAGCATTTTATGAGTGTTTTAATGTTTTCCTATATGATTATTGCTAAAGAGCTTTTATTTAAAATATTATTTAGGAAGTGGGAAACTATTTGCTATTTGGCAGTCAGCCATAAAACAGGAAGGAACAGTTTCAGGGCAGACATACAAGGTTAGGGCTGTGGTAATTGTTTATGTAAATATGGTAGTTTCATTTATTTGATTCTACATCTCATAATCTATGTTTCTAAGTGCTTTTCACTCAGAGAAACTAGAAACTAATTTTCTTTAATGATCTTTCTTAAAAGAAAAGTCCGCGTGTACTCTAAGAGAGATTTAATCCATGTTTCTAATTACTTTAAGACTGTCAAATGATTTGACTGGTTTTTTTCCATGAATTAACTGATCTGCTACCTAAAAAGTAGAAAAATCTCTGAAAAGTGAAGGTGGAAATATCATATAAAATAGACTCTCTCTGTATTCATCATAACACTATGATTTCATTAGTATGAGAATACCTGCCACTGAGGAAATATTCATTCCATCTCAAACTAGGTCACTAAGTTTTAGAGTTTCTTGAAGCTAGAGATTAGGTTTTATTTCAACAACATTTATTAGGCACCGGCTGGATATCAGGCTTTATGCTAGGTTCTGCAGAAATAAAAATAAAAGAATTCCCACCCTCAAAGACCTTTCAGGGAATACATCTTGTACATCAAGAACTGGCGGCAAAAATATAAAAAAAAATTTAAAATTTTGTCCATACTCATAAAGCTAGTAAATATCAGAGATGGAATCATATTACAAGCCAAACTGATTTCAGATCTAGCCCACCATCCTTTATACTTCTAAAAATGTGGATGTGGGATTCGTGAGAGACCTCAAGTCCCTTTCAATGAGATCATGAGGTCAAAACTATTTTTATAGCAATATTAACACATTTTAATTTCTAACGCAGTAAATATTGCTAAAAAGAAACCCATGTAAGCAAAACATCCTTTGTGGGGGGAGGTCTTAAATAATTTTAAGATTTTAAAGGGATGCTGAGACTAAAAATATTGAGAACCACTCTTTCCCACCATACTTGCTTTCACATTAGATCAATACCTCTTTTTTTGTACAGTTCAGACTTCCTATGTCCATTAGACAAGATGCTCAAAATACATTTTACTTGTATCCTTTTGACTCATAAAAATTTTTTATCATCACAATTATGATGATAGTTTAGAAGAGAGAGATTCGAATCATTTATGGACTTACATATCAAAATGAACAGAGTGAAAATGTTTCCTGGTCCTTCGTTCTCTTTCCCAATTTCACAATTAGCCAAAGGAATGAAAACATCTTAGGAAATTCAAAGTAATTCAAATATAACTCAATTCCATTTGCAGTTAAAATTCTAATCGATTATTTTAGCAAATATTCATTGTCCTTTTTCAGAGTATTTTGAATTTTGTTTGAGAATATCAGGTAGCCCAGCAACAACCATCGTAGGCAATCAGTACTCTGAAGTAGAAGGGCACCCTCTGACATTTCTACATGGTAGGTCCAATTATAATTTATTGCTGCAGCCTAGGCAGCAGATTGTTATAAAACCAAGACTTAGATTAAGCAGCCAGCCATTTTCCTATATTAAATAAAAAATTTACCTGCTCTCTGTGCAAAAGAAGTTATATCCTGCCAAAAAATTAGTGCTTCCTTCAAAATTATGCACACGACTTAAGAAAATTTAAAGAACCTTAGATTGATTGGTTTCCCTATTCTTTTCCCATGATTGAATGGAAATTCACATCTCAATAGTTGTTAAAGTTATTATTACCTTGACAAAGTTACTATGATTATTTTGTGTTTACTAGCATTGAGTGAGTCTTTACTAAAATCAATCACATAAAAATCATGTAGTTAATATTTTGTCTGACTTTATTAACTAGCTTCTGGGTCCTATTTACTTTATTCCCCCCCCCTCATGGTTAGAAATAAAATCATCTAGGAAGGTACTTCTACTTTATCTTAATAAACAGATTTGGAATAAAAAGTTATCTGGATTAAATTCACTAAGGATCAAATAGCATTTTGACCTAGGCTGAATTGAAAAGGACTGTAAATAATTTTTTAATTAGAGTATTTTAGCAAACTCTCATCTTCAGAAGATCATAAAATGACATTGCCTTGGGACTGCTCCTCTAAGAGGATTCTATCTGTCAGTGAAATTATATCATTCACAAAAAAAGTATTACAAAAACTGTTTGTGCACTTTTCCAGTTGCTTCACAATCTAAACTCACAGGATCAGCTTATGTGTAAGATGAAAAGGCAAATGCCATAAAATATTTTTAAAAATTAAAAAAAAAGATAAATGCCTATGTGGTAAAATCTAAGGACCTCTGGGAAAGACCCCCTTTTTAATAAAAAAAGTCTCTTATGTACTTGTTTCTAAACTTAATATTCCCACCAGACAATGATCCTCTGGGTTACAGAATGAAAGACATCTCATAAAAGTGTTCATGATATTTGGGAGGAAAGTTGTGACTCTTTGGCTCAAGTCAGATAATAGAGTTCCTAATGTCAAAATTCCGAGGAAAGGGAACCCAGAACAGGTAAGTGGCTAAGGGAAAACTTCTGGAATATAGACCCTTTTCTGTCTGATTGGAACATTGCAGAGAAGAAATATTCCTGGAGGGAAGAAAGGAGGCATAGGTGCCCTAAACATTTTGGAGGCTGAAATGCAGAAAGGAAGACAGATTCTAGGGAGAAGCAATAGAGCTATACTAAACACAAATGTTTCCTTCACAATTTTGCATGTATCCTGGCAGGTAGCATATGAGGCATTGTTATATGCTCTGAGAATGGAAGAAGTAGACTCTGCATGCATTAAAGAAGTACATTATGTTGTTGGTCTACCTGTTGGGGCTATTTAAACAGATTAATAGTCATATGAGAAAGTATGTGTATTTCAAATTTTTGCCTCCCATCTGCTTTAGGATAGAAAATACAAATTTTAAAATAGATGGAAAATAGCTAGAATGTTAGGTAAATGAGAAGCAGAATTTCAATTATATTAGTTCTAACAATATTCTTAGAGCTAATTTTCAGGCTTACGTAAGGAAGCTGTCATCTGGGGCAAATGCTAATGTTGCTAAGAATCCCAACAAGAATGTATTAAAAAAGGTGACAAGAGGTTAATCAATTGCATCATGAGGAGATATCCCTTGAGGCCATGAAATTTCTCCCAAAGGATAACATCATGTAGCCCAATTAGAATGACTCCTGGCTTTGTATGCCTTTCAGCAACTGTAGCATCTAGGAAAGTATGTGAATAAAATTCTTATATTCAAACAGGAAAACTCATTATCTCTCCATAAGAGCATCAAAGCTGCATCAAGTAACTCTCCACTCCTTTGAATAACCTCTGAAACAAAGAAGGGGCAGGGAAAGACAGCTCTGCAGCTTCAGAGTTAAGCCACTGAACACTAGAGAGTAGAAAATCATTTTAGGATTGGGGAATTTTCCTCTTGCATCAGAAATAACACTAGCATGATGTTGATTCCTTCAAAAATTAATGGGGTATTCCATGTACTTCAATAACTTGCTATTTCTACTCTGTGGGAGGATGATTTTATTGCTCTTCAGAGAATGACATGGGCTATCTTCTTCGCAGGAATTTATAAATCAACAAACAATTTTATATTCTGGTACATTAGGTCAAAAAAGCCCCTAAAAGGTTTTCAACAATCATTAGTGTTAATGGTGATAGAGAAGCCAAGCTCATCCAGTTGAACCGAATATAACATTTAATAAGCACCTACTCTGTGCGATATATTGAATGCCACTGAGAGAAATATAAGAATGGTTCCCCCCCTTTCAAAAGTTTAGTCTTTGTCATGGAATCTAGAGACTGAACTGCTCTTCTACTGGTGATATGTTGTGTGACTCCAAGGAAATCAACAAACATCTTTGTACCTGTTTCACCATTCACAAAATGAGAATAATTGTGTTTCCCTATTTACTCTCTAAGAATTTTCCCAGGAGTAATGACTTCATATTTATAAAGATCTTCAAGCTTCTCAGAGAATAGTGCTATGCAAATAAAAAAGTAATACAGCATTATATTATTGTTATGTTTCATTTCCTTTGGAAATAAGGTAGTCTCCCTCTAGAACCTAGTCATTCCTTGTACTTAGAGCAGAGGAAGCACTTTAGCTTTTTTTTTAGCCCATGAGGTATTCTTTAATTATAATACACTTAATATGGTACCCTACATCTAGCAGGTGCTTAAGAAAAATTGTACCAACCTTGAGCCATAACTGTCAGGGTCACAGATTGTGAAATATGGGGGCAAAAGAAAAGAAGCATTCCTATGTTTGTTAATGTATTTAAAACTGGAAGGTTCTCTAGAGGCAATCTAGTCCAAGCCCCTCCTTTTAAAGGTAAAGAACCTAAATCCCCAGAGACATTAACCAACTCAAGGTCACAAAGCTATTAAGTGACAGGACAGGGATTCAAATTCTCATCAAGTAACTCCATTTCCAGTGTTCTTTCCATTTTCCCAAACTTACATACCCCCTTTAGTATGATTCTTATAATCAAGTTATGCCAATATTTCAAAGACTGGAGATTTTTCTCATTCTAGGTACTTCCTTCCCAACGTACATTATTACTCATCTTTTGTCCTAGACTCTGATGTGATGGAGGATCACAGAGGTAAGTGGTTTGCCATGGCAACAGAGCTAGTAAACAGTATATCCAGGATTTGAACACAGATCTTCCAGTATTTAATTCCCTATGCCTCTTATATAAAGAAGGTATATATTTCATATCAAGATATGCGTTTTATTTAAAGAAGATATTTATTTTATATAAAGATACACAGTTTACATAAAGGTCCCCTTTATGTAAAGATATACAATTTATATAAAGTAAATATATGTGTTTTAAAAAAGGGAAACATTCTAATATCACTCCAAGAGTTCAATTTTCCCTCTATATTTTCATTTTTACTGGACATATTAGTGAGAGGAGTTTATGGGGTGCAGGTATCATTATAAAATACTTTCAAGGCCATATTGAAAATGCAAGAAATACATCATCATTTATCATAGGATTCTTATCTAGAAATTCTAGCATGTGTTTTCAGGAGAGAGGTACATCAAGCTTTCAATAGATATTTATTAAGAACCTTCTATAT
Organism: Gracilinanus agilis; assembly: GCF_016433145.1. Classification (NCBI taxonomy): domain Eukaryota; kingdom Metazoa; phylum Chordata; class Mammalia; order Didelphimorphia; family Didelphidae; genus Gracilinanus; species Gracilinanus agilis. The sequence goes on from NC_058135.1 coordinate 104,166,639, forward strand.
GTGAAGTGTTGTGCTAGATGCTGAGGATACAAAGACAAAAAATAAATTCTGTCTACTAGGAGCTTACTTCCTATTTGGAAAAATTTTATATGTAATATATATACATATATATAGATAGATAGATAGATAGATAGATAGATAGATAGATAGATAGACACACACACATAAGGATATACAAAAGATAAGTTTTGGACCAGAGACTATAAGCAGTGAGAGAGATCAGGAAAAGCAATTGGGAATTAATGGGGTATCTTAGAAATGAAGCCTTATCATAGAAAATAAATAAGTCTAATGGGTAATGTAATGTCATGCCAAATATTGACCCTATGCCAAATTCAGAACAAGTACTTGTGATTAAATACATTTGATTAAAGCTTGTCAACTGTTAGTTTTGATGGATGCTGCAAAACAATACATTGAGATTGACTTGACTGTTTCTCTTAGATGGGAGATATAGATTTTGAATTAAATGTTTTGGTATCACATAAAGAAAATCCTAAATCTTTTTCNATATATATATATATAGATAGATAGATAGATAGATAGATAGATAGATAGATAGATAGACACACACACATAAGGATATACAAAAGATAAGTTTTGGACCAGAGACTATAAGCAGTGAGAGAGATCAGGAAAAGCAATTGGGAATTAATGGGGTATCTTAGAAATGAAGCCTTATCATAGAAAATAAATAAGTCTAATGGGTAATGTAATGTCATGCCAAATATTGACCCTATGCCAAATTCAGAACAAGTACTTGTGATTAAATACATTTGATTAAAGCTTGTCAACTGTTAGTTTTGATGGATGCTGCAAAACAATACATTGAGATTGACTTGACTGTTTCTCTTAGATGGGAGATATAGATTTTGAATTAAATGTTTTGGTATCACATAAAGAAAATCCTAAATCTTTTTCTTTGTAAACTTCATTGTAACCAGATTCTGCCGTCTTCCACAATTAAAATATTCCAAAGGACAGTGATATTGCTTCTATTTGTGCAAATGTGACATGAAGATGAATTGAAAATGTACAGTCATCTATCCAACTGAACAAATGTGAAGAAAATCCAAGTGATGGCTGTGGCCTTTGTTTTCCTTTTTGCCCTTCACATTCACAACTGATCAGGAGCTTTTGCTCAAAGAGAATTGTCTCACCCATCATTATTTTCCAGGGATCTTATAGTATTTCTATGCACAATTTAATGCTACTTCAGAGCAGCACCAATGTATTTCTGTTCCCTGATTCATCTTTGCCCTGCTATCTTTCATTGTATTAAAGCTGTTTAGTTGTCCTGTTGTCCTCTCTTTTTTGCATTTCTTAATATGACAACCCTTACCTTGATATTTGGTCTGATTATATTCCAAATAGTGGTCTTATTTTCCTTTTTGTCATTCAGAAGATCTCTTAGGTGATACTACTGGAAAAGATCAAGGTACCAGATATATTTGATCAACTAATTAATTAATTGAAAGGTAGAATGGTATGGTCAATAGGGAGTCAACTTCAGAGTCAAGATGACCTTTATAAAAGTCCTGTCTACTATACAGCACACTAGTGGTATGATGCTGGGCAAATCACCTAATGTCCTAGTATCCTAGGTAACCTTTTAAATGATAAATTCCAGAGAAGGTACCGATGCACACTGTTAGATGAAATTTTCTTACTTGGTGATTGTAATTCCATTTCTGTTGTTCAGTAATTTCATTCTTATCTAAAACTTCATGACCTCATTTGGGGTCCCCCTCCAGCATTTGTTTCATATGGCCATCATAGTCATTGTTTTTTTTACATATTATTTATGTTTTGTTCCTATCTTTTAAAGAGTAGGACCCTATTGGGGAGTCTACTGCTTCAACAAATGTTGGTTTGGAAGTTCTTGGGGTTGAAAGTAGCTTCCTGCAACCTGAGTCACTGCCACTTTGGTGATGCATGATAAGGCTTGTTTACAGACTCTTGTCAGGGGGGAAGAAGTAAAGAGACTTTCCTCTCTACTTAAGGACAGACAGAAGTAGAGGAGTTACTGACTGTGATATTTAGAGCATAAGAAAGCAAATTACCTGTACCACATTGTCTCTGTTCCTCTCAAAATTGCCTTCATTCAGTTACGAGCCCATGTTATGCCCTCTTCCTTTATTGATATGAAAATGATCAGTTGCATAGCAGTTCTCTGTCTGTTGTAAAGCTATGGTTTAAGATATCCACTGTGTCATTCAGCGTCCTTAATACAAGGACTTCTACAGTAAGCTGCAACTAGCATTTAGTTACAAGAAAAGTGTCTCTGAAGATAAATCATAAAAAATTTTGAGTGCTTGGAATCTTAGAAGATCAATATCCTTATTTTTTAGGTTGGTATAAAGAAGCCTAGAAGAGTGAAATAACTCACCCATGGTAGATTACTAATGACCACAATGTGTATATTTTCTATCAGGAATAGGTAAAATGAAATCTCTTTCTCTCTTTTTTGCCTTAATTGCTATAAAATTTAAAGATAATCTGCCAATTTGTTATAATCTACACAATTCTGATGCTGGAAATTGGATTACTTGCTATAGATGGATTTTATTCAGTTTCATCTTCAACTAACTATCTTATCCTGAGCTAGGTTTTAGTTCATAAACTGATTTGGCTCCTCTGGGAGGGTCCAAGTTTTTAATTATTTATTGAGGGTGGTATCAGGCAGAGGAGCTAGACAGAATTCCATGGAGCAGCTAGAAGTGTTTAGAGTGCAGGGTCTAGAATCAGGACTCTTTCTTTGGGATCCTATAGTTTGCCAGACACTCATTCTCCAAGAGAAACCAAGACTTTGTGTCTTGGAGAATTTCAATGCCATGAGTGAAGAAAACTGATTAATCAAAGTTATGATTATGATAATTATACATAATTAGCATTTTTATAACACCTTTAGGTTTGCAAAGCATTTTGGAAATATTGTCTCATTTTATTCTCTTAGAAACCCTGAAAGGTAGATGATATTTGTAACCCTATTATACAGATGAGGAAACTGAGGCAGTAATTAAGTGACTTACCCAGTGTCCGAAGCTGGATTTGAACTTCCATCTTCCTGGATTCGTATTTGGCACTCTATACATTGTATTACATAGCTGGGTATATAGAGACTAAGTAGCAATGACTAGGATCTATTTGCTTTTATTATTCATACCTGCTCTCAGATGAATGGGGAAAAGCATTCCATTAGGCTCTTCTGATAGGTGCAGCCAACTCATTAGCATCTCCACTTCTATATTGCTTATTATTAATTACTGCATTGTTGGTGTTATCTGACAGACTTGGGGCAGCCAGATATTTTTCAGTACCATAAGAGAGGGTACACACCCCCCAATGCAGGTATGTCCTTGGAAATACTGCTAATGTACAGAATGTGGATAATACTTCTCTAGCACCTCCTTCTCCACCTCTAATGGGAAGGAATGCCTGAGTTTATTTGGGTATAACTATTAGAATCAGAGGACAATTTGAGGAATATGTCCATTACCTATGTATCTTTCCTCAGACCTTATTCTCTAGTCTGCATTTCTTCCACTATATCAGATAGAAGCAACCCCTGGTATCTTCATAATCCCAGATCTCATGAATAATAAATTATACTCTGATTCTGATACAAAGTAGTGATTATACAGCATCTTCTTTACTTGGAAATGCCATAGGGGAGACATGATCCTATAAATTTTAAGTAACTAGAGACAGCCCTGGTGGGAATTTAATATGAAGTCTGAGGTGTTCTGTGTTCAAATGCTAGCTATGCTACTTATTACCTGTGACTTAGGTAAGTCTTCTTTGGAGCTTCTCTATAAGAGAAGAGGAATGAACTAGGTGAATTCTAAGGTCCATGCAGGCTTTAAAGTATATAAAATCACCTTACTTTTTGAGTCTTTTTTGTTTGAGGTGATACAAAATTCAAGTTATTGGATGTCTAATGACTTAAATGGCAATGCATCAAACTATTAACCTGGAATAATAGAACCTTATTTTGTTTTTTGAGACATTGGGAAAAATCATCACTTAATACTTCCATCCCTCTCACTTTTTTCAACACGTCCTCTGTCCTTGGTAGCTTAATTCCTCAAGAAGGTTATCTATAGTAGATGCCTCTACTTTCTTTTCTCTTATTCTCTACTTACCTCCTCACCATCTTGCTTCTGACTTTGTCATGCCACTGATGCTACTCTTTACAAAGTTAGCAATGATCTTAGTTGCTAAATCCAATGGCCTTTTTTCAATCCTCATTCCACCTAACCTCTTTACAGTCTTTAACACTGTTGATCACTCTCTTCTTGATATTCACTTTTCTCTAGGTTTTCAGGATGCTACTGTTACTTGGTTCTCCTTCTACCTATCTGATTACTCCTCTGTTTCCACTGCTGGATCCTCTTCCAGATAATTCCCTCTAAGTATACGGGTCCCTCATGTTTCTGATCTGGGTCCTCTTTTCTTCCCCCTCTATTTTATATACTACTTAATATACTATTTTATATACTACTTTACTCAATGCTTTCATCATTTCTCATGGATTTATTTACCATCACTATGCTAATGATTCTCAAATTGATCTTTCTTACCTCAAACTCTCCACTGATTCCCAAACTCACATCTCCAAGTACCTATCAGACACCTCTATTTGGATGTCTAAACATCTTAAACTTTGTATATCCAAAAGTTGCTATCTTTCCCCCTCAACCCTTCTCTTCTTCTATATTCCTGATAGTGTAGAGAGTAATACCATACTCTCCATCCCTCCAGTTTACAACCCACAAGACATCCTGGACTTTTTCTTCACTGTCTCTAATTCCCTATATACAAACCATTAGCAAGACCTATTGATTTAACCTTTAGACATCTCTTGAATATGCATCCTTCTCTCTTCTGACACTGTCACCACTGGAATGCAGCCCCTTATCACTTCAGATCTGGATTATTGCAAATAGCCTGCTTTTGGGTTTGCCTGTCTTAAGTTTCTCCTCACTCCACTCCATTCTCCATTCAGACATGAAAATTATTTTCGTAACAAGTGGGTCAAATCATGTCTCTTCTTCTCCCCCATATTCAATAATTTCCAATAGCTTCCTATTGCCTCTAATATCAATTACAAAATATCCCTTGGGTATTCAAATCCCTTTGTAATATAGCTGCTTCTTAACTGTCCAGCCTTCTTACACCTTACTTCCCATAAATGCTCTTTAATCCAGTGACACTGGCTTCCTATTCATTCTACAAACAAGATACACAATCTCTGCTCTCTAAGCATTCTTTCTGGCTGTCCCCCATGCCTGGAATTCTCTCCCTTCTCTGGCCCTACTTACTGACCTCTCTGGCTTCTTTTAAGTCCCAAGTAAAATTCTACCTTTTTCAGGAAGCCTTTACCTATTTCCTCTTAATTTCAGTACCTCTCTTCATTTAATTATCTCCCATTTATCCTGTATATAACTTGCCTTATACATATTTGTTGCATGTTGGCTCTCCCATTAGATAGTAAGCTCCTTGAGGGAAAGTTCTGTCTTTTGCCTCTTTTTGTATCCCTAGACATTACTACAATGCTTGGTACATAGTAGGTACTTAATAAATAAATACTTATTTAATTATTTCAGATGATTTCTTATAAAAAGTAGGGGATTGGTCACTTAGATAAGCTAATTTATATTTCAGGCCTTTCTTTTATCCTTCAAATATTTTTTCTTTTTTCCTAGATCATATGTCAATATAATCTTTAATATTTGTTTTCTGACATTTTGCAATTCATGTTCTCTCTCTTCCTTCAACCCTCCTTCCTCCCCAAGAAGGCAGGAATATGATAAAGGTTGTACATATATTATTATATGACACAGATTTTAAGTTTATTATTTTGTGAAACAAGACATATATTGCTCACACTAGAGAAAAATTAATAGAGGAAATCAAGTGAAGAATGGCATGTTTCAATCTGCATTCAGACTCTGTTCCTTCTATGACAGTTAACATCCTTTTTTTGTCATGAGTCCCTTGGAGTTGTACTAGATCCTTGATGTGTTGAAAATAGTTAAGTCATTCACAGTTGATCACCATACATTATTGATGTTACTGTGTACAATATTCTCCTTATTCTATTCATTCACTTTGCACCACTTCATATGTTTTTACAGGGTTTTTTGTGATTTTCATTTATTATTTCTTATGGCACAATAATATTTCATTACATTACACTACAAGTATATGCCACAATTTGTTCAACCTTTCCTCGATTAATGGATAACCCTTCAGTTTCCAGTGCTATGCCACCAAAAAAGAGCTGCTATAAATATTTTTGTATTAATGATTCTTTCCCCTATTTTTAATCTCTTTGGACTACAAACCTAGTGGCAGTATTGCTGAGTTAAAAGGTAGGTGCAGTTTTATGGCCCTTTGAACATAGTTCCAAATTTCTTTTCAGAATGGTTGTATCAGTTCACAACTCTATCAACAATATATTAGTGCCCTAGTTTTTCCATATCCCCTCTAGCATTTATCATTTCTAATTTTTGTTACATTAGCCAGTCTGATGAATATGAGGTGATACCTCAGAATTGTTTTAATTTATATTTCTCTAATTAATGGTGATTTGGAACATTTTTTCATATGACTAAAGATAATTTTATTACTTCATCTGAAAATTGCCTGTTAATATCCTTTGACCATTTGTCATTTTGGGAATACATTGTATTCTTTTAATTTGACTCAGCTCTATATATTTCAGAAATGAAACATTTATGATAGAGACTTATCATAGAGATTTCTTCTGGCTTGTTGTTTACCTTTTCATCTTGGCTCCTGTTTTTGTTTGTGCAGAAACTTTAAACTGATGTAGTAAAAGTTATCTATTTTCCATCTCATAGTGTTCTCTGTGTCTTGTTTTGACTTAAATTCTTTCCTTTTCATGTCTGACATAAACTAATTTGTTCTCTCCTAATTTATTTAAGGTATCACTTCTTATTTCTAAATCATGTATCCATTTTGACTTTATCTTGGTATATGATGTGAGGTATAGGTGTATATCTAATTTCTGCCATATTGTTTTCTAGTTTTCCCAGCAATTTTTGTCAGATTGCGTGTTCTTCCAAAATTTTGGATCTTTGGGTTTTTTGAACACCAGATTACAAAGTCATTTATCATTGCTTTTTTGAGTACCTAATATATTCAACTGGCCCTTTAATCTATTTCTTAGCCAATACTAGATTGTTTTAAGAGTTACCACTTTATAACATAGTTTGAGATCCAGTGCATCTAAGCCACATTCCTTCATATTTTTTTCCATTAATTCCCTTGATATTCTAAGTCTTTTATTTTTCAGATGAATTTTATAGTTACTTTTCCTGGCTTTATGAAATAATTTTTGGGTAGTTTGATTGGTAAGGCATTGAATAAGTAAATTAAGTTAGGCAGAATTGTTGTTTTCGTTATATTGGCTCAGCCTACCCAAGAGCAATGAATGTTTTTACAGATTATTAAATCTGACTTTATTTGTGTGAAAAGGTTTTTTTTTTTGTAGTTCTGATCATGTAGTTCCTGGGCTTATCTTGGCATTTAGATTACCAGGTATTTTATATTTTCTAAAGTAATTTTAAATGGGAACATTCTTTTTATCTCTTCCTGTTGGACTTTATTGGTAGTATAGAGAAATGTTGATGATTTCTATAGGTTTATTTTATCTCCTGCCACTTTGCTAAAGTTGTTCATTGTTTTGATTAAATTTTTGGTTGATTTTCTAGGTCTTCATATCCTCTATAAAGACTGATAACATTATTTCTTCATTGCTTATTCCAATTCCTTCAGTTCAATTTCTTCTTCTCTTATTGCTATAGTTAGCATTTCTAGTACAATACTGAATAGTAGTGATGATAATGGATATTCTTATTTCACTCGATCTGATTAGGAAGGCTTTTAGCTTATCTTTATTTTAGATAATGTTTGCTTATGATTTTTAGATACATGCTATTTATCATCTTGAGGAATGTTCCATTTATTCCAATGTTCTCTAGTGCTTTTTAAAATAGAAATGGATGCTGGATTTTGTCAAACGCTTTTTCTGCATCTGTTAAAATAATCATATGGCTTCTGTTGGGTTTGTTATTGATAAGGTCAATTATGTTGCTTGTTTTCCTAATATTAAGCCAGGTTTACATTCTTGGTATAAAACCCAACTGGTCATAACATATGTCCTTTGTGATATATCATCAGCCCTGTATCTTTTGATTGAGCTGTTTATAGTAGCCTACTAATTAGGCTCCCTATGTGTCAATTATATTTTTCCTAGATTTCTTTTCTTTGTCCTCTTCTTTTCATTGGTATAAGTACAACTTGCTTTCAGGCCATAATCACTTCTCATTTTAACATTTGCAATAATCTCCTAATGAATCTCTAATTCATACCTGACCTAGCTGAAAAAATGATATTTTTAAAGCCCAGAGCTGACCATGTTAGTCCCTACCTCAGGAACCTTTAGTGACCCATATTTCTGTCAGGACACAATATAAACTCGTTTGTTTGGCATTTTAAGGTTTTTCATAATCTAGTTCCAATGTCTACATTTATAATTGTTTTACTATCTTGCCCCTCATTCACTGTATGTTTCAGCAAAACAAATTTATTTTATTCTTCTCTATAGATGACAGTGCATCACCTGCCTTACTGCATTTGGTCCCCTGTGCCTGGAATGTATTCTCCTATGTCAATTATGCCTCTTGAAGTCCTAATTTCATTCAGGACTTAGCTCAAGTGCCACCATGTCCCTGTGAACATTTTTGATTTCCTTAGTTGTTAGTATTTCCTATCTTCTTCATTGCTTTTATTTATTTAATTTTCATTTATTTATTTATTCATATGCATGTTCTCTCTCTCCCTCAAACTCTCACCAAGTAGATTTATAAGGTCATTGAAATCAGAGATTATTTTAATTCTGTATCTTGGTATTTCCAAGTTCTACTACAATCCCTGGAACATAGTAGGTTTGTTGAACCAAACTGATAGCTCAGTGAGTTACAGTTAGTCTAATAAACCCATGGAAGATTGACTTCTTGCATTAAGCTAGAAGACTTCCCAATAAGATCAGGGATGAAGCAAGGATGCCTGTTATCACCATTATTATTCAATATTGTACCAGAAGTGCTAGATATAGCAACACAGGAAAAAAATGAAGGAATTAGTATAGGCAATGAAGAAACAAAACTATCATTCTTTGCAGATGACATCATGGTATACTTAGAGAATCCTAGAAAATCATCTAAAAAACTAATTGAAATAACTTTAACTTTATCAAAGTTGTAGAATATAAAATAAATTCACTTCATTCATTAGCATTTATACACACATACATATATACATATATATGTATATACACACATGTATACATATGTAACTAACCAACAAAGTCAAGCAGCTAAAGATAGAAATAGAAAACCCATTTAAAATAACTATAAATATTATACCTACCAAGGCAAACTCAGGAACTATTTGAATACAGTTATAATTACTCTTGGATAGATCAAACCAATGTAAAAATAAGAATTCTACCTAGACTTAAATAACCTATTAAGTACCATGTCAGAAAAACTACCAAAAGATTATTTCAAAGAGCTTGAAAAAAATAAAATTCATCTGGAAGAACAAGAGGTCAAGAATAATAAGGGAATTAGTGAAAGTGAAAAAAATATCAAGGCAAGTGGTCTAGCAGTACTAGACCTTAAATTGTACTATAAAGTGGTAATCATCAAAATAATCTGGTGATATCCAAGAAATTGAGTGGTGGACCAAAAGAATGGATATGGTCTATAATACACGGTAAAAATGCCAACAATCTCCTATTATTTGATAAACCCAAATATCTAAATTTCTTGGATAAGAACTTACTATTTGATAAAAACTAATGGGTAAACTAGAAAACTATTTGGCATAAACTAGGTAAAGAACAACTACTTATACTGTATACCAAGAAAAGGTCAAAATGGGTATGTGGCTTAGGCCCAAAGAGTGCTACCATCAGCAAATGAAGGAAGCATGGAATAGTTTACTTCTTGACTCTATAGATAATGGAAAATATATGATCAAACCACAGATACAGAGCATTACAAGTGTGAAGATGGGATTAACTCTCCCCTCAACCACTTTTAGATTTAATCACCAGAAGTGTATACACCCCACTTATCCTTAAGTATGGGGAGGTCCTATAGTGGGTGACAAATCAGAAAAGACTGACTGCCCCCTGGGCAGTCCTAAGCAAAGTTAAAGCTACAATTGGGCCACATAAAGTGAAAGGAATGCACAGAAAGTGAAGCAAAGAAGTGTCTTTAAAAGCAGTGGCAACTTCCTGTGAAGTGAGTTCTTCGGGTTCGAGTTGGAGGCTGGTGAAGGATGTGCTTCATGGACCTGAGACTGAAATTTGGTGAGACTGTTCTTGAATCTCTCCCTTTGAACTACCACGTAGGTGAGTGAAAAGGCTGATTTCTTTTCCTGGCTTTCTGGAGGGACTAGCCTCTGGACAGGCCTCTGTTTTGGAGAAGGCCTCATGGCTGGAACCCTTATTTAGTTTACCTCCTGGGCCCCCATTGCTGGGGCGTCTGAAGTCCTACCTGGTTTGAACAAGGCCAGAGTAATTATCTACACGCTCTCTCTCTCTCTCTCTCTCTCTCTCTCTCTCTCTCATTTCCTTACCTTTACTCTTTATTCTTTTTTTTTTCAATTTTTAAAATTTTAAAATTAATTTTCTTTTTTTAAAATTTTAAACATTTATTAATGTTCATTTTTAACATGGTTACATGATTCATGCTCCTACTTTCCCCTTCACCCCTGCTCTCCCCCCACCCATGGCCGACACACATTTCCACTGGTTTTATCATGTGTCCTTGATCAAGACCTATTTCCAAATTGTTGGTGGTTGCATTGGTGTGGTAGTTTTGAGTCCACATCCCCAATCATGTCCACCCCAATCCATGCGTTCAAGCAGCTGTTTTTCTTATATGTTTCCTCTCCTGCAGTCTTCCTCTGAATGTGGGTAGCATCTTTACCATAAATCCCTCAGAATTGTCCTGGGTCATTGCATTGCTGCTGGTACAGAGGTCCATTACATTCAATTTTACCACAGTGTATCGGTCTCTGTGTACAATGTTCTTCTGGCTCTGCTCCTTTCACTCTGCATCAGTTCCCCGAGGTCTCTCCAGTTCACCGGGAATTTCTCCAGTTTGTTATTCCTTTTAGCACAATAGTATTCCATCACCCGCATATACCACAGTTTGTTCAGCCATTCCCCAATTGAAGGACATACCCTCATTTTCCAGTTCTTTGCCACCACAAAAAGTGCAGCTATAAATATTTTCGTACAAGTCTGTTTATCTATGATCTCTTTGGGGTACAAACCCAACAATGGTATGGCTGGATCAAAGGGCAGGCATTCTTTTATAGCCCTTTGAGCATGATTCCAAATTGCCAGCCAGAATGGTTGGATCAGTTCACAACTCCACCAGCAGTGCATTAATGTCCCAATTTTGCCACATCCCCTCCAGCATTCATTACTCTCCCCTTCTTTCATTTTAGCCAATCTGCTAGTTGTGAGGTGGTACCTCAGAGTTGTTTTGATTTGCATTTCTCTAATTATTAGAGATTTAGAGCACTTTCTCATGTGCTTATTGATACTCTTGATTTCTTTACCTGAAAATTGCCTATTCATGTCTCTTGCACATTTATCAATTGGGGAATGGCTTGATTTTTTATATAATTGATTTACTCTTAAACCTTTTGTAAATATACCACCATAAAAAGTCATCCTGACTTGAGTAATATATTTTTGGTGACCACAATTTTATACATTTATTACAACCTTTAATTTTTAACCCTTAAATCAAAAGGTCTTTGCACAAAAAACAATAAAAAAAACCACAGTGCAACCAAGATTAAAAGGGAAACAGAAAACTGGGGGGAGAGGATTTATAATAATATCTCTCATAAAGGCCTCATTTCTCAAATATATGAGCCAAATTATAAGAGTGTAAGTCATTCCCTAATTGATAAATGGTCAAAGGAGATAAACAGAGAGTTTTCAGGTAAAGAAATTAAGGCTATCTCTAGTCATATAAAAAATGCTCCAAATCATTATTGCTTTGATAAATGCAAATTAAAACTACTTTGACATACCACCTTATGCATTTCAAATTGGCTCATATGACAGAAAAGGAAAATTATAAAGGTTGGTGGGAATGTGGGGAAATTGGGATGCTAATGCACTGTTGGTCTAGTTATGAACTGATCAAACTATTCTGGAGAGCAATTTGGAACTATACCCAAAGGGCTGTAAAACTATGTATACTCTTTGATTCAGCAATACCACTATTACTTCTGAAACACAAAGAGATAAAAAAGGGGGTGCTATTTGTAGATAACAGCTTTTTGTGGTGGCAAAGAATTGGAAACTGAGGAGAGGTCTGTCCCTTGGGAAATGGTGGAAAGAGATGTGGTATATGATTGCAATGGAGTATTATTGTTGTATAAGAAATGATGAACTGGATGATTTCAGGAAAAAAAAAAACTTGGAAAGACTCATAAACTGATGCAGAGAGAAGTGAGCAGAACCAGAAGAACATTGTCCATAGCAACAGCAATAATGTACAATGAACAACTGGGAGAGGCTTAGTTCTTCTCAGCATACAATGATCTAAGCGGCTTATGATGAAAAATGCTGTCCGACCGCAGAGAAAGGAGACCATTCTTCACTAAATTTTTGTGATTTTTGTCTTCTTCCAGAATATGATGTATATCATTTTTTATGATAGCGTGTGCACAACAAATAACAAATTGCTTTTTAAGGAAGAGGGGAGGGGAGAAAGGAAGGAAGAGAATATGAAACTAAACATGTTAGAAAATGAATGCTAAAATTTGTTTTTACATGTAAGTGTGAAAAAAACATTACTGAGGAAAAAGACTTCTATTCAAGTACTAGGCATGGTTGACAGAACTCAAAGATTTATTTATTAGCTAGTTCATAATACAAATAGCTTGTATTTATGTAGTACCTACTATGTGTCTGAAGCACTGTGCTAAGCACTTTATTATGACACTTCATTTGATCCTTAAAAAAGTTTTAGGGAGCAGCTGTTATCTCTGCTTTATAGTTGAAGGAATTGAGACAGACTTGCCCAAAGTCACACACCTAGCAAGTGTCTAAGGTTAGATTTGAATTTCAGTCTTTCTGGCTTCAAGCATAGCACTCTTCCAACTGCATTGTTATCTATTCTGGCAAAGCCCAGATATAGTAATTACTCTCCCTATCATATACTACAGCTCTGAGGGTGCCCAAAATTTTACAAATTAAGTGCTGAAATAATTTTTTCATCTTGGCAAGAATTTAACAATTCAATTACTTAAGCCTTTATTCAGTGCCTACTGTATGCCAGAAAAGTAATTTCCTGCATGAAAGGGGCTCTTAGTGTTACTATAGAGCTTTCTAGGTAGCCTGTGTTGAGCATTATCCTGGTTCTATCATGCGTGTAGGTAGAGAAATGCCTGAAGATATCACTGAATTCTAGCTACAGGAAGAATTATATCTGTTTGAGGCACAATTAGACTAGAGGCTGACAATGAGTAAAATGACATACATTTGTACATAGAGAAGAAAAAATATATCTTAGAAAAGGGGAGTGTGGAGTTCTTAAAATCTTAGTCATTGCCACTATTTCTAGGTAGACTTGGTGCCACAAGAAAATCTGGCAAACAGCTTTGGTGTGGGGGTCCTGTTCACAAAGCAGGAAAATCAGGACCCCCTTGATGGGATGAGGGCATCCTCATCAACCCAACTCATCAACCCAAACCTCTTGCTCAGGCTGAGCTGTGGGTACCTCTTCCCCTTCTCTCCTCCCGGCATAAAATGGGGATACTACTATACTTTTCTCAGGCTCAGTTTTCTCCTTTATAAATGGGGCTAATAATAGTACCAATCTCTCAAGTTTTTTTGAGGATCAAATGCAGTGACATATATAAGGTGCTTTGTAAATTATGTGCTAGATAAGTGCTAATTGTAATGATGATAATGATGACTAATTAACCCTGTTGGGCCCATAGATTTCCATTGCTTCACCAAGGAAAAGCCAATTTAGTGGAAACTCCAGTTGTGGCTGCCAATCCCTTTCATTTCTTAACTTGATGCTCCGAACTGGTGTGCCCCCAATCAACCACTGAAGTTTGTGATGAACCTGGGAGAAATTCATTGTGTTCTTGGTTGCTAGCTTTTCCATTCTAACACTATTTATTCCTTTACAAAATTAATAGATTTTTGTTCTTATCTTTTGTCTTGTTTATATCTGTCCCTGGCTCTTCCCCTTTCCATTTAGAGAACCATCCCTTATAGCAAAGACTTTTTAATAAAGAAAAAAGGAAAGAGAAATAGAAGAAAAAACTGCAAAACTAATCAATTAATGAAAAGATCCAGTATTCATTTTTCATACTATGGTTCTTCTACCTATACAGAGGTGTGTGGATATGTCTACGTGTGTGTGTTGTGGATAGGGGGAAATCTTTTATGTTTTGAGGTTTTAGACTGTTCCTTTTCTATTGCTTTATGATGGAGTTTTTTTCCATTTATGTTGTTTTAGTGTTTGCATATATTATTTTCCTGACTCTCCTTACATCGCTTTCCATCAGTTCAAAATTCTGTCCGTGCCTTTCAATGTTTTCATGTATGTTATTTCTTGCAGCACAATAATATTTTATTACATTCATGTACCACAATTTGTTCATCCATTTCCCAATTGGTGGCTCTTTCTGTTCTTGAATGGAGGTGAGGTATCACATTACTGTGCCTTAGATAAGTGTCTTGGCACTGTCTTTAAAAAAAAAAAAACAAACCTTCTATCTTAGAATCAATACTGTGTAATGGTTTCAAGGCAGAAAAGCAGTAAGAGTTATGCAATGGGGGTTAAGTGTCTGAGGACAGTTTTGAATACAGAACTCCATTCTCTGGGACCTGCTTTCTCTCCAGTGAGTCAACTAGCTGCCCCCAGTCACTCTTGTTAATTAATCAGTGGTTATATTTAAAAGAATCTGAGTACTATCCTCTCTAATAGCACACATACTCCAGGAGAACCTCTCAGTAGGAATCCACTTAGTAGAGAATATGTCCAAAGGAATACTACTCTGAATCAGTGATTGAAGACTGTAGGAAATATAATAAGAAAATGAGGAATATAATACCCTTTAGGTGGGAGGACCCTGCCTAACCTGCACATTCTTAGCACGTTTCAAACTCAGTGTACAATCCTTGTGAGCAGAGGCTTCCCCTGGCACCTATTTATCAGGGAGTAAACAACTTCTACTCCACTCTGGTCTTCTTGTAGATGGAGCTACCCTTCTAGCAGCCCTACCTCTAAAGCATGTAGGATCTACTAAGTGCATGATGGGTGACTGGTCATTGACAGAGATTTGAGAAATTGCAGGAGACTTCAAATCAGGCAGGTCCTCTAATGCCATAGATTGAAGGCAGCCATAAAACTTAGAGATTTTAGATGATGGAGTAATTAAAATGCCTGTTAGACAGTCACTTTCAAATGTTCTATGGCTAAAAGGATCATGAGACAAGCACTGGATCTCATTCAACCCAGGGTCAAGTCCTATGACAAGTGCCCGTGGGGTAGATATTCCATCTTGTTGATTATAGTGAAAGCCATAAGTTTTAGGTTCCAGATAGGAGGAAGAAGACAAATGTGTTAGCAGTGATGGTAACTCCATGTGTTCTATTAATATAAAATGAAGAATACAACCATTGCTTTATAGATTTCCAATTAAGTCTTAGAGATTGATGCTTCTTTGATTCCCCATTCTGTCTCACCAGCCTTTCAAATACACGGTGGTATTTTTATTCAGCTTTTCCCTTTGTCAGTCTGGACACTGCTAGATAGTGAGAGGACTGCTTAAGCATGAGAACTCAGGGACAAACTTCAGCTCCGTATTGGATAACCTCTCAAGCTAACATCACATGTAACTATTGATTTACAGACTAATTTCTTCAGCACTCCTACTAGACTGCAGTATATTATCAGGCATGACTTATAAGAAGTAGCATAGAAGATACTAGCTAGGAGATATATGATTTGAAAAGGGGGTGGGCCAGTCATGCATTGAGAGAAAACCATAACAGATAGACAGTTTGAGTACTGCTCTGTACACATTTAATGTGGAAAAAAACCTAGAGAAAGGCCTCTGGCACTTTTGATGGATCATATAATAATAAGTGGAAATTCTTATTAAATATCTCTTATATGCAAGGAACTGAGGAATTGAAATATTTTTATTTCTAATTTTGCTCAATCCCTCGAGCTTTACCAAGGCAAAAAAATTAGGCAGAAAGAAATCCCTCCCCTACGTGTTAGTCTCTGCTATGCGTAGTTTACAACATAAAGAGAAAGAGTCTCTACTGTTAAGGAAGAATGATGCTGCTGATGACAAAGAAAACATTTATATTACATTTTAAGATGTCTAAAGCACTTTGTAAATAGCATATCCTCCTGATAACCCTTTAAGGTAAATGATTTTACTATCACCATTTTACAGAGAGTGAAATCAAGGCAGATAAATTAAGTGAATTGCCTAGGGTCACAAAACTAGGACCAATTTGAAGCAGGATTCAAATTCATGTCTTCCTGACTCTAAGACCTACATTCTATCCACTGTGTCGCCTAGTTAACTTGATATTTTCCTAGAGGTATACAATATGTACACAGATAAATCAATAAAAGTGATTTAGGAAGGGAAGATCTCTAACTAGTAGGGAGTTCAGGAAGAGGTGGTACCTGAGGTGAATCTCAAAGGAAGCTAGAGATTCTCAGAGGTAGAGGTGAAGGTGTATGTTCTAGGCCCTCCTCTATGAATAATTTATGTGAGGATACCGGCAAGAGTTACATGTAATGAGAGTTGTGTGAAATCATGGATCCACTGAGGAATTGAAGTATTTCTATTTCTACTTTTACTCAATCAGAAGAACCTCCCTTCAGCTTTACCAAGGAAAAAAAATTAGGCAAATTCTACCCTCCTCCATGTTAGACTACACTACGTATAGTTTACTACATGAAATTCTCGTTCCCTGTTTCAGTGACACTGAACTCAAATTCTCTGAAAATTGTGCTTTTCTCAGCATCTCTGGCCCTTTCTTGGCAGAGGTGAGGATTAGGGTTGGAACACAACATATGGCAGATTTTTTGGGGGGAATGTGTTGGTTTTGCTATACTTCCTCACCTCCTTTTTTAAACATTTTGTTATGAGGAATGATTTTTGGTGGGTGGAGAGACTATATTTGGAACTATACATAATGTAAAAACAAACCAATTATAAATCTATAAGTGTTATATATAAAACATAATTATATGTGTGTTTAGATACATATTATGCATTATATATGGAGAACTATATAATATAGATTTTTAAAGGATCAAGATTTCCTCATTTTAAATATACTGTAACCCCCCTTAGTGTTAATGTATACTAATCCTTATTCCATTAATGTGAGCTGATGTCCAATCCTCGATGTTTTCTCTTTTTGTGTGATTCTTGTTTGTTTTTAAATAAAAGTCTGTAGAGTATCTATCTAATATGCTAGAGGTCTTCTTTCCCCTCCCCTTTCCTCTTCCTGTCTCAGGATTACCAGTGAACCATTTCATTTGTTCAACTGTTGTCACATCATCATCATCATCATCATCATCATTGTCATCATCATCCTCATGACAGTAAGTAATCGTTAGTATTTATAGTACTCTAAGCTTTGCAAAGTACTTCACAAATATCATCTTATTTTTTCTCAAAACCACACACAGCGGGGCAGCTGGGTAGCTCAGTGGAGTGAGAGTCAGGCCTAGAGACAGGAGGTCCTAGGTTCAAACCCGGCCTCAGCCACTTCCCAGCTGTGTGACCCTGGGCAAGTCACTTGACCCCCATTGCCCACCCTTACCACTCTTCCACCTATGAGACAATACACCGAAGTACAAGGGTTTAAAAAAAAACACACACAGGTAGGTTATCCTCCATTTCCCACCATATTATAATTGAGGAAACTGAGGCAAGCAAGAGTTAAGTGCCTTAGTGCCCAAGGTCAAACATCTAGTAACTAAGGATGAATTTGAACTCAGGTCTTCCTGACTGTACACCCATTGCTCTATCCAATGTGCTATCTAGATACTTAGTCAGTAACATGACTATATATGAGATCCAACAACCTTTTTGGGACATACATATTTCTGATAATTTATTTTACGTCTCTGATAATGTTACAGCTGGCTAATACCAACTGTGCATCTTCTGTTTCTCTTCAAGTTATCTGCTATACTGTGGATGATATTCCATGATTTGTAGTTGTAGAGTGCCATTGAGAGAATAGTGTTGTTAAAATGGTTCTTTGTGGTAGTGAGCAGTTTGGGATGACTGAAACAGAAGTTTTCCACAAAGTATCGAGCCTGATCTACTCTTATTTAATTCTAGGTCTAACTTTTTTTTCCATCTTCACTGTGTGCCCAAATTATACATAGTAAAAGGACTTGGATACATGGCATAGCCACGGTGAATTTTTGAACCTTGCCCACGCCCCTAGTATTAATGGTTAATCCAATCTATTTTATATTCTTGTGGATTTCAATGAGAAGAATTAATAGTGTTTTGGTGCTTGATGTGACTAAAAAAATGTCATCAGGAAAATGGAAATCATTTGGAAAAATCTCATCATCTCACAGGCAGTCTTTCCTTTGTAAGGATATACCCTCCACAATACTGGTGAATATTTTAGGGAAATGTATACCTCAGTTCAATTCCTAAATTCTTGATGACTGTATACCTGGTTTATAGCCTACTTGGTATCAATTCTAAGCTGAACAGAGATAGTTCCATAGTCAATAAGCATTTAGTAAAATGCTGCTACTATGTGTCAGGCACTGTCCTAAGCATTGGGAATACAGTTAGAAACAGAAAGAACAACAGTATTTACTCTCAATTCTTACCTTATATTTTAATGGAGGAAAACAACACATGCAAGAAAAATAAAGGTGGAGAGTAGAGGTAATGTATGCTGACAGAGTAGAGAATTTCTGTGCAGTAATGTGGAGAGGAATGAAACATGGCTGGCCTTGGTGCCCTCCCTAAAAGGAGCTCCTAGGAGGAAGCATCTAATCAGAGAGAGAAGCTATAGGAAGAGTGGCTTCTTCTGATATTTGAAGGCTAGAAGGACTATAGGGAGCTTTCAAGATGAAGAAATTACTGGGGCATGATAGAAAAAGTCCAGAGTGGAGCCTGGAGAAGAATGAGGTTGCACCCATCACATAGTATTATATGATGTTACAACTTTTGCAAAGAAAATTACAAAAAATTTATTTCCTCAAAATCCTTACACAGATATAAAGCCAAATTAAGATACAATTGAACAATTGAAAAACATCCGAATAATTATGTGTTGTTTCCTTCAAGTTAAATGTAAATTCCTTATTGGAGACACTAATCTACTGGTGGTAGAACCATGAACCAATCCAACCATTTTGGAGAACGAGCTGGAATCATGTCCAAAGAATTATAAAATTATGTATACCTTTTGACCCACCAATACCACTATTAGGTTTATTTCCTAAGGTAATCAAGGAAAAAGAAAATGAACCTAAATGTTCTGAAATATTTATAGAAGCTTTCTTTGTGGTGGCAAAAAACTGGAAGGGCTATCCTCAATGAGGCAATGGCTAAAGAAGTAGCCTATGATTATTATGAAATACTACTGTATTACAAGAAATAACAAACAGGTTAATTTTAAAAAAAACAGAGAAAAACCAACATGAAATTATGAAGTAAAATGAGAAGAGCCAAGAAAACATTATATACAGCAACAGAAATATTGTTTGAAGAATGACTTGTGTATGTCCAACTCCAGAGAAAGACTGATAAAAAGAATTAAGAAATATTTTTGTATACATATACCTTTTTGTCAAATAATGCCTTCTCTACCGGGATGGGGGAAGTTCAGAGAAAAGAGGGAGGGAGTTACCTGGGAATTTTAATGTAACAAATAAATAAATGAGTTTAAATTTAAAAATGTAAATTTCTGGAAGTCGGGCACTATTTTCTTTTTATCTTTCTATTCTCACAGCTAAGGACTATGCTCAGCAAACAGTAGGTATTGAATAAATGCTTATTGACTTGATGATCATATTGTGAAGCTAAAAGGGTACACTGAATAAGACTGTCACTCATTTTTAAGCTTAGTTTCCTCTGCAAAGAAACCTTGTAAAACCATCTGGTCTTTCTTTTCCATCTGCCTACACCAATCATCTGCAACAAACCACATAACCTGAATCGACTCAGCAATACTGTAGCCTAGACCTGAAACTTTTCTGGATTTAGGGATTCGCCTAGAGATAGTTTGGGGGCCAAGCTTCATGGCAGACATTTGACATCTAATGCTTCATATGTAGTAGGTACTTGGTAAAGCTATGTTGATTGATTGCTCATATGACTGAGTGAAATAGTTATTTCTAAATTTTATATTATTATTATTATTAATTTGGGGGACTTTGGGGTAGATAGCTTACATCTATAATAGAACTGTCTGTGGGGAAAATCCCTCTGGAAATTCCAGATCGACAACTTTTCTGCATTTGATTGCTATTAGAGAGTTATTTGGAGGTGCTAAGAGGTTGGCTTTCTTGTCCATAGTCACAATTCTGGTGTGCATCAGAGTTAGCAATTGAACTCATATCTTTATGACTTTGAGAACCAGTTGTCTATCTACTATACCATGCTCCCGCTAAATAAATATGGAGCTGGGAAAATAGAAGACATTTTCGAGGGTTGGCAAAAAGGCCATTTTGAATGGAAGAGAAAATTGTGAAATAGTGTGAGATGAGTGCATGGTGTCAGGTAGATAAAAATAGCTAGCTGATTCACTAGAGGAGTTCTAAGAGTAGAGGGAAAATGACCTAAACAGACCCAGCAGTAGACAGCTACATTCAGGCTTGCTCATTCTCAAAGGTTTGGCTGTCAGATACTTAATGCTGATGGCCATATCTATACAGATTGGGTTGTGATTTATACCCGTGGAGGAGAAACCTCTGCTGATGAATGATGGATCCTTGGAGCATGGGGCAGGGAGCGTGAGGCATGCTCAGAGTTTCTACTTACCATGTGTTCTGGTTCAATCCTTGGGCACGGTGGAGATGATGAATTCCTTGGAAGTTTCAGCTATGCAGTGATTCAGGACTAAAGGATATTTGTGCATGAAATAATGAAGCTATTTCTGGCTCTTGAGCAAGTAGAGGTAATGACTTCAAATTAGAGCTTCCTGTCCACACTCGATTTCAACTCTCCCATATAGCAAGTAACATGCATTGTCTTTATACTTTTTAGGAAGGGGAGATGGGTTCTTTCACCTCGGCCTTGTGCTACTATCCTTGGAACATGGATTCATCTAGGTAAGCTTGTACCTAGAACCCTAATGATAACCCCTCTACTTTTTTCTTTTCCTTTCCTTTCCTGAATAGATGATAGAACATTGTTTTTAAGATGAATGTTTCCATCCAAGTTAGAGGTGACTTTGCAAGTCTGAGAGGTCCTTGATTGAAAGAGTGGATAATTGATGGCAAGGGAAGCATCCCTACTAGACAAGACAATTGTGAAGAAAAAGAGAAGCAGTATAGTACAAGGCTGAATATGAGGGGTAAAGGAGCAATCTAGACAAAACTATCTTGGAAAGTTTGATGAGGGTGAGAGAGGTGACTTTTCCCTGGAAACATCAAGGAAAGCTTCATGTAGTATCTTGTCTCTTCTTGTACTAAACCAAGTGAATCAGCTGATTACCTGGGGTGGGGAAGGGGAGTGTGTACTTCCTATTGCATTGCTGCCCTAACCTTTTCTAGCTTGTTGTATTTAAAAATCCAGGATCATCCCCATATTAGTGTATTGGGATAGGGCTTTAGTGGAAGCAAATATATATAACACTAGAGAAATGATAAAATGAAGCTTTTGGTGGATACTGTGTTTTGAAGGTAGAGTAGGATTTCAGCAAATGTAGACAAGAAGAAAACAGGTTCTCATCATGAATAGATGTAAGGAGATAGATCACTAGATTAACTTCATTTACTTTGGCTTCACCAGAATATATGAAAGGGAGAAAGATGAAATTAGGCTGGGAAGATATATTAAAACAGATTTTGGCTTGTTATCAAATGCTAGGCTCATACATTTGACCTTTATCCCACAAGCAAAGTGAAGCTACTGAAGGCTTTTGAGTGATATAGTCTTACCTTATTTAGAAGTTTACAGCTTGGAAGTGAAATTTTATTCACAATTTGGAAGTGAAAAATGTTTAACTCTTCAAAGGGCAGAATTCCCCATCTTTTAACTATCTTGTATCTCTAACATTAAATTGCATGAACCATTTGACAACCTGAAAAAGGGTATATTACCTACAACGTTGCCATCCTTACCTTCAGTTAAATGGGTCTACCAAACATCTCCATCTATTTCTGTCTTGTAGCTTCCTACCACTGCACTTTTGATTTTTCCCATTCCCCCTCATATATGCACTTTCCTCCATTTTTTGTCTATTGAAATACTAAAAGCTTAAATCTAAGCTTCCACCATGAAGCCATTCTGATCACACTAGTCAAACACATCTTCTTTTATCTCCTACAGAGCTTACCATCTCTCTTACCTTGTAGCACAAACTATTCATCTTATCATTAGAAGATCAGAATCCAAAATACCCCACTCCATTTTAGACTCCTACCTTAACTGGGTAAGAACAAGACCCAATCAATCAAAAGGCTTTAGAATAAGTGAAAAAAGTCTTTGAAAGCCAGACAAGAGGTCTGTTCCAATTTACTGTGGGATTTTGTCATATCCTCTGAGTCCTGTATAAAAGCATCAAATTAGCTGGCAGAGGAAGCTTTTCCAGAAATTGAAGCAGGTGGCTATCTAGTACACTGCTTAGGAGCAATCACCTCTGTGGAATGGTGGTAGAGAAGAAGGCTCAGCTTTGACTAGGTTGTCTCCCCTTCTTCTTTTGACCAGAGGAGAACCATCTAGCTTCAAAGGGTCCAGTGGGTGATGGATTTTCCATCTTTCTATTAGTATCCTAAATTGTGTCTCCAGATCATCTGGTAGTAGTGTCTGCATTGGAAGTGAAGGACAAAATTGGAAACAGAGTCACAATGCTTAAGAGGAAATTCATTAACCTTCTACTTATAGGAGAAAATAACATCCAAAAACCAGTAGATAGGAATTACCTTTTTGTGCCTTCCTCACTGGAGTCCAATTTCCCCTGTGTTTAGGGAAAGATTTTGTGCCAACTATTCTAACCATGTCACCTTTGTAAAAATACTCTTTAAAAAATATACTTAGTGAAATTATTCAATTGGTTCATAACTGATAAACGTGGGGAATAAAAAATACGCTGATGGTATGTATTCTTAATGGCATGGTATTATTATTCCTGATCCCCTAAAGTTTTCTGTAGCATCCTGAGGGGCAACTCTAGTCTTGGCTCTTGGACCCAGGACTTATCTGTGAGACTGAGAGATAGGATAAGGACCCTCAGAGTTCCTATGTGTTATGCTTTGATACTTAAAAACAAAACAAACAAAAATTCTTGTTTTATCACCCACAACTAGATTTCAAGTTCCTGATGGGTAGGAACTGAATCTTATATATCCTTGCATCTCTCAAAATACTTAGTAGAGTATCTTCTATATAGCACTTAAAAAAAATCCTTACCTTCCATCGTAGAATCAATACTTTGTATTGGTTCTAAGGCAGAAGAGTGGTAAGGGCTAGGTAATGGGGGTTAAGTGACTTGCCAAGGATCATGCAGCTAGGAAATGTCTGAGGTCAGGTTTGAACCTAGTACTTCCTATCTCTAGCCCTGGTTTCCAATCCACTAAGCCAGTAGATTGCAGTGGCATCCACTAGCTGCCCCCAGTGCTTTAAAAATAAAACAAATTTTAGTTCAGAGGATTTAGAGCTAGAGATCATTTAATCCAACTCATTTTATTGAATAAGGCAGCTGAGGCCAAGAGAATTAAAATGGTTTACTCAATGTAGAAAAGGGATTTGAACTCAAACTTTCTAATTTCAATCCACTGCTCTTTCCACTGCCCCATATTACTTTGCCATGAACACCAGGTTAAATTTTTTTATTTTTCCTTTCTCTTTTGAACATTTTAAAAACACATAGAATGTAACAGATTTTTAAAAAAAGGTTTTACAATAATTCGTTTACTAATAAGCTGCCTTCAAGATGGAACAACACACATTCAAAATAGAATTAGATAGACTAAAAGTCCTAAATCCTGTCACAAGCCTGTACATCTCTGTGATCGACAGAGACAAGGACATTCTGCCCACCTAGAAAATTTCGTGAGTTACAATGACTTAAAATTATTAGGTCCCACTGTGTTAGTCATCCATGTGTTGATCCACTCACAGTCTGGCATAAAATCCTTTGATAAGAAAGATGGACTCATTGGGCCAATCCATTTTCCATAGCTTTCTAAGAAGCCCTATACCAATTCCAAGATCTCTGAAGACATAGTTGCTCTCTGGTTTCTTGTTTATAGTGCCCTCATAGAGTGCACTGATGGACGGACCTGAGCACTGCCTATTACTGACTTCCATCATCTTTAACTAGTTCTCTTAGATTTCTTGCAACAGGAGAAGCTCTATATCTGAAAGACCAAGTATTACAGGGGAGCTTTGTGGTAGTTCAACAAAGGAGACTATTGTTCTTCAAAGCAAAGCTCACACAGCTGCGTCTACCAAACATTTCCTTAAAGCCAGACACCCACAGTCATTTCATTTTTCACTGTTTTACTTGTTAGCAGATGAAAGTTCCTGTGTTTGGGTCTCTGAATTTTTTGCAAATTGTTTACAGAGACAAAAAAAAAACAAATGTCTGTTTCTATATGGTTATCCAAAGTGGGGAAAATGATGCTCTGAGCATCGTAATATCTCCTTCCATCCCATCTACTTTCTGAACAAGCTGATTTCCATAATGTTATAAGAGAACCAAATTTGCATCATCTGAAATGTAGATAACTTCAATTGATCCATGAGCTCATCTGTCTGGGTGCTGCCTCCAACAAATGATTCAGACCACAAATCCTCACTGCCTTAGTAGACAGTTTAATGAGTTTCTGTGGCCAAAAATTGTAATTAGCCAGTAGTTGATGGTCTGGCGAAGAGCTTCTAAAGTTAGTTAGACTGTCCCTCATCTGATGACATTCATAACTGGGGCCACATTTTAAACCTTTCCACTTTGAGTGTACTCTGTTGGTATGGCATTTAAAAGCCCAGACCCATCTCCATGCCCCATTGAGGTATTGGGATAGGACTTTATCCAGTCCTGTCCAGTCCACATTTATAGAGCACCTATAATGTGCCTGTCATTGTGTACACACACACACACACACACACACACACACACACACACACAGAGCTAAAAAATGAAACTCTGATATTAGAATACAAAATAGCAACAACAAAAATCTGACCATAATTTAATATCCACAATTCTTTGATCTATACATTATACATGGAATGTCAACAGAGAACTCTAACATTGACTTAAAAGTACATATGAAATCTTTAGCCACTGGAGAAAATTGGTGCTAAAATATAGCAAATGATTGTCTACCCATGTGTCAAACTCTGTATTCTTCTCTCTGAGATTGAGATATGCATAACAGAAAAGAGATATGCAAAACAGAAACAGGATATTGGAAAAATACCATGAATCTGGCCCAGCAAGATTCTTTGAATGAATTAAAAAAAATCATACACTTCCTACATGTTATATTTACTCAGTCTAATTAATACCACAACCACTGAGCCAAAGCGCTTCTTTAAAAGAAATACATTATCTAGACAATTGAAAGGAGCGGTTCTGCTATGATTTGAACTGGTCAGATCACATCTGTAGTAATGCTGTAGGAAGTCCAATTTGGGTGCTAGATTTTAAAAAGAGGTCTGAAAAACTACAACAGTTCTAGAGGAAGCCTTAGGAGTCTTAAACCACATCTTGAATGCTCAAAAGTTAGGACCATCAGTTTTGAGCTAGAAGGGACCTAAGAGATCATATAATCCAAATCTCTAATCTTACAAAAAAAGGAAACTTTGGTTCGAAGAGGAAAGACTAGGGATAATACCTCTGCTCCCCTAGAGTAAAGATGCAAGGACAGGAAGAGATAATTTGCAAAGGATATAAAAACTGATAATAGCATGAGAATATATGTTAACTATAATCAGAAAAATAAAAATCAAGACAAGTGTCTACTAGAAAATGCTAAAAATACCAAAAAGTGATCATCTAATGTTAGTGAGGCTTTGGAAAAAGTTATTCTACTCGTTTATTGGTAGTATTGCAGACAGTAAGACTGTTAATAAGAGAACACTAGTTCGGGGGCAGCTAAGTATCTCAGTGGATTGAAAACCAGGTCTAGAGATGGAAGGTCCTGGGTTCAAATTTGATCTGACCTCATATACTTCTTAGCTGTGTGTCCCTGGGCAAATAACTCAACTCCCATTGCCTAGTCCTTACCCGTCTTCTGCCTTAGAAGCAGTGCATAGTATTGATTCTAATTTGGAAATGAGAATACTAGAACATTTAATTGTCTCATAGAAGACTATACTCCATTTTAAATATGCCAGCAACATAGTATTGCCAAGAACAATTGGTATAAAGCATGGTTTCTTTCAGGGATAATCAGTTAATATGGTTATGGTCAGACTAGCTGTAAACTCATAATTTTCTTTCCTAAATAGAGCTAAATATGGCTTTCAAAATGAAGGGGGAGGCTTACTAAAACATCATATTAACCTCTTAATATGTATGCACAATCTCAAATTCTATGGTTCTGCTGGGGAAAGAATCACATTAAATAGCCTCTTGAACTCAAGGAAACTTTCTCCAATGATGTCAATGTGTCATTTAGACTCAACTGTACAATTTTAAAGTTCTCTATCAAAGAAAAATAGAGACTGAAAAAGAGGTACCTAAAGACCATATATAGCACATCGGTCCTTTCCATCTGATTTATAGCAGAAACCTTCATTATATGTTGTCTTCTTCTCTGGGAATGTGATTTCCTGGAGAGCAAAGACTGCCTAGATTTAAAATTTTTTATCTTTCTTTTTTTCATACAATGCTTCGAACATAATAAGCTTTTAAGGAGTGCTTTTTCATTCCATCGTTCAAGAATCACAAAAAAACTTTGTGGTTGGGGCTCTACATTATTTTTATCCAACAAAGAAACACTCTCAGAGAGACTACTCCTGTTCATTACATAGCTAGATAATGCCAGAGGCAGGATTTGAAGCTATGTGTTCCTCGTCTCCAACTCCGATATTTCTGTATCCTGACAGAACATTGGAGTAATGTGAAATTAATGATAATAGGTTTGACTAACTTAAAGAGACCATAAAGCAATGAAACACTGAAAAAAATGTTTATATCTATCTACACAATAGATATATAACATTTATAATCTACCTGGGTAGGAAGCTGAGGGTGAAGTAGAAATAGAAATAGTCTCTACTGCTGTTTTCTCGTCCCTCTCTTTCCCTTTTGGAAGCTGGGCATTGACTGTCAGGACTAACCATACCTTTTCTCCTCCCACAGGGCAGTGGAACTCCTCAGAACAAATCAAAACAAACAGTGCCTCAATAAAAAGAAATGAATGTTTGTAGCTACAAAACTTAAGGAAGTAATTGTACAATTCCAAATAGTTGTACAGCTGAATGTTAAAATAACAAAAGTTTTAAATGAATAAAACATTTTTAGGAAATCTAGAAAGCTAACTAGCAGACATTCCCTTGGTTATTCTCAGACATATGGGAAATAATACTTGCTGCTGTTGAGAGCTGTGTTTTTTTTTTTTTTCTGATTTGGCTGATTTAGGTTATCTTGGTGCCAAAAATTATTTTCATTTTCTGAAAATGGAACAAATTAACTGAGTATATACAACATTAATGAAATGGAATAGATGCATTTTATTTTTCAAAATTATTGGAATATGTCACTGCATTGCGAAGCCTGAGAATTTTCAGCCCAAGAGGTGAATCCTTAGGGAAACTTTAAGTAGACAAAGAGAAAGAGACAAGGAAAAGAAACAATAATGTGGATAATTCTCTTTGAGGCCTAACACATAGAGCCTTAATAAGTGTTTGTGGCATTTATTAACTGTGTGGGTGCATGCATGAATATGCCTGTGGACATGGGCACTTTTAATTCCTATATACACACATATGCAGTTTTTTAAACTGCTGATCTCTTTGTATTCATTTAATCCTGATCTTCTGCTCCTGGGATATTTAAGATTGGGAGACTGAAGACCCTCTCTCACCCACTCGAGTTAGGCTCTCTGAGGTTAGCAGCAATCACTAGATTTCTAAGAACCAAATTAGATCGTTTGTAAAAAAATACTTAGCACAATGACTGGCACTTGACTGTGTATCAATGTTTATTTCCTCTCCATCTCACCTTCCATTTCAAAAGCGGATTATGGAACCAGTTACGGTTTCCACAGGTCCCTAAACAGAAATTGGTGGAGTAGTTAGATGGCACAGTGGATAGCTGGTTTCAGACACTTCCTGGCTGTGTGATCCTGGGCAAGTCACTGTAAGTGGTTCACCTCAGTTTCTTCATCTGTAAAAGGAGGATAATAATAGCATCTCCATCAGGGTGGTTGAGATAATAATTGCAAGCATTTAGCCCAGTGCTTGGCACACAATAAGCACTATGGAAATGTTAGTTATTGTTATTATAGCAATTAGCACAGTGCCTAGGTTCTATATGAACATTAGTTATTATTATTATTATTATTATTATTATTCCCACCACCTTGTTTACAATATATGGTCAAAAGTATAAATAAATGGAGGCACGTGAAAATCACATAAGGCACGTATCATGGGCAGTGGCAGTGGCAGATCATAGAGAAGGAGTGGGAAGCTAGAATCATGGAAAATCAGAACTTAACAAAGTTGTAGCTTCAGGGTCAATGAGTTGGCAGATGGTCAAGAGCCCAGGAGCACAAGCGAACTGAAATGGAGGGAGAAGCACTGAATCAGAACCTGCACAGACAAGCAGAAATCAAAGCATGTGTAGAGATCAGGAGTCTGAATGTGCAGTAGATTGGAAACCATTCAGAAAAAAAAATGAGAACCAAGCATATTGAAGGAATATTTAAAGGAAAACACTAGTAAACAGCCAAAATTGGGGGTCAGAGAAAAAGCCAAAAAGGAAGCTCAAGCAAAGAAGGGGAGGGAAAGAGAGTGAGCTCAGGACTGAGGCCAAAAGTCTGAGAAATGAGGTTTCGAGTTGAACACCACAGCAGGCAAGAAAACAGACAGTAGGGAAAAGCAACAACAGCATGATTCCGAATCCATTTCCCACCCCATCTAGACTGGCATTCTTGTGACATTTATGGCCATGATCAGGAGGGGCTTCTGGGAGATGGGAACCAAATTTGAATATATGGAAAAAAGGAAGGGAGATACCTGGGAATTTAAAGTGACAAATGAATTAATTAAAATTTAAAAAGCAACAACTCTAAGTGCTGAATACAACTCTCTAAAAACAACAACAACACAAAACACAATTAAAACAATCCAAAATCACGAGAGTCTAAAAATGCTAAGGGGATAAATTTTATTATCAATTCATTTCAATTAAGCAAACACTTCCTAATCACATACTTTATAGGAAGCTCTTTGTTACACGTTAAGGGCGACAAATTAAGAAAGCTCCATCCCTGATTACAGCTTAGTGGGCAGGAAATGATACACCTACAAATACACATACACAAAATGCTTATTTTAAAAATGTGATGCTATAGAAGAGAGGTCTAAACAGAATATTGAGTTAACTTTGCATGCTGGGGACTGGCTCCGAAATAGTTTATGTGAAAAAGATTGAAAACTTGTAGAAGGCTATAAGCTCATTATGAACCGACAGTGTGAAGTGGCTCCTTCTTTGAAGAAGCCCCTGAAATCTCAGGCTGCATTAATAGGAAGTAATAATCTCATCCTGTTCTTTGCCAGTCAAATCACATTTGGAAAATTATGTATAATTAATACATAATGCCTCCTATTATTGGGATATTGACATATTAAAGTGTACCCAGAGAAGGACGACCAAATCAGGGAATAGTCTGGAAGCCACACCATATGAATAATTCTTGAGTTGGGCATTTATTTCAGGGCTGAGAAAAATGAGACATTACAGAGGAGATATTCATCCTCTCTTATTGAAAGGGCTGTCATAAAGAAGAGTGAGGCAAATGGGAGAGGTGGGAAGCCTCTGACACCTGTGGACTATGTGACTGTGGACAAGTCCCTTAATCTCTCAGGACCTCAAGTAGTTCTCTTAATGTGACATAAGATTTGTTCTTCAGATGGATTAATGAAGGAATTCTTCACCCTGGGGGTTCCTGTCTCCATTGAAAACATAAGTTCAGGTGGAAAAACAAACCTATGTCCTCTCCAACCCTCTTCTATTCACTGCTCCCACCCCAAGGAATTAACTACTTTGGGAGACTAAATTCCCTATCAAATTACAGCTAGATGATTATAATAATAAATAAATAAAAAAGTCTTCCTGACACCAAGCCCACAGCTCTATCCACTGCACCACCTAGCTGCTACTAATCATCTCTGAGATGTTCCACGTTAAGGATTCATCAGTTGTCTGGACAGTTATGATAGGCTCACTTTAGCTCTAAAATTCTCCAGTTCTTTGAAAATATCAGAAACAGGTGAAGTGATAATGCCTTGACCAAGAAAAGGACTAAGAAAAGCCTAATGTTTTAAGACTTGACTGATAGGCAGAGGGGAAACAGCATGGTATAATGAGAAGACCATTGGGCCACGAGGTAAGTAAAGTGGATTCTGTTCCCAGAATCGATGGCTGGGCTGCTTACTCTCTGGATCTCTTGTTTTCTTCATTTGTAAAATGAGAGCATCAGAGCCGGTAATCATTATATCCCCTTCATCTCTTATATCCTACAATCAAAGTTTTTCATCCACATTAAAGCACCCTAATACTTTACAAAAGAAGCCCAGTACATTGCTTTGTGTTTTTTTTTAACTTCTATATGATTTATATAGAAACTGGCTCTATGTCAGGGATTCCTGACCCAGGATCTACAGACCTGTATGGAGTTCATGAATAGATTTTAGGAAGTCTGTGAACTTAGGTGGGGAAGAAAAATTACAACTCTATTTTCACTAATCTCCAACTGAAATGTAATATTTATTTTTTTAATTTTTTAAAAAATTTTTAAACCCTTAACTTCTGTGTATTGGATCCTAGGTGGAAGCGTGGTAAGGGTGGGCAATGGGGGTCAAGTGATTTGCCCAGGGTCACACAGCTGGGAAGTGTCTGAGGTCAGATTTGAATCTAGGACCTCCCATCTCTAGGCCTGACTCTCAATCCATTGAGCTACCCAGCTGCTCCCTGAAATTTAATATTTATTGCATCATTCTGAGGGGTACCGTTGGCTTTACCATACTGTCAAAAGTGTTCTAGAGACAGAAACAGAGTTTAAAAAGCCTTAAACTATAGAATATGGGGCAGACAGGTGAATAAAGTGCTAGGTCTGAGGTGAAGAAAACATCTTGATTTTTAATATGACCTTAGACACTTGCTAGCCATGTGACCCTCAGCAAGTAACAACCCCAGATGCCTCAGTTCCTCATCTGTAAAATAAGCTGGAAAAGGAAATGGCAAACCATTCTGCTATCTTTACCCAACTCCAAGGAGGGTCATGAAGCATTGGACAAGATTGAAAAAATAACTCAATTCAGGTGACTTTTTCTTTAGATATCCTAGAGATATCTATAGAAACACATCTATAAATATCTATAGAAACACATTGTGTTTGTCACTTTTTAAACTGAATTGACTGATTTTAGTTCAGTTTAAAAAGTGATGAACATTCAAACTCATTGGAGATGTGAGCGAATCATCAATGTGAGATTGATGATTTAAGTGAGTCTTCTCTTTTCACCTCCTAGTTTTATGTATGGGCAGGTAACATCATACTCCTCCATCATGATTCCATTTTGATGACTCATAATGTCCTATAGGTAAGCTTGGGTAGGTGAAAGGGTATGCCAGGAAGGTATAAGTTCTACTGAATCCAATAAAACTGTAATGGTTTCAAATGCAAGCATTTTGCAATCACTAAGGCATTATATAAATGCAATCTATTGCTATGTCCCATTTGAGGATTTATTGACAAAGACCCTAGAGTGGTTCTCCATTTCCTTCTCTAGATCATTTTTACAGATGAGGAAACTGAGGCAAATAGGGTTAAGTGTCTTGCCCAGGGTCACATGGCTAGTAAGTATCTGAGACCAGATTTGAATGGAAGAAGAAGAATCTTCTGGACTCCAAACTGGGCATTCTATCCACTGATTGCCATGCTATTATAGAATCTATGATTTTAATATGTTGTCAGATATAGGTAGGAAGGTGGGATTTAAACACCAATACTTTTGATCATATGAGATGTCAACAGAGATGCCAAACTCACAGCCTAGCCCACAAGTTGTAGACAAAACTGTCAAGTAAAGTCAGAACCACTTAATAAAATAAAGTATAATAAAACTTAATCATTTTATAGCCAGCAAGAATTTGTTTCCATTTGAGCCTGACATCACTGCCCTATACTCTAATCACCATATGCCACATTCCCATCATCATCCAAGGCATACAGTGATTGTCTGTCATATGTAGGAAAAAGAAATCAGGTGCCCTAGACAATCCCTTGATGTTCTCTTCATGTGCTGATATTAATCACCGGGAACCCCTTTGCCAAGAGACATAGGACGATGTGGGAATTGCAAGTTTAGCCAGGAGAATTCAGAACAGTGACCCTAGACTGGGTCAGCTTCACAGCTCCCTTTCTGCTCCCTCCTCCTTCACTGGTAGACCTGTGTAGAGATGCTCAAGTAGAATAACTGTGACACAGGTTCTGGGAATGAGCTTTCTCTCTTCCTCCTCCAATGCACACAGTGAAGACCCAAGGGGACCCAGATGAACACTCTATGGACACGTCTACTCCCAGGCTTAGCCATGTTCTCTGCAGACATCCATATGTCTCCTCCCATCACATGCTACTGCTAGACCAGTCTTGCTAATGGTGTACAGGCTTCAAACGACCTATCTGATTTTCCTAAACACATTCACTGAGATGCCAGTATGACCTTGGCACTTAGCATTCAGTCTTGCACAAAAGTAAGTCATCGTCTGTTGATCTGGCTTGCTTTTTTCTAAGCAAGTCATCTATATATTGTGCAAGGTACCATAGGAAAAAAAAAAAAAACACTGACTGGAGTCCGCAGACCTAAGTGTCAACTCCTATATCTAGAACCTATTAATTTTATGATCTTACTCAAATATATATATATATATATATATTTTTTTTTAAATCTCCTAGGGGCAGCTGGGTGGCTCAGACGGGAGGTCCTAGGTTCAAATCTAACTTCAGACACTTCCTAGCTGTGTGAGCCTGGGCAAGTCACTTAACTTCCATTGCCTAATCCTTATAGATTATTATCAATACTCAGTATTGATTCTAAAATGGAAAGTAAGGGTTTAGGGGGAAAAAATCTCCCTATGCCTCAGTTTCCTCATCTATAAAATAATGGTATTGGATTAGATGATCGTTCTCATCCTCTCTAGCTCAGTTGTTGATCCTATAGCCTATGCTTAAGCTTTTAATCTTAACTTCCTCTTCTATAAAATGGGAATAAAAATATCTCTACTTCCATGTTTGTTATGAGAAAAGTACTTTACAAACCTTAAAGTTTTATGTAAATGGGTCCTATTGTTGTACTCCTTCTTTCCCACCCTCCGCCCTGGCCCCTTCTCTCATTGGTAATCTTTTCCTTCAGGGCCAGTAATAAGAACTCATATGTCCACTAGGAGGTATGATATGATCTACACACCAGTGAGTTTAACTGCAGAGGAATGGAAGAAGAATGAGTAAGAAATTATATTGAAAAATTGTACCAACTCAGATGTGATAGGTATTTTTTTATCTGTGCCTAAATATATCTCATAAATCTGAAGTTCTTAAACAATTTACTGGACTTTATTTGTAGTTAAAAACATGGCTCAAAATAGAATGGGATAGTATTCTTAGCAATGCATCTTGAAAAATGAGTAATATCCCATCTGCACCTTTTAGCTCTTTCACAAAGTCATTCCAATGACCCCAGCAGCAGGGCCACTGAGCATTAGCCAATTATCAAAAAAGAGAAGATAAAGAAGGATTTTGAAAGAATCTTCACTAAACCTTTCTATTTAAAGAAGCTTCTTATTCATCCATGCCCAGAAATACCTCTTTCATTTTAAAAATATATATACATATGTGTACACACAGATAGTAACACACATAGTTCTTGCTATACATATATGTGTGTACGTACACTTGTATGTATTTACATGTAGTAGGACTTTTGAGATACAATGTATGAGTTAATCTGTTTTCCTGGGTAATATTCTCATTAAGGAGAGTCTCCTTCAGACTGATGATTCTGTCCACCTTTCTGGATCACTAATGAATAACCTGTTTTAAAAAGAAAATAGTTGCTGAGGTAATCTTTGTATTTAAATGAAAGTTTATGGCTTTTTTTATTTCATTCCACAATAATCTATCTTCAAAATGGTTGTCCTTTCTTTCCTTTATGCCCATAACTAGATGAGGATGGGTTTTTGATCATTTGATTTATTAGAGAGCAGTGGCTGGTATTTTGTAATGTCCTAAAGAACTTTGGAATGATTTAACTAACTGGAGCTATTGAAATGAATTAGGATTGACTTGAGAAATTTAGTAAGTGACTGCCAAGCTCATAAAACGTCAAGTATTTACTTGGCCAAATAGAGCAAATGCTTGACATAGTCATCACAGGAGACAGACAGACAGACAGACAGAGACAAAGAATTGACAAAATTCATCAAAAGTTAACAGATTCACATCTAAGAAAATAATGTCTTGAGGTATGGAAAGGAATTACAAATTTGATCTATTAATTCCACTAACTCTTACTTGTCAAAAGGTGTTTCCTAGAAGACAAAATACTAGAAAAAGCATGTGCTTTGGTTTACGTGACTTGACTCCAGTCCCACTACACATACACACCCTCATCTACCGGGGATATATAGATATCTTGATTTCTACCTCGATATCTAAATATAGATTATAGAAGTATGTATACCTTGTACCTTTATAATGTAATCAACACACTGAGACAGATATATCGATATAGATATTAATTAGATATCTATATGTACATATATATTGTTGTTAAGTCATTTCACTTGTGTCTGACATTTTGTGACCCCATTTGACGTTTTCTTTACAAAGATACTGGCATGGCATTCTCACCTCATTTTATGGAGAAAGAAACTGAGGCAAATGGGGTTAAGTGACTTGTCCAGTGTCACACAGCTAGTGTCTGGGACCAAAAATTGAATTCAGGAAGATGTGTCTTCCTGACTCTAGGCATGCTATGCTATCCACTGTACCACCTAGATGCTCCATACACACTTATGTATATAAATATTATATGTGGCACATATAATATATATTTTATACATATGTATATACAATATACATGTTATACATACCTACACATACTTTCATGATGACTTTGGACAAGTCATTCAGACTTAAAGGACCTGTATTATTTCATCTCTGGAATAAGTAGGATTAGCCTAACTGTACAAATCTACATCTATGAACATACAATAATACGGAAGTTTTTTGGTTTTTTTCATAAATACTGGATAAATACTACATCAGTCAGGTTGGAAGTGCCAGGCTACTCATGGCCTCATATCTGACTGCTGGTATACAGAGGTGCTTCCACTAGCTTTATTTGAGACCCAGAGCAGTTCACTCCTTCCTTATGTACCCTGGCATCCTCCTTGCTCCCTGAGGGTTTGCCATATTGGTGGTGTTGGATTTAGGTATAACACTGAGATTACACCATGCTGAGCGATCTTATGAAAATCTTTCATGATGTCTCTACTTTTAGATTCACCAAAGAAAATCATATTTTTGCATATCACAATACAACAATATTTTAAATATCATAACGGAACCACTAGCAGTGATAATTGAATTAATATTCCCTTCCAAAATCCTTATGTCCAAAGTTTAACTTATATGCCA
Source organism: Gracilinanus agilis (assembly GCF_016433145.1). Classification (NCBI taxonomy): domain Eukaryota; kingdom Metazoa; phylum Chordata; class Mammalia; order Didelphimorphia; family Didelphidae; genus Gracilinanus; species Gracilinanus agilis. The sequence goes on from NC_058135.1 coordinate 104,202,848, forward strand.
ATTAGACAAAGTTTGAATAAGCATTAGGTAGGCTAAGATATAAATTCAGATGCAAATTTCTTTCCTAAGAATCATTCCAATTACCTTTATTCCACTTTCATTTCAAAATAAGTAACAATGAGTATACAGGATGAATGAGCAGGTCTACTCATTCAAATGTGGAAGTTGATTTTCAACATACTAAAATGGAACAGTGATCTCATTGATTCAAATGTTGCCTGCAACTTTGCAGATCACAGCTCAACCATATCTGAAACATTACCTGATGTAGTAAGCTTTATTGCAGATCACAAGCAGGAATTTTAAAAAATTGATAGAGAAATATCTTTTTTCACTAAAATATTAAGAATTAGTTATTTCTGTGATTGGCCAGACTTGCTCAAAACATATGCTGCCACAGAATAGACTATTTAGTTATGAGAGGTAAAAGTATATGAATTTATCAGGATTTATCTCTTAGTACCACTTGCAGAGGACACCCCTAATATATTAATTTTATATATGAGATTGGTAGTATCATTAAAGACCAAAGATTAAGGAGAAGGCACTTTCATAAGAATTCATTGGACAAATATCGGAATGGCCATACTTTGTCATAGAGAATTCACGATTTAGGTTTACAGTACACTCAGTGATGTATTCAGTCCGTCATCAGGTTATTCAGTCCATCATCAAACATTTATTAAGTTCTTACCATGTGTCATAGCTGTACTAAATATTAGAGAGGCAAAGAAAGGCAAAAACAGTCTCTATCCTCAAGAAGTCCAAAATGGGAGAGACAATAGGCAAAAAATTATGTATGCGAGATATATAGATTAATAGATGAGTGGTTTGTGTGTATATACATACATACAATATACATGGAAAGTAATCTCAAAGGGAAGGTATTAATACTAGAGGAAAGGCCTCCTGCAGAAGGTGAGATTTGAGCTGACCTTAAAGGAAATTAGGAGGAGACAGTGGGAAAGAAAAGCAGAAGAGCATTTCAAGCATAGGAGAAGGTCAATACAAAGGCATAAGTTGGAAAATGAATTGTTAAGTCCAAGAAATAGCAAGAATTCCTGTGTCAATAGAAGACATGGAAGGGAGCAAAGTGTAAGAAGTTAAGAAGGAAGTATGTATGATTAATGTTATGAAGTTAGAAATGGCAAGTCTTGCAACAGAATGGATGTATAGGGTGAGTACGAATGAGGAATTAAAAATGAAATGAAGTTATAAGCCTGATTAAATCAGAGAATGGTGTTGCCCTTGATAATAATGATATTTGAGAGAGGGGACAGTTTGGGGGATAAAGACAATTAGTTCTCTTTCAGACATGACGGGTTTGATTATGCCTATTAGACATCCAGTTTGAGCTAAGAAGTAGTTGGTGATGTGAGAATGGAGGTTAAGAGAGAGGTTAGGGCTGGATAAATACGAGAATTATTTACATAGAGATGGGAATGGAACCCACAGCAGTTGATAACATCACCAAATGAGATACTACAGAGGGAAAAGAGAAAAGGACACAGGACAGAACCTTGGAGGAGTCTCTCACTTAGTGGTTGTGATCTGGAGGAATGTCCAGTAAAGCAGACTTAGAAGGCATGACCAGGAAGGAAGGAGGAGAGCCAGAAATGTGCAGTGTTATAAAAATCAAAAAGATAATATCTGGCAGAGAGAGTAATTGACTTTGTGAAAAGCTATAAAGACATCAAGAAGGATCAAAGTTAAGAAAAGTCATTAAAAGATTATTAGTCACTTGGAAAGAGCCTCATCAGATTAATATTGAGTTCAGAAACTAGACTTCAGAGGATTAGAAGAAAGTGAGAAGTGAGGAAGTTGAGGTATTGGTTATGTGTGGCTTTTTCAAGCAGTTTAGCTCCTGAAGAGAGAAGAGAAATAGGACAATAGTAAGTGGAAGGATAGATCAAGTGAGTATTTTTTAAAGATGGGGGAAGGCATGCTTGTAGGCAGCAGAGATGCAGTCAGGTAGGGAGATCCTAAAGAATAATGAGAAAATAGTAATAAAAGAAGGGGCAATCTGCTGGAGAAGAAGGGTAGGAACCAAGTGTGTAACAGAGGTTTACCTTGACAAAGAGATCTATTTCTTCATTTGAGACAGACGTGAAAGGCACAGCGAAGGAAGATATTTATGTGAGGAAAGAAGAAGAAGTTCTCCGTGAAAGACTTCGATTTTTTTTTTCAGTGAAGTATGAAACAAGGCTTTCAGCTGAAAAGGCAGGAGGAAGGAAACCATGTTATGCTTAAAAAGGGACAAGAGAGTTTGTAATAGTTGCTCAGGAAAGTGGAATAGTTCATCAGTTTAGAAGATGAGGAAGGACTGCCTTGCTGTAGAGAGGGTTCAGTCGAGATTATGCTATTGCATAATGTGTAAAATCTGTAAAATAAATCTGTAATAGAACCAGGCAGAAAGTTTTCTTGACTCACTTCAGTTCCAAAAGGCAGCTAATAGATCCATTTCTAGCATTCTATCTGCCATTCAGGGCTGCCTCTCTATGTCAGTGAAATTTCCTTATCAACTGTAACCTTTAATTTTGGATGTTCATTACTTTCAGCATAGTCATTTCTAATTAGGAGTAACTGATAGGCACATCATTATTACTACTACCAATAAGAAGGCAGGATATAGCAGGGACAAAAGAAGTTTGGGGTCTGACAAAGAATGGCAAAGGACAGGAGCACAGAAGATACTCTAGAATTGAAGTTAATCAATAGGGGATTGAGATAGAGAAGGGAAAGAATTATAACCAGAACAAGTATGGTAGCTTAGACAAAACCATAAGGGTGGAACGATTGTAGAACATAATGAGGTCAAAGAAAATGGTTAGGGTTGATCAGGCAGGGAAAATATGGAATTATAAAAGATTGTCATCAGATAAAGGAATTTTAGGGTTCATAAACATAGAAGTATAAATTTTGTGGGTGATGGCAAGATCAAGGATAAGGCCATTTCTGTGAAGGTGAGATGAGTTGAAAAGCTAGGTCATGGGAATTGAGTAGATTGATAAACTGGAAAGTTAAAAGTGTTTGTAGGAGTATTGATATATATTAATTAATGTTGAAATCCCTAATATGAGAACACGAATTAAGATGGAGAAAAAGACTGGGAGCCAGGCAATGAAATCACTAGGGCAATAAGGAAGGGGTTGGAACATAACAATGATCAGAATCTTGACAGGGTGATAAGTCTGGATTGAAAGGACAAATCTCTAAGGGGAAATTATTGAATGATGGTAGTAGAGGGAGAATATTGTTGTGACACTGGGAAGCAAGGAATATTTTAACTCCCATACCATGACCAAAGAGTTTTGGGGTAGGAGGGAAAATGCAACCAGTAGTGGAAAGAGTGAATATGAATTATATTTCAGTAGGGAGGGAGCTTTTTCAATAGATTCCATAATTGTAAGAGCCATGTACTGAGTCACAAGGAGAGATGTCAAGAACTGCTATTGGCAAAAGCCATACTGCCCTTTTGGACACAGACCTCCAGGAATAAGGATATTAACCCATACCATAATAGATTTCCTTAGGCATTTATTGTAGAAGCCATTCACTAATGTAAAACATATAGCAGGGGGCAGCTGGGTAGCTCAGTGGATTGAGAGCCAGGCCCAGAGATGGGAGGTCCTGGGTTCAAATCTAGCCTCAGACACTTCCCAGCTGTGTGACCCTGGGCAAGTCACTTGACCCCCATTGCCCACCCTTACCACTCTTCCACCTAGGAGCCAATACACGGAAGTTAAGGGTTTAAAAAACAAATAAATAAATAAATAAATAAAATAGTATAAAACATAAGGCAGTATCTCCAATGCTATTGGTTATGTGAAATATTTTGTCTAAAATTTTCTCTTTGAGCTTCATATTTTTTCTATCTATATCCTTCATGATTTCAGAATAATAGAATTGGAATTTGATACCTGGGTTACTGAGGCTATAGAACATGGAGGTAGATGAAAAATAAGTATTTTCTTCTATCTGGAAAGAGCTGTGTGGCTTCTCTGGGACACATTTTGTCAAATGAGAATGTTGGACCAGGTGATTTTTAAAGTTCTTTAACCTTAGATCTATGTTTTTATGATTCTATCTCCTCTTTATTTCTTCTGTATAGACTTTTTCTGATCTTTTCTAAATGTTAGTGCCTCTTCCTCTAATGACTTTATATTAACTAACTAGTCTTTATTTTGCAATCATTGTCTCTCTCTGCCTCTGTCATATATATATATATGCATATATATATATACATATATACATAGACCCCCCTCCATCCTTTCACGTAGTAGAATAGAAACTGCTTTATATGACCCCAAATTGTTTAATTTCATTCTAGTAGAATACAAACTCCGTTACTAGAGTAGGAATGATTCATTTTTAGTCTTTGTATCCTTAGTGCCTAAGCCCATTGTAGGTGGTCAATAAATGTTTATTCATTAATTGTTCTCTTCAGATTGAAGAATCAGGTGGTTTTTAGTTATCTCTCTTCCTATATTTTTGCTTCGCCTGGATAGTTTTGCTTTATACCTAATCAAGCTTCACTATAATTTTCCTAAGACTTAGCAACCATGCAATATTTCAGGTGTAGAATCTTCTAGAGAAGGTTAACATTTTGTCGTTCAGTCCCCATATCTTACTGAATAATTATTTTATTTTGTCTCTCTTTTAGTCACAGTAGCACATTGTGCCAATGTTGTTCTTAGATCATTGAAATTATATCATATTCATGAATTCCAGCTTGATCAGCCATTCCTCAGTTGATGCACTTTCCTTTAGTTTCTAGTTTTTTGCTATCACAGAAAGAATCACTATAAATATCTTTGCACAAAAAGTAATTTTTCTCTTTTTTGATCTTTTAGCTTTAGATCCAGCTGTGGTATAGTTGGGTCAAATGACACACATTGTTTAGCACCTTTTTCGTGTATAATTCTAAATTGCAAATGGTTGTATTTGAAAGTCCACCAACAGTGCATCAATGTGCCTGTTTTCTCACAGTCCTTCCACCACTTATAATTTTCCTACTTTATCCTCTCTACTAGTCTAACAAGTAGAGGCAGATTCTCAGAATTGCTTTAATTTGTATTCTCTAATTAGCAGTGATTGGGAGTTTTCTGACTGCTAGATTCTTTTTCTGGATTTTAACTAAAAACTCATTCGTTCATCCTGTAAGTAAAATTTGGGTTTATTTTCCCCTATACACGTTATCTTATAAGTACTGACATTTAAGTTCATTTGGAACTTTTATGTTGGCTCAAAACCTCATGAGATGATCTAGCTAATCATGCCCATTGGCTCGATATTTGAGTAACCTAGAATGAATGAATGAATGAATGAATGAATGAATGAATGAAAAGAACCTGTTAAGTGTTTACTATATACGGAGCATGGTATTACTGTGCAATGCATACAAATACAGAAAGCAAAATTGTCATTGGCATTTAAAGACCTTCAACCAAGGTTGAACTAAGAGATGATAATACATATAAAGAAGTAGGTAACAAAGAATCTTTTGCATTGAGAAGTTACTGGGGATTGCAAATTAGGTCACTGAGAAGTCAATTAGCATGTCCTTTCCAGAATCAATAGCAATATAGATTTGATTGCTGTTCACAAAACAGGAGGGGAACGAAATAGCAAGGAGATGGCTGAGGTAGGAAGGATGGTCTAGGGTTCTTGGTGTGGACTCATACACCAGTGAGGAGAGCACAGTAATAGGTGCCCCAAAGCGGTAGGAGATTAATGTCATCTACAGACTTTGGAGATCAAACTGTATACTTCCTCTTTTAGATCACATGAAATAGCTAGCATTTATGTAGGACTTTAAGGTTGACAAAGAGCTTTATTTGCATTATTTTCTTTAACTTTCTAAGAATGGCAAATTTCATCCATTTCCTCTTCTTTTGAATCTTTGGTAATCCCCAACATTTGTGGATTCATTCCAAGGAAATGTATATTTATCCCTACCCTTCCTTTTTATTTATAATAACACAGCTGTTCTAATACACCAGTAACTTATCTTTGAAAGTAATACTTGACAATGAGCTTTGTTAAAGGATTTTCTGTTTAAAACTAAAACAAAATATTGGGTATGGTGGCTCTTGGAGCAATCCTTGCTACTGGGAAGGGTGAGGCTGGTGGATTCCTTGAATTCAGATGTTCTGAACTTTAGAAGGGCTAAAGATAATCTGATTCTCTTAATAAATCTGGTAACAAGATGAACTTATAGGAGAAGGAGATCACCAAGCTGTCTAAGGAGGGTGGTACTAGCTCAGGTTAAAAAGGAAGCCAGTTAAAATTTTTCTGCCTATCAGGAGTGTGATTGGACCTGTGAGTGGCCAGAAAAAAATAACAAAATAAAGGATTAGAAAAATTCCTGTTGTGGATTTATGAGAATAGACAAAAGTCTATACAGATGAGATATGTATGCATGGATCTATATTATTGGAGGGAGTTTCCACATCAATGAGATCTCATACTTATTGGAGTAATGCAGTATTTACCCTGTTGAGAAACACTAACAGATTAATGAAGTATAGTTTCTTCCTATAAAAACCACATTTCTTTTCTTAAGCTAGATATCAGTGAAGCTTCTTTTTATTACAGTATCTCTCAGCTTTTCTGGCATGGAAATGAGATTTGCCAGTCAATAACTCTAAGAATCTTCTTTGGAATATTTGTTATGACAGGATTATTACTTCTAGAATCCACCAGTATTATAGCATGAATTGGTCACTTATGCTGTCAGGTTGTGCATTTTGGTTCCCCCATCACAATTTTAACTGTGTTCCTTCAGAACTCTTAGGTGGATTCCATCCATTCCTGGTGATTTATCTATATCTAGTTTGTTAATTAGGTCTAGAAAGTCCTGTGCATTGACCACTCCTTGATATATTACCTGTCCATTTCAAAAGGCAATTTGGGAATGGGAATCTCCCTAACACCCTTTGAAGCAAGAACAAATCCAATCAATCAATCTACAATATTCTTTTGGTCCCTAAGCATAAATGCTTTCACTGTGAGTACCAAGCATTTCCAAGGATTCTCTGTCTTCCTGGCTTTGATTTGCCTTAAAACAAACATTGTATTTGGAGTCACAGAATAGAAAAATCACAATTTAATGATGAAAGGTTCCTCAATAGTCATCTAGACCAATGGTTCCCAAACTTTTTTGGCCTACCGCCCCTTTCCAGAAAAAATATTACTTAGCCCCCTGAAATTAATTTTTTTTAATTTAATAGTAATTAATAGGAAAGATAAATGCACCTATGGTCATCACTGCATCCCTGGATTGCTGCAGTACCCACCAGGGGGCGGTAGCGCCCACTTTGGGAATCACTGATCTAGACCAACCTGTGGCCCCTAAAATAGAGTCCCCAGGAAACTTCACCAAATGGTTATTCAATATTTGCTTGAAGCCCCGTAGTAAAAGGGAACTCATCAACTATTGAGACAATCCTTTCCACTAAGTGATAGTGCTAATTATTAGGGAATTTTCTTGTATATCACACCTAAATTTCTCTATTCGTGCCTTCTGTATGTTTCTCCTACTTTTGCCTTTTGAGGGCAAACAAATCTAATCACTTTCACGTGATGATCTACCTTTAAAGTTATTAAGAACAACTTTTTTTTTTTTTTGGTCATCCTTGATTCTTTTCTTTTTTTGAAACATTCCCAATTTCTTCAGCTAATATGTCATGACTTCAAGGTTATGTGCCATTCTTCTTTCCATCTTATTGGTGTCTCTTCTAAAATTAGATGCACAGAACTGAACATGCTAATTCATATGTAGTCTGACCAGGAAAGATTCCAGCAGAACTATGACCTTATTCCTTTCTTTAAAAACTTTATCTTCTCGTTTTTTTTTTTTTCCGGGTTAAGATGGCAGCAGAGTAAGAAGCAGCTCTAAACCTCTCCTGACCGAAACACACAAAACTCCTCAAGGGGACATAAAAGCAAGTCTAGACGAACGGAGGAACCCCACAACAGGGCACAGCGTGGAAGGTACGTGGAATCGAGACATTTCCAAGCTAAAAAGGGCTCTCACTCAAGCGCGAGCTGAGCAACCGCCCCACCCCCACCCCCTCCACACTCACCTATAGCTCTGAACCCAGCTAAAAAGAAATAGAGCAAGTTTGGGGCACCCATCGAGTCATCAGCAGCTCCGGGACCTGTTCCTGAGAGCAGCAAGACTTAGGACCCCATTAAGTCAAGAACGCACGCGAAATCTGAGCGCGCGCGGGAGCGGACGCTGGGAGCGGAGCGCCGGCTGAGCAGAGGCGTGGGTGCTGGCTGAGCAGAGGCGTGGGGGGAGGCAAACACAACCAGGAACTAAAGCCTAAGTGGGGAACCAGTGCAGACGGGTATACGACTGTGGAAGTAGCTCCCTGAGACTTGTAAAGAAACCTCCTGCAGAGGTTCAAGCAAGGGAATCCACCAGGGGGCTTGACCTTGGAAAAAACTAGAACTCAGTCCTCCGGAGCCAATAGATCTCAGACAGACACTGAGAGCAAGGATAAAACTGAGAAGCTGCTGGGCTAATGATGGCTAACCAGTTACAGGAAATTCAGAAGAGAAAGAATAATAACAAAAAAAAGAAGTCTTTAACACTCGACAGCTTCTACACAGAGAAAATCCAGACAACCGAGCAAACAGAGGAGGAGAACAAACAACCATCCAGACCCTCCCCAAATAAGGAAAACTCCTCACAACCTATGGACGAGTTCAAATCTGAGATTTTGAGGAAAATGGAAGAGATCTGGCAAGAAAATAACAGCTTAAAAGGTAGAATCTTGCAACTGGAAAGCGAGGCTCAGAAACCAAATGAACTGATAAGCAAATTGAACACAAGAAATGACCAGATTGAAAAGGAATACCAGAAGATTATGGCCGAAAACAAGAAGATTATGGCCGAAAACCAAAAGATTATGGCCGATTACCAGAAGATTATGGCCGAAAATCAATCCCTAAAGGCTAGAATTGAGCAAGTAGAAACTAATGATCTCTCAAGACAACAAGAACAAATAAAACAAAGCCAAAAGACTGAAAAAATAGAAGGAAACATGAAATATCTCAATGAGAGAGTGACAGACCAAGAAAACCGGTCTAGAAGAGACAATTTGAGAATAATTGGTCTTCCAGAAAAACCAGAAATTAATAAAAACCTGGACTCTATACTAACAGAAATAATTCAGCAAAATTGCCCTGAAGTCCTACAACAAGAGGGCAATATAGACATTGAAAGGATTCATAGAACACCTGCGGCATTCGATCAAGAAAGGAAAACACCAAGAAACATCATTGCAAAATTCAAGAGTTTCCAAGCAAAAGAAAAAATCTTACAAGAAGCCAGAAAGAAACAATTCAAATATCAAGGAGCAACAATCAGGATCACACAGGATCTGGCAGCCTCAACACTAAAAGACCGCAAGGCGTGGAATACAATATTCAGAAAGGCAAGAGAGCTGGGCCTGCAACCACGGATCAACTACCCATCAAAATTGACTATATATTTCCAAGGGAAAGTATGGGCATTCAACAAAATTGAAGAATTCCAGGTATTTGCACAGAAAAGACCGGGGCTAAATGGAAAGTTTGATATCCAACCACAAAAATCGAGAGAAACCTGAAAAGGTAAATAAGATACAGAGGGGAAAGAAAGAAAACTTATAATTTTTAAATTTGCCTTTTTAAGGGCCTCAGTGAGATCTAATTATCTGTATTCCTTTGTAGAGAAATATTATGTATAATTCTCTGTAGTGAACTCTATTCACTATTATAATATTCACTATTA